>NC_045683.1:33997270-34345183 GCF_003331165.1 Xiphophorus hellerii
TTTCGTTCCCCTCCGTAAATTACCCACAGCTTTCCAAACCGCACAACTCCTGGTCAAGCACGTTTTCCGGCTCCATGGCATCCCACGAGAGATCCTTTCAGACCGAGGTCCCCAGTTCATTTCCCAGGTTTGGAAAAGTTTCTGTTCTACTCTCAATGCATCTGTTTCTCTCACGTCCGGTTTTCATCCCCAGACCAACGGTCAAACTGAACGGCTCAATCAGGACCTTGAAACCACCCTCCGCTGCTTCACCTCCACCAACCCCTCCGACTGGTCCCGATTCCTTCCTTGGGTGGAGTACGCTCACAACAGCCACGTTTCAGCAGCTACCGGTATGTCCCCGTTTGAAGCATCCATTGGTTATCAACCCCCTCTGCTACCCTCAGAGGAAGAGGATATTTCCGTCACGTCCGTCCGTCACCACATTCGCCGTTGCCATAAGATTTGGAACACCATCATCCATAACCTCCACCGAACAGCAGAACGTAATAAGCGTCAGGCTGACCGTAAGCGGAGGCCCGCACCATTATACACCCCTGGTCAACAGGTATGGCTCTCTTCACGCGACATCCCCCTCAAATCCATTTCCAAGAAACTCTCTCCCCGCTATATTGGTCCGTTCCCCATCGAAGCTGTAATCAGTCCATCTGCTGTTCGTCTCCGTCTGCCCGCCTCCCTCCGCGTCCATCCCACCTTCCACGTGTCTCAGATTAAGCCCGTCCAGACCAGTACGCTCTGCCCTCCGGCCGAACCCCCTCCACCCCCCCGTGACATTGATGGTCATCTTGCCTACACCGTCCGCCGGATCGTGGACTCCCGTCGGCGAGGTCGCGGCTGGCAGTACCTCGTCGATTGGGAGGGCTACGGTCCGGAGGAGCGTTCCTGGATCCCTGGGTCGTTCATCTTAGATCGTTCCCTCATCTCCGACTATCGCTCCTCGTTGCCGTCCAGCTCTTCTAGGCCGCCAGGTGGCGACCGTTGAGGGGGGGGGTACTGTTATGTTCCGGGGTTCTCTGGTTCTCTTGGTGGGGTTTTCCTGTCCGCCTCTTACCACCAGATGGCGACAAGTTCCGGTTGGAGTGCGGTGGTGTCATCAGCCACAGCTGTCATCAATTACCCTCATCAGCGGAGCATACTTAAGGAGTTGACCGCCAGTCCAGCGTCGCCTGAGTGTTTGCCAGTCACGGTACCTCTGAGCCCCCTTGAGCCCTGTCTCTGTGTTCCTCGTTGCCTTGAGCCTTCTAGTGATTCTCTTTGTGTTCCTCTGTTGCCTTCAGGTGATCCCTTTGACACTCTGGACCCGTGGACCAGAGCCTGGCAGCTTTCCTGGTTTCAGAACCTCCCTCGTGACGCCGTGGAAGATACCCACTGGTTGCCCGAGTTCCCAGACTCACCTCTCCGTTGTTTTGCAAGTATCTCCTGGACCCCACGGCTGGCGGTCGAACCACTCCGCTGTGTCTCCGTTGCACCCGAGCCTACCTGTCCGTTCTCCGCCGCACTCCCCCGTTTGTTCCTGGACCCACTAAGAGACCGAGACCCTGGACATACTCAGTTACCCTCCAAGATTCAGATCCAACCACCACCAAGTAAGAACAACCTGTGTTTCATCTGAGTTCTCCATATTCCCACGACCCCTGAACTCACCAGTCTGCTTTTTCCCCTCGCAGTGAACCACTGCTGCCTGTTACAGTTGATTCCCTGGACCAGACCACCTTCCCACACTCTGATAATTGTGTACCTTAATAAATCACTTAAACTGATTCTTACTCTCCTGTCTTGTGTTCTGCATGTGGGCTAGAAACCTTTAACCCATCATGACAGTATTATTATTTATCTGTTGTAGCACCACACAGTTAAGTCAAATTAAGAAATAAATAGCAAGGTCAAGTTAAACCCACTCTATGTTTCTTTGGAGTCCTGACCAGACTCACCACAGTGATTTGAACATTTCAACCAGCAAATTATAGTCCCTATCTTTTACTGCATACATCCAAGTACAAATGTTTTACTTGAGTTTTCTTTCTTTTCCAGAACTAGTATTATATATTTTTGTATATATTATGTACTTCAAATATTTGATGTAATTAGTAATTCTGTGAAGTGGGAGATAGTGGTACTGTGGTGGTGCAGGGGTAAGGCATAACCCACCTATGCACTGTAAATGCAAACACTGTATTTAATTCAAAATAGTAAGTAGTCTTAAATCAGTTAAAATTGCTATCAACACTCAATTTTAGTAAGTTACTTGGACTTAGGAAAAGTGGATGAAAAATCTCTCTAACTCACTCTGCTTGAGCTGAGTTAACTTAGAAAGAGGACCTTTTTGATGAATGTGCTTGTTTCTGTTTTGGAATGTACTTCAACCCTACACTGTTAGCCTTTGCTGTATTTTCTACAGTTAAATACCACAAAATGCCCAGTAAAACTACCATAAGACATCTTTACAAGTAGTTACTGTAATTTGCATTGCATTATGGGTATAGTACATAGTATTACAGTAACTTACTGTATGTTTTGAAGTTGCAGTAATTTACTGTTTACACATTACAGTAGTGGTACTGTACTTATAATATACAGTAAGAATTATATTTGATTTCCAACGGTCATCATAGCTGCTTCATCGTGGTTCCCTGTTTCTGTATTTTTACTCCTTTAGTGGTTAACATATTTTTAGGCAGAAAGAGAGCATGTATTTTGGTTTTTTCACATCCTAGCTAACATTAACATGCAGTTTATCTAGCTGCGTCATCAAGCGTGGCTTCGCTTCCAACTTTTTTCTGATGACGTTTGTTTTAAACTCCGAAGCTTTTTCTCTCCAAGTGCAAGTGCAGCCCTGTCGCCGTGCTGTGGGCTCACACTGCTTCAGCTCTTCAAGACAGGTAAAAAACCACTTCTTAGAAAACTGTTTGAAGCCAAAACCTAGTCTGGAAATGTACATTTTAGATGGAGTTAACGTAACTTATAGCATCATGCTATAATGCTATAACTTAGCATTATAGCATGAGCTCGTTTGTGCTGGTTAGCCTGGTAACATAACGTTACCTTTACATTACTAACTCTGGTGTTTTATATAACTGGCATATTGCAACGTTATAAGTTACGTGTCTGTAAATGAGGTGAAAGATAGGAAAATATGATGGTGTTAGTCTTTGAGCTGGTTCGGAATTAACGTTAGCTAAGGTGCTAATTTTACCGTTGAAGGTTTTAGCTTGACCTTTTGCCGCTTAATCTTCCTCGGGCGGCTTTGGGTTGAGATGAGCTCAGTGCTGAGTGTCTGTTAGCATTGTTGTTACATCCTTTGTCGAACAATATAACCTTAACTGATGATTGATCCCCCCCCCCCCGCCCCCACACCCCACCTTTTTTTTTTTTTTTTTACATCTAATGACTGTTCATTTGTCTAAACCATGATCTTACAAATGTTAAAATTGCAGATTAGCTACGTAGGTCAGCAAGGATGAATTCTAACGTTGTTCTTTTTTTTCTTTTCTTCAGATAACTTTTTTTTTTAACTCCCAAGATTTTTCCCTCCAAGTGGCTGTTCAGTTCTGTCCTGCTGACTGCTAACATAGCTTCAGCTCTTCAAAAGACAAGACAACAGGTAAAAAGACAGCTCTTCAAACATATTTGAAGCCACAAAATAGTCTGGAAATGTAGAGGAGCAGCTAACCTAATCTATAACTTTGAGCTTGCTACAGCTGGTTAGCCAGCTAAGGTACCATTACATCTCCAACATAGTGTATAAGAGTCTGTAAATGAGGACAAAGGTGAAAAACATTAAAGTGGTTTCTGTTATTTTTTGAGTTTGTTCAGCCACAGTGGCAGGTGGACAAAAAAGTTAATTTCCAACCCTGGTTACATATAAGGACTGTTCACATGTTTAAACCATGCTCCTGTAAATTTAAAGTTAAGTCAGTACTAACAGGTGCAACTATGTACAGGTGTAAATTCTGCAGCATTTCTACTTCAGAATTTACGGAATTTTGTAGTCATGTGAATAAACATCAACACACAGCTAATTATCGGTTTGTATGTGGAATAGAGCAATGTCCTGCTTCCTTCAGAACATTTTCTGCATTCAGGTCCCACATGCACAGGAGTCACCGCCATTGCAGAAGTCAAGACTGAACACTTGTGGAATGTAATGCTTTAAAAAATGCATTTAGCCCCACAAACTGTCATTCACATCCACTGTTTCAGAGTGGTAGCAGGATGTAGGGGTAAAGTCTAGTCTAGTCTCCGGGATGAGGTTCTCAAAAACCTGTTGTAATCTGGGTGAACTGGCCCTTTAAATATAAATTACTACCAGTAATTCATATTTAAGAGAGTTTTCCTTTTATGTTTTAAAGGTATCTTCCACCAAGATGTCTGTTGAAATGGAAATGACCTTACCCACTACACCAAGGGTAATCATGCTTGGTAAGAGGAATATTTTCTATCACTATAATTTTTTTGTAGCAATGTATGTAATTGTTATGGTAGTCTGTACTTTTACTCACTAGCGTTAGCCTGACAAGGGTTTGTCTATTTTAGGAAATAGCTTGATGTTTGCAACCCGGTGGATGGTCAGTATGGAGGAGAAGGTATTTTTCAAGCCTGAGCAACTACATGACTTTGCCAGCGTCCTTGCTGTCTTTCTTGGGTCATATTATGTCTTCAATCTGGAGTATCAGGAGTCAGCATCCACCACACTGGAGATGATACAATGGCAAGTACTCTACACCAAGCCATTTATGAATTAAATTTAATGACAGTTTGACTGATGATGAAGAATCATAGCTGATTGCTGTATTGTACGTCTTCATTACAAAATACATTTAATATATTTTATTTCTGTTAAAAGATTCTTTGTGAGGATCAATCCAGATGTTGGTACCAAATGCACAGCCAAAGTCGGTACAAGCCGCAAGACGGGAAGTCTTGTCAAGAGGAAAGTAGTCAGTGTCAACTCCCAGATCACCACCTTCTTCCAACGACTCGCTGAATTTGAATGGAGGACTTCCAACTAGGTAAGTATTTTACCAAATGTAAATGTTTATTATTTTGTTGTCTTTTCCTCCTATCTTGCATGCTCTGACTTTACTTTAGCCTTTTTAATATGATTTTAATGATTATTTATAAATGGCATGTGATTCCTTCACAATAGCCCTTTAGAGTAGCCTGCATCTTTTCTGTGTCCGTGGTAAAAAGTGGATGTCGCTGCATCTCTTAATAAATCACAGAAATGTATAAGTGTGTAGTCGTTTAAGTGTGGTGTATTTTTATACCATGCAGTTTTCAGTTTATTAGGCACACCTTTGCAGTAATCCGTCAGCACCAACAAAATGACTAAAAAGATTGTTGTACTTCATCGTCCCCTTGGGGACATTTGTAGTACGCAATCTTTTGAATTACTGAAGACTGACTAACTGCTTTTGCCATAAACAATCCAAAAACCTGAAGTGAAGCCAGTCCTGCTCATTCTTTATGCAGCTTCTATTATCACTTCAGTCCAATTGATTTTTTTTAAACAAATTATCAACTTAATGCTGCTTTATGACAAAGATTTTATGCATTTGAACATTGTCACTTCAGCTTAATTTGTCAACCTTCCTGTCGATTTGAAAATGTAGATAACTTCCTGACCATCTCATGACCTCCCACATTGTCTGTCTTATTCTTTACAGTTCAGCTTCCACAAGATGGATCCCACTGATTTTGTTTGACGAATGGAATAAAAGTTCTTCTGATGTAGGAAATGTGTTCTATGGTTTTGTTGTTTTATAGCACATTATATTGTATTGTGACATTGTTCTTTATGACATTGCGAATATGTAAATGGATTTTATTTCTACAAATCTGCTGAAAATAAATACCTGTTATTCACAGTACTTGGACTAAAAGTTCTTTTATGAAATTTTTCGGTTTATGGTAAAATATTCTTATATTAAAAAAATGTAAACTTTAATTTACAGTAAAACTCTGACATTATGTTGTGAAACAAGTTTACAGTAGACCAGCTTTCCTATAAAATACAATTACAGTAAAGCAGTTATAACTGTAAAGCACACTCAAAGTAAAAATTAACTGTGAAATATAACAGTAAAGGTACTGTAGAATTGTAATTACAGTAACTTGCTGGTAACAGTGTTGCCAGTAAGTTACTGTAAAATTACAATAAAAGGTCTAACAGTGTAGTTAAAGAGAAAAGGTAAAGGATGGAAGAAAATTGCTGCAGCTAAAATTAAGTATTGCTTTGGTTTTTATAAATATTATTAGCTTTTGGTATCTTTGCCAATTTTATAATTGTCTTATTTTTACTAAACTTAATTTTATTTCTATTTTATCATTTATCTACTTCGGATGTGTTTGTTGTGAAGCACTTCGATAAGCTGAGGCTTTTGTAAACTTTGACTTTACTTTCATAATACTACATCCAAGTGCAAAGTGCTTTACTTGAGTTTTCTTCTTTTTGTGTTACCTTCCACTTCTTCATATTACAGTATATGTACTGTATATTACTATATTCATTCATTACACACAAACTGATATATTTCAAATGCTTATTTTTGTTTAATGTCGACGATTACTAGTGACAAATAAAACCCCAAATTTAGCATCTCTGAAAATTTTAATATTACTTAACACCAATAAAAAAAAGATAGTTATAAATGTTGACCAAATGAAAAATATGAACATGAAAAGTATGAGCATGTACAGCACTCAGTACTTAGTTGGGGCTCCTTTTGTCTTAATTACAGCAGCAATGCAGCGTGGCATGGAGTCCATCAGTCTGTGGCACTGCTCAGGTGTTATGTGAGCCCAGGTTGCTCTGATAGTGACCTTCAGCTCTTCAGTCTGGAGTATCACATCTTCCTCTTCACAATATCCCATAGATTTTCTATTGAGACAAGTTTGCTGGCTAATTAAGAACAGGGATGCCATGGTCCTTAAACCAGGAACTGGTAGCTTTGGCACTGTGTGGATGCAAAGTCCTGTTGGAAAATGACATTTCCATCTCCATAAAGCTGGTCAGCAGCAGGAAGCATGAAATGCTCTAAAACTTCCTGGAGGGGTAGGGTTAGGTGGCTGTGTTGACCTTGAGCCCCAGAAAACACAGCTGACTAACACCAGCAGATGACATGGCACCCAAACCGTCACTGACTGGGGAAACTTTGAATGGACCTCAAGCAACATGGATTCTGTGCCTCTGCTCTCTTCCTCCAGACTCTGGGACCTTGAGTTCTAAAGGAAATGCAAAATTTTCATCAAAGAACATAACTTTGGACCACTGAGCAGCTGTCCAGTCCTTTTTCTCTTCAGCTCAGGTGAGACACTTCTGATGCCGTCTCTTGTTCAGGAGTGGCTTGACACAAAGAATGCAACAGCTGAAATCCATGTCTTGCATGTCTGTGTGTGGTGGTTCTTATAGCACTCCAGCTGCAGTCCACTCTTTGTGAATCTTCCCCACATTTTTAAATAGATTTTGTTTCACAATTCTCTTCAGGGTGTGGGTATCCCGACTAGTTGTACACTTTTTCCCTACCACATCTTTTCCTTTCTTTCACCTCTCTGTGAATGTCTTTGGACACAGAGCTCTGTGAACAGCCAGCCTCTTTAAAGACCTTTGAGTGTTTTGAGATAATTAGCTGATTAACTTTAGGTTTAGTATCTTCAATATTAAACCTTTCCAAAACATTCTAATTTTCTGAGATACTGAATTTGGGGTTTTCATTAGTTGTCAGTTTTAATCATCAACATTAAAGTAATAAACAATTGAAATATATCAGTCTGTGTGTAATGAATGAATATAATATACAAGTTTCACTTTTTGAATGGAATTGCTGACATAAATCAACTTTTTCACAATATTCTAATTTTATGACCAGCACCTATTCAGGTGCTGGTCAGTGGAGTTTGGCCAGTAAGGTATCCCACAATGCATTGGGCCACCAGCAACAGCAACTAATTAAACCACTTTATTTGTCACAAAAATTAGTTTTAAGATGAAAACATAGACTCCAAAGCTTCATCAATGCAGTCAGTTAATAAAGAATAAGGCTACTTTCAGAGGCTACTTATTAGCTAGTTTTTAGCAATTACATTTGCATGAAACTGCACCTTGAGTTGTATGCTCATTTTCATGACAAGGCTACTGCCTAATGGAGTAGCCTTGCATACACTTTTTAGTGTTTGTTTTACTTTTTTAAAAATGAACAAACTATCACTGTTTTCCAGTTTTCCTATGTGTGCTTTAATTGTAACTTTCACTGGTAATAATTTACAACACATCTCTAACATAAATTAAATTTATCAACACCATCAGAGCTGAGGCCACTAGTGACAGGTGACGGTGAATTGGAGAGCAAACCTGCAGGGCTATCGATGTGTCTTGCAGGATTTTCCTCAAGTGACAGTCACAGCAAATTTTTATATCAAAGTGACCAGACTGAAGCTGCATATTTTCCTCTCTTCCACTAGCATTTCATACTTTACCAGTGCACCTTAATAAACTCATAAACGTGTCAAAGTTGTGTTAATGGGCCAAGCTATTTTTGTATGTGGGATAGGGTGTTTGTGATTACTACTGCACAGACAATTAAGAAGAAAAAATTAAAAAGGTAAATTGTAACTTCAATATTGGACCAACATTCTTTTCTACAAACAGCTCTTTTTTTTTTTACTTTTTACTTTCAAAAACTGTTTTATATCAACACATGCACATGTCCGCCCCTGTCACAACTCACAATTCACATCTTATTTACACAGATTATTCCAGACATTTCACCCACACCAAGCAAACTGGTCGTACAATTCCAGCTCTGCCAAAAGTCTTCCAGGGAATGTTGATGGAGGAAACAGTCCAACAGAGATACATTTCCTTCAGATAGACATCAGACCCATTAAGAGACACTTATAGTCATCAACATCCATGGATATATACATTACAATAATTACAGTGATAGGGACACCAGTAGACATAATGAGAATACAAACTAAAGCAATAAAAGTACACAAAGATAATAATACAAAATAAATTTGAACGGTACACAAACAAATAGAGGTGTCAAGGTTACAATATGAAATTAGTTATAGGTCTCCCTTTTGTTTCAAAGGTCTCCATCTTGAGTTGTAGTTTTGAGGTTGTTTTTTCCATGGTGTAGACTTTTCTAATTCTATCTCTCCACTCTGTAATATTGGGAGGCCGTGGCCTCAACCAAGCATATGTTATACATTTCTTCGCAATCATAAGCAAAATTCTGATCAAGTATTTATTGTTTTTGTCGATCATGTCCGAGGTAATTATTCCTAAAATATAAACAGATGTATCCAAATCCAAATAGATACCTAAAATATTTTTTATATCTGTTTGCACCTCCTTCCAAAACTCGAGCACCTTCGGACAGTCCCAAAATATATGGGTAAAATCCCCCAACCTTTCCACAATTTCTCCAACAAAGCCGAGATGTTTTACCATAATTAGATGTGATAACCGGGGTGTTAAAGTAACGCATCTTAACCTTCCAGTCAAATTCCCTCCATGTCGGGCTGTTAGTTAATTTGTGTCCAGATCTAAATGTTTCTTCCCACTCTTCATCTGTTATTATTATATTAGCCTCCAGTTCCCACTTCTCCTTAATTTCCTTATTATTAACACTGGATTCATATTGCAGGCTTTTGTATAGTTTTGAGATCAGGCCCTTTGTTGATTCACCTTTTGCTATTGATAATAAAATTTCTTCAGTCTTGGTCATATCTGTTGAGATTTTTTGCCATTCACTATGATTCTGGAGATAATGTCTAAGTTGCAAGTATCTGTAAAAATCTGGTTTTTGTAGATTAAATTCCCTTTGGATTTGTTCAAAAGATTTCATTATTGATCCATTAAAAAGCTGTGCTATAAATACCAGTCCCCCTTTTGTCCATCTCTCAAAACCTGTATCCATAGTAGCTGGGGTAAAATCTGGAATCTTCGCTATTTTTACAATTTTTGATATTGAGTCAGGAAAATTTAATTTCTTTTTTATTCTTGACCAAATGTTAATCGTTTCCTTAATCCAGCAATTTTGAGATTTCTTTGAACCCTCCTTGTTGTAAAGGGCAGTGACTCTAGGGACAGATTTGGGCAGGCTCTTTGCTCCATATCTACCCATACTGTCTCTTGATCCTTTGCTAACCATAGAGCTATGGCTCTCAGTTGAGCAGCCCAATAATAGTTCTTTAATTCCGGTAAACCTAACCCTCCATTATTCTTTGAGGACTGGAGTATTTTAAATTTGATTCTTGCCTTTTTATTTTGCCATACAAACCTTGATATTCTTTTATCCATTTCTTTAAAAAAGGAGTTAGGAATGGTAACTGGGAGTGATTGGAATACAAACAGTAGTCTTGGTAATACATTCATTCTGACTGTTTCTACCCTCCCCCCGAGGGTCAATGGTAGGATCTCCCATCTTTCTAGGTCTTTTATAATTTCCTTCTTCAGCTTCTCATAATTTGCTTTGAATAATTGTGAAGTTCGAGGTGTGATAATTATACCCAAGTATCTAAATCCTTTATCAGTCCATTTGAACTTTACTTTATCTTTTAGCTGTGTTGGGCATTCCCCTGATACCATCATTGCTACTGATTTACTTTCGTTACTCGCATACCCAGAGATATTTCCATATTCTTTAAGGCTTTCTAGTAGAGCTGGTACTGACCGGAGTGGTTCTGTTAGGAGTACTAATAGATTGTCGGCAAACAGTGATATTTTATGTTCCACCCCTCCCTCGTCTCTTATTCCCTGGATTTGTTTATTCTGTCTTATTGCTTCTTATTAACCGCGAATAGTAGAGGGCTTAGACAGTCCCCCTGTCTAACTCCTCTGTTGAGATCAAAAAATTCTGAACAGTACCCATTAATTCGAGTTCGGGATTTTGGATTTTTATAGATTACTTTCACCCATTTAACAAATTGCTGTGAAAATCCAAATCTCAATAATGTCTGGTATAGAAAACTCCATTTTACCCTGTCAAAAGTCTTTTGGGCATCTAAACTAATTAAAAGGGAGGATTGTGATTTAAATTTTGTATATGACATTACATTTAATATTCTTCTAATATTGTTTGCTCCCTGCCTCCCCGGAATAAATCCCGTTTGGTCTGGTTTAATCAATTTAGCTTTAAATTTTTCCATTCGTTTTGCCATTATACTTGTTGGTATTTTTAAATCGTTGCATAATAAGCTCACGGGTCTATAGCCTTCACACACAGTTGGGTCTTTACCTTCTGTATAGATTACCGATATAATGGCTTCAGACCATAATTTAGGGGGGCCCCCCTCCGTTAGTGCATAGTTGAATACCTTACATAATACTGGCATTAGTTCTTCCCTAAATGTTTTGTAGAATTCCCCTGGCAGTCCATCTGTCCCCGGGGATTTGTTGTTTTTGAGGTTTTTAATAACATTCATAATTTCCATGGAACAAAATACCTATTGCTATTTTTATTCCCACTCACGCTCACAATCCCACAGTTTAAAACGATGTAGACAGCATTTTAATGGGCTTCTGGCACCAGGCTCTGTACACCTCTTTCACGGAATTTCGAGCAGAGACTCCGCCGTCCCTCACGGATTTTTTGTGCAATTCTATGGTACCTGTTAGTGTCTAGAATTTACAGGGTTTGTGTTACGCGCAGTGACCCTCAGTCACTCGCTGTTTTTCTTCCTGCACGGGGCTCCATACACCTCTCACGGAATTTCGCTCTGGGACTCCGCCGTCCCTCACGGATTTTTGTGCAATTTCAACATAGAATCAACAATCAAAACATGACATTAAGTCAAGTTCCATCATTAAATTTGTAATTGATTACATTTCAAATACAATCCTAAACAGGAGGGTTTTTAGTTGAGATTTAATAGTTGAGAAGTCAG
Organism: Xiphophorus hellerii; assembly: GCF_003331165.1. NCBI lineage: Eukaryota > Metazoa > Chordata > Actinopteri > Cyprinodontiformes > Poeciliidae > Xiphophorus > Xiphophorus hellerii. Next base: position 34,009,166 of record NC_045683.1, read on the forward strand.
TGTTTCAGCTGTTTTACAGTTTTCTGGAAGTTTGTTCCAAATTTGTGGTGAATAGATGCTGAAAGCTGCTTCTCCTCTTGTGGTTCTGGTTCTGGATGCAGAGCAGACCAGAACCAGAAGACCTGAGAAGTCTGGAAGGTTGATACAACAACAGCAGGTCTTTAATATATTGTGGTGCCAAGAGGTTCAGTGATTTATAAACTAACAACAGTATTTTAAAGTCTATTCTTTGAGCTACAGGGAGCCAGTGGAGGGACTTTAAAACTGGTGTTATGTGCTCTACCTTCCTGGTTTTAGTCAGAATGCGAGCAGCAGCATTCTGGATCAGCCGCAGCTGAAGGATTGATTTGTTGGACAGACCTGTGAAGACGCTGTTGCAATAATCAATACGACTGAAGATAAACGCATGGATGAGTTTCTCTAGATCTGGCTGAGACATTAGTCCTTTAATCCTGGAAATGTTCTTCAGGGGATAGAAGGCCGACTTTGTGACTGTCTTTATAATAGTAGAGTATTCCTGAAAAAGGTATTCAGGCATCCAGACCCCCTCTCGAAATAATAATGTTGCTACCTTAATTCCTTTCACACCTTTTTAAAAACTATAAGCATCAACAAGTCATAAGCAAACATAAAAATCTGCTGTGTCAAGTCCAAGGTCTTGAGAGTTGTTCAATTTAAAAACCTGAAAATTAAAATACCATTGTAAAACCTCCTACACTTCTGGGTTTTCTCTTTGTTTTCTTACTTTTAGATATGCAATTGTTTGTTTTTTTTAATTACTTATATATGGAAAATATGTTCCTATTGTTTACCGCAGGCATGAACACCGTGCACTTCATGAAGCCGCTGTGCCTCAAAAAGCCCAATGATTTGTGAAACAGCTAAAAACAAAGAGAAGCAGGACCCGTGATACCATATGCAGATCTGACTTAATCAAGTCAATCATGCAAAGCTCAATTTCCCCATGGAACAACAAATAAATAAATTTTCTATTCTATTTGCAGTACTCTTTAAGATCAAATGTATAATCCCATCCAAGCACTAATTTCTGAGGGCAAGAGAACCAATATTTCAGTGCAAAGAATAAATAATAAAATAAATAAAATGTCAAATAATAAAACAAAAAATTAGGCCTTTTCATTTGTACCTGGTTCATGCTGAGCTGGCCTTTCTCCAAGGCCTGGCGAAAACCCATCTTTCCATGGAAGAAGCCTTGAGGGTTAACCAGTGTGGAAATCTGCTGGAGGTGCTGATACACAGGGGTGCCCTCAGACAGGTTGGCATGGAGGCCAATGGGGATTTTGTGTCTAATTTAAGAGATCAAATTAAAAAAATTAAGATGAGAAGAACAGTTATTCACCTTATGTGAATAACATAAGATAAAAATGCACAATTTAAAGAAAACTGTGCATTTTCTTTAATATCTTAATGGTCCTCTGTAAGGTTTCCTGAGACTTAATTTGGTGTTTCTACATAATAAAAATTAACAGAAATAAACATCTCTATCAAGATTAATACCAACTTTGCTAGTACATTTTGTTTAAAACAACTCTGTTTTACTTAAGTACTTTACAAGTCAGACACATAACTTTAGCAAAATACATCAAAGAAATATGAAGAAATAGCATAAAATCCACAAATTATGGACGGTTGAAAGCAGAGACCTAAATAAAAAGACCAAAATGTTGCTATATAAGAACAATTCAAATTCAATTTGTACTTTCACCTTTTTAAAATCCCCAGTGGCTGAGCAATATATGGTATGCATATTTCAGTAATTTCAAGAGAGCGCTAATTATTGACTGTGTTGTGATCTGTGTTTTTCTGTGTATTTATTTCGGGTTCTCTGTGTCTGAGTCTCCATGTTGTCCTGCCTCCCCTTGATTAGTTCCGAGGTGTGTCTCATTCCCTGATTACCTCCTGTGTATTTAGTGTCACCTGTGTCTCTGTCGGGTCCTCGTCTCATTTGGCGTCTAGTCTCTGTCGTATGCACCAGTCTGTCTTCCTGTCCTTCAATTACCTGTTGCTACCGGCGTTGAGCCTTGGCTTCCGCTCAGCCGTGCTGCCAGGTGTTTGGACTGTGTATTCTGGATTATTTTAAATTTAAACCTTCATTACTCATCTTACCTGGGTCTACAAGCATCTGCCTCACCTCCACCTCACACCGCACCTCATGACAGACTTGCCTTTGTTTTTAGCTTTCCTTTGGGAATATTTTGTAAAACCTTCCAAACTGAATGCAATAGCTGGGTTTCCTCCAGAAAACTTGCTAAGCCTGGTGGTCAGGGCACCGAGGCAGTCCTCCGGGGTTTTGTATTAAAAGATGTGGTAAAACTTTATTTGACGGGTTGTGAATAAGACTGTCATAACACTGTCATGAACATGACATAACACCTGTTATGAACATGAGTAAGTCTTCATGAATAACTGTTGTCATAAAGTGTCATTCGGTAAATCATGACCAAATGACTTACCGAGTTAACCCTATGTCAACTTTAACACAAAGTTGACATTATTCAAAATGTCTTTGTTATGACAACTTGACATTAATCAAGAAATTATGATCTGACATAAATTTGTTATAAAAGTATTACTGATTAAACTCTAGCTTTAATAACATAAAGCTACACAATTTTTAAAGTTAAGTCATAACAAAGACATTTTGAATAATGTCAACTTTGTATTAAAAGTGTCATAATTTACCGAATGACACTTTATGACAACAGTTATAAATATTCATGAAGACTTACTCATGTTCATGACAGGTGTTATGTCATATTTATGACAGTGTTATGACAGTCTTATTCACAACCCATCAAAGAAAGTGTTACCAAAGATGTTAAGTTGACAGGAAACGTAAAATATTACTAAATTATATGCTAGTAGGTTGACAGACTGGCGACCTGTCCAGGGTGTACCCTGCCTCTCGTCCGAAACGTTCGCTGGAGATAGGAACCAGCACCCCTCACCTTGTGACCCCACTAGGGACAAGGGTGTACAAAAAATGGATGGATGGATGGATATGTTAATTATATGAACTTAGAGAATATTAATGAAGCTAAATTTGATTTAATGGTTTCAGCATAGATAAATTAAAAGATATTAAATTGTTTAACATTTAAATTTAAGATTTTAAGAAGCTGGCAAATTTACTTTGCAAAAGTTCAGAGAACAATCTTCATAGTTAGATTGTAGTTACAATCTGATGCTCTCAGTTTAATCTTTGAGTTTTAACTGTTCATAAATACATCTTAGTAAACTACAATTATCACTGGCTGCTTTTAAACTTTGCCAATTAAACTAGGCTCCTCTCCCAGATTTCACTAAATCCATGGTGAAATACTGTTAGTGGTACTGATGTTCTTAACATCAAGAGGGGCCCCTAAGTCAAATTAGGCTCAAGGCCTAATTCAACATTGGAAAAGCCCTAAATGATGAGCTAGACCCGCTGCACTGAGCATCTCTGCAGCTGATTGTAGATTTAATCTATGTGGCTTTAGAATCTCTTCTTTTCTGTCTGTTGAGTTTTTAATGAGCGCCACAGAAACTGTTTTGGTTCCCTGAGCTTCTTGGGACAAATTGTTGTGATCGCAGTGTGGCTGCACAGCAACTTTACTTGTCTTTAAGTAGACAAAGCATTTGATATGCATTGTGTCAACGCAAAAAGTAAATATATATATATATATATATATATATATATATATATATATATATATATATATATACAGTATATACTGTATATATATATATATATATATATATATATATATATATATATTAGTGGCGTGTGGTGAGGTTCATAGCTGGTGAGGCACTGACTTAATCATAGTCAGATATATATGTCTAGGCCTGTCACGATAAAAGATTTTGCTGAGCGATTAATTGCCTCAAAAATTTTGTGATAAACGATAATATTGTTTGAAGACCTTTTTACACTGATTTAATGGAAATGACATAATAATGCATGTGATTTCTCGCCAAAGATAGATACACTTTATTTTCAAAAGAACACTAAACACTTGAACTGATAAACAAAATAAACAAAACAACCAAAAACAAAAATAAAATGGATTCTCAGTCTCCATTAACAAAAAATGTACTTGAAAAGAAACTAAACAACATAAAGCCAAAGTGGAAATAAATACTGCATTCAACCAAAAGAGTGCAGATTATGAAGTCTGTATATTATGTTGCCCTTCAGTAATAATTACATTTAAATAGAGAAGATGGGCACATCGACTACCTGATGCAATAGTTCACACTACATGATTTTTTGCCCTGATTTTCCCCTTACGACAATCTTAGATCATTGGGCGTTCTCTAAGATTGTTTCTTGCGATTTCGTAACCGATCATCCTGTAGTGTGTGGTGTGTTATGGTAGATCGTCGTTGCCGCTCCGATCTAAATCAGGGGTTTTCCCCGACTGAGAGAGTTAACGCAGCCTGTTGAATGTGACAGGCAGCCAATCAGAAAGCGCGGATTCTCCTCCGCGGTTTCTGAGGGGAAATTACAGAGGGGAATCCCAAACAGCTGACAAGGCGCAACCCGAAGTCCAGCGGACATTGGAGATGATATGTGGAAACAACATTAATGTTTATTCATCATTTCGTGCAAAGAATATAGAAATGACAAGAGGAGGAGTTGGAGAGAAATTACTACCGCAGTTGATAAACCCGGTAACTTTTCAGCTGTTCTTCGTTAACGTGACATAAATAGGTTCTAATGATTTTCATTCAGTCAGGACTTTACGCTGACACTAGCCACATGCATTGCAGGTAGATTGTAGTAAAGCATTGATTAATGCCTGGTTTTAAAATTAGTTCACTGGACTTGTAGCCATTATTTTGTGCCCATTGTTGGACACCACACGGCACGATCGAACCCGATTGAACAGTTATACATAGGATTTCTGTCGGCTACTGTGTGGTCTGTCAGGTTTTGAAAATGGGCCGACAATCGGCCGACAGCTCTAAGATCGTTTAGTGTGCGCTTTCCTTAGTGTAATCACTAAGGAAATGAGGAAGGGAGGAGTCAGTGGAGAGCATCGGAGTTGAGCCTTTTTTCATTCAGTGTCATCAACAGAAAGAGAAAAAGGCCAGAAGAGACGATAATGCCGATAATTAAAATGACGTCGATAGTTTTAATTTATCATGCGATTAATTGATTTATCGTTTATCGCGACAGGCCTACATACTGTATATCAGCATATACATCAAATAAGACAAAAACTTTTAGGACCTTATGTATAAAAGTGTGCGCAACACTAAAACTTGGTGTAAGGACAAATTTATAAAGGTGTGGCACACACAAAAAATTCAGGTGTATAAAATTGTGCGCATGAAAGTTTTAATTTCCCCCCCTGCCCTATACCACATTGGACCAGCCCTGCATGAAGAGCTAAATCAGTTGCTCTGCACATCTCTCTATTGGATGCAGAGGGACAAAGAAATAGATTTAATTTATGAGGCGCTAGTAGAGACCAAGGTTTTCCATTTTCCAACTGCTGAATTTTTAATAAGCGCCACACAGACTCGATTGGCAGTTTTAAGGAATGGGCTGTCCTGATCTTGGCGGGGCACCAAGTAACTCTGTGGCGCTGCAAAAAAAAAAGAAAAAACAGCATGCTGCATGATGATGAGGTGTGACAGTTCCTCCACAGGCTGAATCCCCACTCCACTAACGCACAGTCACACCGAGCCACACATACCAAACAGGACCACACAGGTTCTGGAGCTACATAAGCTGCCATCCTTTTTAAGGATCCCTGGTTATTCCAGCAAGACAATGCCAAACCACATTCTGTATGTATTAAATTACAACAGCATGGCCTGGGAAAATGTTATGGTTAATATGATTATTAGCTGAATCTATGCATAGCAGTATTATGATTCTTGTGTGATGCTTGAGCTCATGAAAAATACTTCTGAAGGAGTTTAGTTTCTCTGGCCTTAACATTACCATGAATTGTTTTTTTATCTCTCATGGCTCCTAGTGAAAGAAGACGTGCACTCGCTGTCTGTTCTGTAACCAAGTAGATTATCAAACTATGTGAATGTTATGAACCTCTCCCTATAAAACTGTAAGCTGTGTTCTGCTCCAGGCTCTTTCTCCTGACTGGGATCAGTGAGCAGAGACTTCGAACGCTGTAAAGCCTTTCCAATACCAATTAAGAATATATTCTTTCTCTGGTTCTTGAAACAATTTTGCCTCACTCTTTGTTAAAGGAAAATTTCCACAACAATAGTAAAAGAGTGCAGGTACTAGACTGGCCTGTCTGCAGTCCAGACCTGTCTCCTATTTAAAAGGTATGGCGCATTATGAAGCACAAAATATAACAACAGTGACCCTACATTGCTGAGCAACAAAAGTCGCACATCAATCAAAAATGGGAAAGAAATTCACATACAAAGCTCCAACAATTAAGCTTAAACTTGAAGCAAACAGAGTGTTGTTAAAAGGAAAGGTAATGTAACAAAATGGTAAGCATGGCCCCGTCCCAACTTTTTTGGAACGTGTTGCAGGTAACAAAATCCAAGAAAGGGAATATTTACAACAACAAAAAAAAACACATTTGAAAATTAAATATCTTGTCTTTACAGTGAATTCAACTAAGTATAGGTTGAAAATGATTCTGCTTTTATTTATGTTTTGGAACTAGAATTTATTGTTGGCACAATGAGATTAAAGTCAGCTCCAGCAGCGCAAACAAATAAACATAAATGTGATGACGTTATTTACAATATTAAATCAGCTAAATTTATATATTCATTCATACACACATAAAACCACCTCATAAATAGTGCATGTGAGCGTTGAGGGTGTTAATTGCTTTTAGGAAGAAGATGTTTTTGAGTCTGTTTTTCTTTTTACACAACATCCCAACATCATTAGAATTGTAGTTTATGGGAAGTCGGGGATTTTTTTCCCCTGATTGCTAGAGAATATTTTAAGATGCCAATGCCAGGATTCCTCTAGCTCATATTTACTATTATGAATGATTCAAGGAGCTTGTGAGATATCACCTTCACACGTGAACTGGTCACCACAGACTCTGACATAAAGCCACTTCAAAGTTCAATGTGCATTTAGTGAGAATTAAGAGCATTAATTAATTAAAATGTAAGTAATGTTAGCTAAATATTAAATTAATTTGATGTTAAATGTTAAAAATGTTATTTAAAGGAGCAAAATCGGGGGTAGGAGAAAACCTAAATTCCTAATCAGTTTGTATCTTTAAAATCTTGCCTAACCATGCTTGTGTTAGAATCTTAAAAAATATTGTGGAACAACGCTACCTGCGAGCCAGGCCAGCTGCCTCTTTGGCAGCCGAGGCATTAACAAGCAGGGATACATTGGAAATGCCTCCGGCCAAAAAGCAATCCACAATCCCCTGGTTCCTTCTCGAGCAGTAGCCAAAATCGTCTCCTGTGATCACCATCAATAATCTTGGCAGAGGCATTTCTTGGAAGTTTCTGAGGTGGATACACAGAACAGAGACTAAATGTAACATTCAGGTGACCATTATGCAATAGATTTGGTTGGTTCTTCCTATTAGTTTAGCTATATGCCTCGATATTACCTGCTTGTCTTTAATGTTGTTTTATTGTAAAGATATTACTATTTATGAAATCAATGGTATGATTACTTTTGACTCGTCTGTTATACGTTTTCTTATTTTTGTTCACAAGTTTTGTGCTATAATTCTCTCTATGACGTGCAAAAGTATAAAAACTGATTAAAGCGCAACTGAAACGTCAACACAATACTCGTCCCGGAAGAAGATTAATTGGAAAACCATTTATATTTGTTGACACGACTTGTTAGTTTGTAATACAACTGACGTAAAATCTTTTCGAAACGGAAACAAGGAAATTGTTTTAAAACGGCATCGCAGGAAACGAGATATTTTCTTTACGAAAACAAAATACGGTGATATGAGAATTGGGTGTAGAGGAAAGGAATTCAACTTACCAATTAAATCCAAAACCGGTATTAAGTTGCCACAGTAGCTTATGAATGCTACTCCGGTAAGATGGAAAAAATACAAGCTTGCTTCCTACTAGCTTTCTTCGAAGATAGAATATGGTATATACAGGGAAACACTGCCACCTGCTGAAATAAGGACGCGTTCTCCTCCACAAACTAGGACAGAACTATTAAGTATTTTAAATCTTTCCAGTTGAAAGTCATACACGGATTTGTTACGTGAACAATAAATCAATAAACTGAAATAACGTTTTCCCTTGACTACCTCCTCTTTTTTTTAAAACCGACGCGTTAATATAACTGCCATCTTTCAACGGTTTATCGCTACTACTTGGAGCATGTCAGTCTATTGCAGAAATGTGTTCATATTCCTGTCGATATGTTGACTTTGTTTTGAATCATTAGAAATATCAACTGGCATGTAGAATATAAAGGCAAGTACTTCTATTCAAATAAATTAATCTTTCAAAACCAATGCTGTCATCTCAGTAGATTGGAAAAATTCAACATTGGTAAACTATTTAGCAATTGCATGATACTTTTCAGAGGAAGTCAAAAAGTGTTAACACACACACACGCACACATATGTATATCCTAGTAAAAAAAGTTTACTTTAGTATATTTCAAACAAGGGTACTACCTATAAATACAGTATATATGAAGTATACTAAAAGTATGCTTGCACCAATTTCGACATCATTCCTTTAAACACACTTAAATATAATTATACCAAAATACACTTTTAAGAAATATATTAAATAAAGGTATACTTTTACCAATACTTTAAGTGAACAAAATATGTATTTGCCCAAGTGTTAATATACACTATTGCAAATATAATATTTAAAATATTTAAAATATCTGTCAAAGATATTTTGTGTATATTTTAAAATATATGCTCAAAATAGATTTTTTTTAAATTCACTTAACGCTTTCTTTAAATTATTAATTTCAGTATATCTTAAATTACATCTCAGTATATACTTTAAGCTAATAAAGTATGCCTTTTTAGGTGCCTTAATAATCTTTTACTATTATTGTTAAAATGACAAAGAATAAAAAAAATAATAATCCTTATAGCGAAGCTTGATGTAATGTTTAACAAAGTAACTAATGTGCTCATGCCTCATTAAACACTGACAGTTTAGTGACAGAGGTGCTATAACAAAAACAATACTTGTCCTTAACATTAAATGTAGCAGGTATCTTCAATTTTACATCTCTCCGAATATGATCTGTTGTTTTCAGTTTTTTAACTAAAACACGGAAGCTGTCTTTGCCTAATATATTTTCAGAAGTATGATGGAAAATCTGTTGGTAAACTGCATTAGCTGCAGTTCACACTCCAGACCAGATGGTGGCGGTAATGCACACTTTCAGTTTGTCTGAAAAGCGCAAAAGAAGAAGAAAAGCCATGAAGATAGAGAAGATAACAGATCCTGTCCAAATTCGCCATTTTTATACGCATAATATTGAATTAAAAGTAGAGAGGACTTTTATAATACTTAGTAATTTTGGTAAATTCAAGATGGTGACGTCCTAGTCCGAGTTAGACAACACAACAACAGGACAACAACCGATGGAAATGAAATGTGGGTCACAAAAGGAGCCTAAAGAGACGAAGGCTGCTAGCGTGTTACCATCTGGTGGTAAGTTTGCTTCAAAGTGCTAATTATCTTTGTTTAATTATAAACAGTGCAGTACATGTATAAAGAAACTTATGTTGGTTTCAGCAATAATTATTTTATCATTTGTATTGGGATTTTTATGATTATTACTATAACAGTCATTCAGCTTCATGTTATAACTGCATGGAGGCTGTTTGTTGCGACTTGATATAGTCTTCTTCATAAACTCAACCTGGTTTTAATTAAGCTCATTATGCGAAAGAGACTTTGATATTGTGAGGCTGTTATAACTCATCATTGTTTTTATCTTCAACATATTTTTGCAGTCTAAGCAAATTAAGATGAAAGAGGAAGCCAGTGAACAAGAATTAGAAAACCTAAAGACTTTCCTGTCTCAGAAGAGGCTCTGGCTCCACCAGATCACCAACCAGTTCTGAGGATGAACCTCCACATCGTCTTCATGGTGGAAGGCTCTTTGTTTTTTTACACTGAGCAGCTGGCCACATTTTTAACAGCAAAAACTGGTATGTAACCAACACTAAGTTCTTAATAAACATGATTTGATAAAAAAATAATTGGACAGAATTTATTCCCCTCGTTAATCTACCATTTCTCGTTCATACATTTTATTCATTGTTATCTTTCAGGGCCCTGTGATGGACTGGTGACCTGTCCAGGGTGAACCCCGCCTCTCATCTGATGACTGCTAGAGATGGGCACCACCAGCCCCCCTCACCACCATGCAAGGATCAGAGTGTTCAGATCATGGATGGAAAGATTTTAAGGTACTTTGTCTCCCTTAAATCCACTTAAAACAACTTCATAGTTAATGCCAGCATCAGCTGATTTTATGATATTGCTGAGTATTTTTTCTACTTCTAACATAAACAGGCAAAGAAGTCACCCAGAAATGTTTTTCCACACCAGGCATCCGGTCCCAATCATTGCCAGTTCTGATGATGCCACATACATAGTGAGTCCACAACGTCTAAAAATTGTAAGTCTTGTGTTTTTCTTTGCCGTTTTTCTGTACTCTTTAAAATGCAAGTGCTTTCTCTGTTTAATTGCTCTATTGTACTTTTTTGTAGGTTTCTGTAAAGTGCAGTGGTCCAGTGAATGGGAATGTTCTGCTGATCCTCACTGTTCTTAGGAAGGAGAAATGTCAGTTTGTCTGGAGTAATACTGGAATACTGTGACATTAAATTAAAACAATACTCCTTGGTGAAACATTTTCTCTAAAGTGTATCTATTTTTTATTGTGCTAATTTTCATAAGCATATTGTCTGTAAACTTTGAATATATTGACAATTTGTACAATTCTGGGATAGTATATTGTCAATGTACTCTTGAAAAATGTGGGTAAAACTTTATTTGACGGGGTGTGAATAAGACTGACATTATACTGTCATAAACATAACACCTGTTAGGAACATACTAACAGGTGTCATGAAGTGTCATTCAGTAAATAATGACACTTTTAATAAAAAGTTGCTTTAAAAGTTGGATGACAGGTGTTATGTCAGTCTTATGCACACCCCATCAAATAAATGTTACCAAAATGTCAATATATTGAATACACAATGTAATTTGTTTTAGTTGGAAAGTGTGTTGTAGTTGATCCTTCTGTTTTCTTTTAGCCTAATATGTTTGCAGTACTGTAGTGTGTATGAAGCATGTAATGTACAAAGTGGCAAAGCAGAATAATAAAAGACATTAAGTAACTAAAAATTGTACTTAAGTAACAATTATAATAAACCAATAGTGTAATTGTAGCATACTGTAATCACACTAATATATAAAATATGTAATGCCAATATACTGAAAATACATTCTAAATATAGTTTAAATGTAATTCAATCACAAAAATAGTACACTCAAAATATACTAATCAAGCATGTTTATATTACATAAAAAGCAAAATATTGTCCAAAAAAAGTATCTTGAAGTATGCTTAGTACACTTTAAATTCTATTAAAGTACACTAAGCACAAAGTTGTTCCTAAGTGAACTTGAAGTATACTCATGATTAGTCTGAGTTAAAGTAAGCTCAAGTATGTTAAAATATAACATACTTAGTACATTAATTTTTCACCAGGGTCTATATATACATAGAGAGAGAGACAGACAGAGAGAGAGAAAGAAAATAACATTAACTGGGGCATTTAACTTTACCAGACTTTTTCTTTTACTACTGCAACATGTCAGCTCATTTTACTAAATACTTGTCAGAATGCCCAGTCATTCTGAACTATTACGTAGCCAGGTTGCACCAATTACAGACGGTTCACTTTTACATTTTACATTTTGGACCAAACTTTCCAATAAAGACTGTTTCAACTAATTATTTAGCTGTTCTGTCTGCAGTAAGTAACTACTTTTATCCTGTCAGTATGTGTGAACATGAGATATCTGTATTCAGCTACCTGTGGGCAGTAGAGGAAGCAGCGTCTTTGCGTCACACGCTTCTGATCTTTTACCAGAGCTCAGTGGCAGCAGCAGAAGAAGAGTCAAGAGGATCAGATAGATCCGCAACACAACAGACCCGCTCCGATTTGCTTCTGTTTCCTACGCTCGACAGAGGTTCTCCCTCCCTTAGGCGCCAGGGGATGGAGGGATGATCCACACCGACTCCCCTCCGCAAGATCTTCCTCCTCTTCTCCCTCCTTCTCCTCCTCTTCCTCCGCCTATTCTGTACTTCGATCCTCGCGCGCCGCTGGAGCTGTGGCCTGGATGCGGACTCCGATGCTCGGCAGAACTGCGGTGTTTGCGGCCCTGTTGGCCCTCAGTACCTGCCTAACAGGTAAGAAAGAGCCGTCGGGGCTGCTGGGTGGTGTCAGGAGCTAGGTGAGCTATCCTGAGAGCTTTCTGAATGCTGCTATGCTGCTGTAGATTACTGAGGTCAGTGTGTCCGTTACACTGATATGGCTCCATCGTATTTGGATACTATCTTCAGTCTACAGTAGGCTACACTTTAGCTGCTGGCTTTCATTCCTGTCCAGCTGGTCAGCGTTGAATAAAGTCTATATTTTGTTGTTTTATTTTGTTTTTTGACAACAACAAAAATATGTGAAAATACCATGTTAAATTGTTTTCCTTGTCCTTTAGAGTGGCAGTTAACTGTTCCTCACACAAATCAAGCAGAACTTGATCCACATATTTGTTTTTCATGTTCATCCACTAGATTAAAGGAGTATTCTGTAGTCAAATCAAGCTAATACAGTTAACGACTTCATCAAATTATTCATAAATTGCTCTTGGTTTCTTAGTTTTGGGGGACATAATTGAGCTTTGTGAGTTTAAATTGCACTCCATGGAGAGGACAAGCAACTGTGAAATTTGTTAGTGTAAGAAAAATATTAATAGACAGTATCAGAACATTTAAAGCATGCCTGAAGTTGAGAACAGAAATGTTTCAGTAGAAGATTTTATGGTGGTATTCTTATTACTGCCCCATCATCAGAGGATGACTAGAGAGTTAAAGTACCATATTAAAAATGGTCAAATGAGTCTATCAGAGAAATGTCAGTACGGAACCTTTTCAGTTATGGAGCTTTTGGGCCTCTAAGTACATGCTGTCACAACCAATGGCCGTTCCCAAGCTGGTGCCATGGTGGCTGTCTCTCCTTGTGACGTGAGTCTTATTTGTGCCAAGAAGAAAGTATGACAGAGTTCCTGCTAGGAATGAGAAAGGAAACAGAGGAGCTTAGGGAATGGCCAGGAGGATATGTTTTCATCATGCAGGACCTGTGTAGGGCTCTGTTATCAGTTGGGGGTGAGGGCTTTGACCATCATCTGGCTGCTCTCTGGAACACATTCCTGTGTCAACTGAAGAGCTTGAGTGTGATGTTACCATATCTTTGTAATGGAGACTGGGCATTTCTTTTCAAGACCTCTTCAGTGGTAGGTATGTGGGTTTTCCTTCAACTATTTTGTGGTAGTATTGTGATAATAATGGAAATTATTATAAAAATGTTTATTTCTTCTTTGTAGTTTTTCTTTAGGTAACTGAATGGCTATTATTGCTTTTTACGTGTCCTGTTCAACAGTGTGGACATTGATGCCTGTTACGACCTGGCTCGTTGAGCCCTAACAATAAACAGGGAGACACGGACTTCAACAATAATTACGCTCTTTATTGAGCCCCAAACATAAAAGAAAACTAAGGCAAATAAGCAGGCGGCCCCTGTGGCCAATGGTCGAAGCAAAGTTGGGGTGGGCAGACAAGACAGGCAAGAGCCAGCCTGAAAAGCGGAGCCGGGCGGAGAAGTCAGCTCAGCCCCAAGCGAGCTTCACCAGACCCCCTGACAAATAGGAGCACGGTTCTTATATAGCCAGGAAACACGGGGCCCAAGCGGATCCTGGATGACACTACTTCCAGTATGTCTTGAAAATAAAGAACAATTAATGTAAAGGGACGAACCCCCTCATGTAAAGTGGAGGGGTCGTCACAATGCCTAATTCACGAGACAAGATTTTTAATCCAATTTCCCCCTTCTGAGAATCTTAATTTAAGGAGGGGGAGGCTCTTAAGATAATTGTAAGAGATATTCTGCCATGTGTTGTTGTGTTGAGAGTGATTTAGTCCACTCAAAGGGTCATTGGAACCACTCCAGTCTAAAATCAGGATATTCAACATGTTGGACTGTCTCAGTCAGGTAAATGAAATGTATAGCCAATCACAAACTGAGCCTGGAAAATACATAATACTGCATAGCAAAAAAAAAAAACAATCATCAACTATCTAAATATGTAGATGAGTATAACTTATCTCCAGACCAATGGGGATTGAGGCCAAATTATGCAACAATCACTACTCTTCTGGCTGCTGTGGTGGTACAGTAAAGCACAACCTATGCAACAAGGCCTTAGTTCTTGACATGGCTGTCACAGGTTCAAGTCCCAACCTGATGACCTTTGCTGCATGTCTTCCCCCTCTCTCATTACCCATCTTCCTGTTGGGTCCTGTCAAATAAAGGCCACTAGAGCCAATAAAATATTTAAAACAAATAATAATCACTGCTCTTCTTAATCATAACAACATCCAATCAGTTTCTGATAGCAGGATATTTGCAGTTGCAATGTTCATTGACCTGGCCAAAGCATTTGACATGGTTGGTCACTATCTAACTTTAGATCAATTCTCTCAGTCTCTCTACGATTCTTTATTTTTGAACTCTTTTAGTCAATCTAGAAGTCAGTGTACTTCCTTCCAGGACAGCCAGTCTGACTTCAAGATAATTGAAAAAGGGGCACCTCAAGTTTCATCACTAGGTCTTTTGGTATTATCCATCTTCTTTAATGATCATTCACAAATCTGTTCTGACTTATATGCAGATGATTTACGTCTCCATTTCTGACATCTCATGATTTTATTATTTTTTTTACAATCCAAATTTAATCTAGTCCAAAAGTGGTTTTCTCCAAATAAGTTTTTTCAGTATAAGAATAATTATATTCTATGTTATTTTGGATTCAACCAAATGAATATACCACCTGTTCCTTTAAACAGGTGGTACATTCATTTCCTAGCAAGAACAACATTATGAAAAGGTGATGAATTTAAATATTTAGTCCTTTGGCTTGACTCACGATTGTCCTTTATACCTAAAGTCACTTAATTGTTTCTGATAAATGTTTCTCCCTTTCAGTTTGTAAAAGAGTTGTTACACAACTGATTCTGCCAATTCTTGATTATGCAGATCAGTTCACAATGTAGTCAGAGAAAAACATTTTTTTTTACATCAAGAATTTTGAAAGAAATTAATCGTCATGCAATTCAGCTTAAGCTCCATCAGTTTGGAATAACCTGCCTCTCTCACTTAGATCTACCACGTCTGTCCAGAAATTTTCTATTCTTACTGATTTTAAATACCTTGGACCTGCTTTCAATACTCACAAAGGCTAATTTATTTTGGACTTGTTAACTTATATGTACAGGTTTACTGTGATAAACCTGTCTCCCTAAACTGGCTAGATTAGGGAGAAGTATCAAGTATGCGTGGTTGTGAGAGTGTGTGTGGATTTTCTGTGTTTAAATGTTTTGTATATATTATTATTATTATTATTATATTTGTTTTGTAATGACACCCTTGAAAATGAGACCTCAAACTGTTATCGTAGAAATACTGTACACCAATTTAAATGAGCTCCGAAATATATAACAGATAAATAAGACTGTGAGTCAAATCAAATGCAGAGTTAATGATGCTTGTTTTGAGTAAAATACAGCGGAGCAAATTTCTGTCTTACAGCTGACCTAAAAAGACACAAAGCACAGTTCAGTACTGTCTGGAGAGGAGAAACCTGCTGAAGGGAAATTTAACTGCTGATCAATATGTCTGCTTCTGCTTTATAAAACCTATGTTGTATTTTCACTTGGGTCACATTGGCGTTTCCTTCTTTTGTCTGCTCTGTGCTCAGACTTGATTTTTTTTTCTTCACTGCTTTAGAAATATATTCTTAACTAGACATAGTAGATATTCTCCTTTGTAAATTTTCAGATATCATTGATTCTATTACCCCCATTAAAGCAAAGGTAGTGTCTGGGAGGAGCGAGTCTCCATGGAGAAATGCACAAACAGGTAGATCTGCTAGACAACTTTGCCATAGGGCCGAACGTAAATGGTGTAAGACTCAACTTCACGTTTATTAAGAAACCTACGATAGACTGCGTAGCTATCACTCAACACTTAAACATGCCAGGGAAACGTTCTTTGCAGATATCATAAGTAAAAACATTAACAAAGCTTGAGCAACAGTTGACAGGCTCACAAACCTTCCAGTGATGTTACCGCTTGAATTTCAATCTAATGCAGCCTGCAACTGATTTGCCAGCTTTTTTGAAAGAGAAAATTTTAAAAACCAGAAGTTTAATCTGCAAACCCACACTAAATCCAGCACCAATGCTATGCTCAAACATAAAAATGCAGAAAAATGACCCAATTTTAACCACTGCCCCTTTTCCACCTGCTCTACTTCAGCAGCTCGGCCCGGCCCGGTTCTGCTCGGAGTGAACGCGTTTCCACAGATCTGGTGTTTTGACTATCAGTGCTGCCTCGTCAAATTTTCCTACCGTAGCACGGATAGATAGCTAAGTCTATCTGTTGGTGCTACGCGTCCAAAATTGCTACCATTATGTTTACAAACCGAAAACTACAGCAGGTTGTGTTAATGTTAAATATATTGGATAATATTATTTGAGTGACAGGACTGAAGTGGAAGCTGAAGAGTTATGCTTAGCATAGCATTGGAACAATTTATATACACGACGAAACCACAAGAAGATCACTTCATCTGAATATTCTACCCATTTAAAATCAAAAGCTATGGCAGATGTATGCACCAATCCTTTTATTAGAATATCTTACATTTAAAAAAAATTAATTACAAAAGTGTTTGTAAGAATGAAACACATGGAAAACAGGTTTTTATTGGAATTAAATTAAACACAAAAATCTACAAATACTGATCACCGCAACTCTTTTTTGCGTATTAATCCATTGTATGACAGTCTTTATCAGATGCAGCGCAGCCACAATGTGTCCACCGAACTGCACAGGTCACTGTGCTCCTGAAATGATAGGATATGATTAATGTACACTAATATTACACGGCTATTACACAGCTTCAATCCCACATCTTGCTACCAACATCTATTTAGCAAGATTTAATAAAAAGAGAGTGTAATTAGACTAAAAATATTTTAAAATATAGGGACAAAATAGCCCTATGAAGTAATACAGCAGCCAGTGGAAACACTCGCAAAGCAAGCTGAGTAGAGCCGAGCCGAGCCGGTGTAAAAGGGGCATACTTAACTCTAAAAACCTAGAAGAAATTATAAGTCAATTAAGCTCAAGCTAATGCTGTCTGGATATCCTAAGTACACATTTCTTTAAGAAGTTCCTGGCTATCATTGCTAATGATCTGGTCCAAATAGTAAACTCGTCACTCTCATCAGGTGTTTTCCTTCAGGCTTTAAAATCAGCAGGTGTCAAACCACTGATAAAAAAAGAACAATCTGGACAAATCACTACTGCAGAATTACAGGCCGACCTCCAACCTCCCATTCATCAGCAAAGTTATTGAAAAAGCTGTTTGAACAGTTAAATGGCTTCCTAATGATAACCAACTGCTTTGACGTCTTACAGTCTGGTTTCTGGTCTCACCACAGCACAGAGACTGGCCTAGTCAAAGTGTTTAATGATATCCATATAAACACAGACTGTGGAAGAAATACAGCGGTGGTTCTGTTAGACCTCAGTGCAGCTTTTGACCCTGTTGACCATGACATATTCCTGAAACGACTGGAGAGTTGGGTTGGACTCTCTGGTCCAGAACTCAACCCTATTGTTACATGAACAATAGGGATTTCTTTGTTTCAATAGGAAACTTCTCATCGAAGCGGACAGAAGCCACATGTGGGGTACCCCAAGGTACAATCCTAGGACCCCTCTTATTCAATATCTACATGATCCCATTTGCTCAAGTTATAACAGGAAGTAAGATTAGCTACCATAACTAGTCGGCCTTCTGAAGAACATTTCCAGGATTAGAGGACTAATGTCTCAGCTAGATCTAGAGAAACTCATCCATGTGTTCATCTTTAGTCGCATTGATTACTGCAGCAGCGTCTTCACAGGTCTGCCCAACAAATCAATCCTCCAGCTGCAGCTGATCCAGAACGCTGCAGCTGCTGTTCTGACTAAAACCAGGAAGATGGAGCACATCACCCCAGTTTTAAAGTCCTTCCACTGGCTCCCTGTAGCTCAGAGAATAAACTATAAAATACTGTTAGTTTATAAATCACTGAATGGTTTAGCACCACAATATATTAAAGATCTGTTGTTGTTGTATCAACTTTTCAAACATCTCAGGTCTTCTGGTTCTGGTTCTGTCATGAAGCGGTGTGGTGTTGGTGGTGAGGCAGGCGCAGCGGACCCAGGTCAGATGAAAATGATGATTTTTAATTATAAATAAGTCCAGAAACACGGCAGCTCGCACAGAGACACACCGACGACGAACAGACTAGACATTGACGAGGACCCGACGAGGAACAAGGAACACAGGTGGAGTTAAATACACGGGAGGGTAATCACAGAGACGAGACACACCTGGGAACAATCAAGGGGAGGACAGGACAACGAAGAGACTAAGGACACAGAAAACTCTAAATAAACACAGAAAAACACAGATCCTGACAGTACCCCCCCCTCAAGGGCGGCTACCAGACGCCCAAAAAACAAAAACACAACAAGGGTGGGCGGAGGGGCGCTGGACGGGGGGCCAGAGTCCAGAAAAAACAAAAAACAACCCACCATCGTGGGCGGAAACACAAGAAGGGTCAAGAGTCCAAAAACAAACAAAAAACTACCCACAGGGTGGGCGGAGGCAAAGGAGGCAGGAACCACGGAGGTGGTCCGGCGGTCGTCCGCGGCGGCGGGAACCACGGAGGCGGTCCGGCGGCCGTCCGCGGCGCTGGAGGCGGGAACCACGGAGGCGGTCCGGCGGCCGTCCGCGGCGCTGGAGGCGGGAACCACGGAGGCGGTCCGGCGGCCGTCCGCGGCGCTGGAGGCGGGAACTACGGAGGCCGTCCGGCGGCCGTCCGCGGCGCTGGAGGTGGCGATGAGTCCCGGGGGCCGCCCACAGACGGCGACGACGAGCCCCCCGAGGCAGGGTCTCTGGTGGAGCACAGGGGGTCTCGGTCGGAACGCTGGGGGTCTCGGTCGGAACGCAGGGAGTCTCGGTCTCGGGTGGAACGCCGGGAGTCTCGGTCTCGGGTGGAACGCCGGGAGTCTCGGTCTCGGGTGGAACGCTGGAGGTCAGGGTCTCAGGAGGAACGCAGGAGGTCAGGGTCTCAGGAGGAACGCAGAAAGTCAGGGTCTCAGGAGGAACGCAGAAAGTCAGGGTCTCAGGAGGAACGCAGAAAGTCAGGGTCTCAGGAGGAACGCAGGGGGTCTCGGTCTCGGGTGGAACGCAGGGAGTCTCGGTCTCGGGTGGAACGCAGGGAGTCTCGGTCTCGGGTGGAACGCAGGGAGTCTCGGTCTCGGGTGGAACGCAGGGAGTCTCGGTCTCGGGTGGAACGCAGGGAGTCTCGGTCTCGGGTGGAACGCAGGGAGTCTCGGAAGGAATGCTGGGGGTCTGGGTCTCGGAAGGAACACTGGGAGTCTCGGAAGGTGCGCCGGCTGGAACGCCGGCTGATTCGGCCTCGGGTGCGCCGGCTGGAACGCCGTCTGATTCGGCCTCGGGTGCGCCGGCTGGAACGCCGGCTGAAACCGGCCGCGTAGGCGAGCCGCAGCGAAGCCTTGGAACCGGCCGCGGAGGCGAGCCGCAGCGAAGCCTTGGAACCGGCCGCGGAGGCGAGCCGCAGCGAAGCCTTGGAACCGGCCGCGGAGGCGAGCCGCAGCGAAGCCTTGGAACCGGCCGCGGGGGCGAGCCGCAGCGAAGCCTTGGAACCGGCCGCGGGGGCGAGCCGCAGCGAAGCCTTGGAACCGGCCGCGGGGGCGAGCCGCAGCGAAGCCTTGGAACCGGCCGCGGGGGCGAGCCGCAGCGAAGCCTTGGAACCGGCCGCGGGGGCGAGCCGCAGCGAAGCCTTGGAACCGGCCGCGGGGGCGAGCCGCAGCGAAGCCTTGGAAACGGCTGCGGGGGCGAGCCGGAGCGGAGCCTGGGAACCGGCAGCGGAGGTGACAGCTCCGGAAGGCGACGAGGGGCCGGGTCCACCGGCGGCTCACGTCGCTATCTCCGGGCCGACCGAGGAGGTGGCGGCTCCGGAAAGCGACGAGGGGCCGGGTCTGCCGGCGGCTCACGTCGCTGTCTCCGGGCTGAACGCGGAGGTGACGGATCCGGAAGGCGACGAGGGGCCGGGTTCACCGGCGGCTCACGTCGCTGTCTCCCCCGGCGTGAGTAACGGCGGGGGCCGAATCCGGAGGGCTTTGGGGTGGTGACTGGTAGGATCTGGCGGCTAATCGCCAGGGTGTAGTCCGACTCCAGTCCCAACTCTTCCAGCAGCAGCGGAGATGGCAGGATCTCTACGTCCCTGTAGAGATCCCGCTGAGCCAACTCCAACTGCTGCTGGAACCATACCTCCGGGTCATGCTGGGCCATATGCTGCATTCTCACCGTTCGGTATGGTCGGGTCCTTCTGTCATGAAGCGGTGTGGTGTTGGTGGTGAGGCAGGCGCAGCGGACCCAGGTCAGATGAAAATGATGATTTTTAATTATAAATAAGTCCAGAAACACGGCAGCTCGCACAGAGACACACCGACGACGAACAGACTAGACATTGACGAGGACCCGACGAGGAACAAGGAACACAGGTGGAGTTAAATACACGGGAGGGTAATCACAGAGACGAGACACACCTGGGAACAATCAAGGGGAGGACAGGACAACGAAGAGACTAAGGACACAGAAAACTCTAAATAAACACAGAAAAACACAGATCCTGACAGGTTCTGCTCTGCATCCCCAGAACCAGAACCAAACATGGAGAAGCAGCATTCAGCTTCTATGCATCACAAATCTGGAACAAACTTCCAGAAAACTGCAAACAACTGAAACACTGAGTGCCTACAAATGTAGATTAAAATCCCACCTGTTTAGAGTTGCTTTTGAAACATAACCATGAAACATTAACCAATAATCTGATGTATAAAATGTAATATTGTTGACTGTGTCTTCTATGACTTTGTATTTCTGTGTTTTATGATGTAAAGCACTTTGAAATGCTTTGCTGCTGAAAGGTGCTATACAGATAAAATTTGCTTTTATTCAGTCTTGGAGCTCGTCTTCCTCTCTAACAAATAGGATCTTCATGGCTCAGAGAAATAGGGCACTAGCAGGGTATTATCTTGTCTTCTGCTCGGCAACATCCTGCGATAAAGCTTTTCATAGATTAGTGGGTTCAGTTCACTTTTCATCAAAATGCTGTTGAATCTCTGATGTTTCAAAGTTTGACATGTCTTGCATGTCTTTCAGCTACAAGACATGCAGCAACAATTTTTTAAAAGACTTTTTTGGGTCAGGCTGTCTTCATTTGAGAATGGTTAGAAATTAAAGTGAGTAATGAGAGAGGGAGAAGACATGAGGCAAAGGTCGCCAGGCCGGAACTTGAACCTGTGACGTCGCATTGAGGACTAAGGTCTTCATACGTGGGGTGTGCTTTACCCCTGGGCCACCACAGCACCCCAACATGCAGCAACTCTAACATCTATTTTCCTGCCGTGTATTTGTGAAGAGCAACTACATGACAATTGTTCTCGTGCCTGCCTTTTAATGTGAAATTCCTGCTTGAGACAAACCATTCAAGATTTGTGTATTCTTGCAGTGAGTCACCTCCCTCTGATGATGTCACTGCCCTCAGTTGCCATGGCAGTTGTCATAGCAACCCATGTCCAGGTTTCCTGTGGAGCTGGGAGTGATCTTAATGAGGAAACTAAAGCAAAGGGGTTAATATTGATGGCAGACCGAAAATGATGTGGCTGGAGCACCTCCAGAACCTGTTCAGTCCACTTCAGCCTCACACCCCTGCTGCTATCTGGACAGTGTGTTCAGTCACACCAAAACAAGTTCTATAAAAACATATAACAGCATATTGGAATGTACAGATAAATCGGCCAGGCAATAAATTGGCCTGATTTTCTTATTTTTGGGAGATCTTTGATCAGCCAACATTTACATATAAAGTCAATTTTATCCACCGATCCTATCTACCTTGGCAAAAGTCTGAAAATGAACCACAGTCTTTTATTGCTCTGCTGTCTGACTGACAAACCCGCTTGCAGTTAACAACAGTCGCCTCATTGTTGCCAACTCAGCAACTTTCTTGTTATATTTAGCAACATTTCAGACAAAAAAAATAAGTATCAGCCAAAATCAGAATCAGCAGGTGTTAAGATGCAATACGTTTTTCTTTAATGTTTTGAATTCTAGAGTGTGTAAATGAACCTTTGTGTGAAATGTTTATCTTGTGGGTGTGTCATTGTAGCTGCCATCTAAGGAACCTGCTGAGGAGGAGGCCCGCCTCAAACCCACCTTATTCCGAGCCCCCGTGAGGCTTTGCGTGATTTATCGGTGCGACTTCCACCGCAAACAGCCATCCATTTGTTTACATGTTAGCAACTCGCTAACCGGCTTTCGTCAGAGGTTTCAGGCTATAAAGAATGTAGGAACTCCAGCTATTACAGCTTACATGTGGCAATATTGTTTTACCGCTACCTACAGCTAATGCGGGGAGGCATGGCGACTTGAAGAAATGGCCACAAATAACCTGCACTAACATAGTTAGCTACTTCACTGACTCAGTTACTTCGGATGGCTTTTTATTCACACAATGAAATGAGCACACATAAAAGCATTTTGGGTTCTCGGTTCAAATTTAGCATTTTTAGCCAAATTCTTTTTGTTTCCTAAACTACCGCTTTTGTTTTGGGAGCCGTTCAAGACACACCTGTTTCTGCCACTAATTAAACTTGGTCTGATTATTAAAGTGCAACCATGAACAGCACAACAGTTACCCGAGCTCCGCAAGGGCAGACACTTTCCAGTTTCAAGATGCTCTTTATAACAGGTCAATGTGTGATTCGGTTCGGTTCGAGTCCAGTGGGGAGATTCTCCATATTACGGTCTGGAGCGCAGCAGCTGCGGTCATTTCTCCGCTGATTTGCAGCGACACTCAGCAACGGAGAACCTCCAGGTTCTGGTTGTGATGGACTAAATAAACCCAGATATGTTATTTTGTCTTATAAAAATGCATTGCTGGCCCAAACATAATGATAAAACACACTTGCTGCAGCCACTTCATGAACTTTATTATTTTTTGAATTCAAACGAAAGATAAAATTCACATCACACCAAGCTAATATTATGTAGTTCTGGTGTTTTACACTGTCGGCGCAGAACGTCAGCTCAGATCTCTGACCAGCTTCTCTGCTTTTCTCTTCTTTATTACTGTCAGTTCTTCAGAGAAACGAGCTGCTAGCAGCGCTGCTAATTCACGGTCATGAAGTGCAGTTGTAGAATGGTGAGGATAGAAGCGGAGGACCCAGGTTCAGTGTAATAATGATGATGGTTTTAATGATGACATACAAAATACAAGAAAATCCAGGTAGCACAGGTGAGCAGAAGGCTAGGAACTCAGAACTGGTAGCAACTGGATTAACTAAAAAAAACAGGCTCTGGGGAGACACAGGCTGACACCACAGTATAGACAAGGAGTAGGGAACACAGTTGATTAAATACATCAGGGAACATGAGACACAGCTGGGAGCAATCAAGGGGTAGACAGGACAACACAGAGACTCAACTGAACACAGAAACCTAAATTAATACACAGAAAAACTAAATCCTTACATTCACAGTCATTCTGTTACTAAACTCACAATTATGATCCTCTGTACTGAGCAGCTCTCTGATAGCAGACGGTGTGTCCATAAACAAGCTTTATTAAATATTGTATTATAACCGAAAAGAGAGATGTAACTTCTATCATAAATATAGATTAGCAAAACATCCCTACAAATTACAGTGAAATACTGCTACATCCGGTGGGCTCCGGAAGTAAGACCCATAATTTCCACAGTAAACCACCCAGGAATAAGGTGGATAAAGGAGCAGTGATAAGAGCTGGAGTTTGATTGGCCAGCTTAAGTTGAGAAGGCAGGGATAAGTATGCAGGTGGACTGTAGTGACTATTTGTCAAAAAAACCTAAGAGTTCAAGGTTTTTGAAGTAATTCAACTCAAATAGCCACTTGATGCACCATGGGTTTCTTTCTTATGCAGTTCCAAAAAGATCAAAAGTCAAAAATTCCGTTTCTTTCTTTGTTTATTCCACAGTTGCAGGTAAAACATTTTACAAGCAAAGGAGCCCTTGCTGTATTGTTTGGCTACTTGATTGTCTCACCGGGTGACTGACTGAGTGGTGACTAGACTGGCTGTATAGACTGACTGTCAAAGTAGCTCCTAAAAAAACCATGTGACCCCCACATCTGCATAAAGAACTCCTTAATGCCTATGTATTTATTCGTGAAACACCCATGTCCCAAACTGAAATTAACTAATTAAACAAATTTCTAGTCAGCAAACTTATTCTAAATAACTAAAATCAAACAAAAAATCTAATTATAGATCAACCAGAAAGCATGTAAATAAAAATAATCAAAATTCTAAGATTTGGGGCATGCCGTGGTGGCGTAGTGGTTAGCGCGACCTGTATTTGGAGGCCTTGAGTCCTCGACGCAGCTGTCGTGGGTTCGACTCCCCCCCTCTCCTTCCCCGTTTCCTGTCAGCCTACTATCATATAAGGGACACTAGAGCCCACAAAAAGACCCCCTGGAGGGGTAAAAAAAAAAAAAATTCTAAGATTTAACTGAAAATAGAGAAATAGCTCCTACATGGACTTATTGATGTAGCAAGAAGATTGATGGAAGGGCTGCCATTTTTTAATTCTACTGTGTTGTTGGAAGCTTCATAAACCAGTTTTGTTTGCTGTACAGTGAAGTTTACTGACTTTTTCTTTCAACACAACACCTCTTAGCATAAGAAAGTCTTTAGTCAATCGGGATCTTTGTACAGGCAGTGTCATGAAGTGCGGTGGTGAAGGTGGTGAGGCAGACGCTGTAGACCCAGGTTGTAGTGAAAGATGGTAATTTTAATAATAAGTCATGCTCCAAACAGTCCATAAAGTTCTGGTGGCACAGCTGAGCAGAAGCCAGGGCTCACACCGGTAGCAACAGAAATTATACTTGGCAAACAAACAGGCAAACAGAAATGATGCGACAAACGACGAGGACCCGACAAAACACAGAGACACAGGTGACACTAAATACACAGGAGGTAATTAGGGAACGAGAAACACCTGGGAGCAATCAAGGGGAAGACAGGACAACACGAAGACACAGGAAACTCAAAATAAACACACAGAAAAACACGGAACATGACAGGCAGTTCTTATTTTCATTTGAAAAAAAAAAACAGACTAGTTTTTTTTCATTTATTAAACCAAGATGAGAAATCGGACCCGAACTGAACCGAACTTTTATCCAATTTATGATTTTGTGCACAAAATGAAAATGGAAAAAACAGAAAACGAGTGCTCAGTTTCAGTTTTGTTTGTTACTAATTAGACAAGTGACCTGACTCAGAAGTTCTCTCTGCCCCTCTTACCAGGGCCAACCCAAAGCATATGCAAACTAAACTGCCACTTAGGGCCCCTGGGCAAAAATTTGGACAAAAAGAAAAGTAAAAACATTAATTGCTCTTGGGGGGCCCTGGTGCAGCTTCACCAGTTATATGAGCTGCAATGGAGAGCATCCAAACCTCCAAAGCACCGGCAGAAGATAAGTTAGCAAAACAATGTCACAAAAAAGGACTTATCCATCAGGGAGAGAGAAAGGAAAGAGGAAGAAGAGTGACAATAGTCACAGTGGGGTGAATATTGTTAACTTCAAACATGCAGACATGACCTGGTGGGCCGGTCAGTCACACCTCTCACTGCAGAGCAGACGAGGACCGTGGCTGATTTTTAAACCTTTTCTGAGATAGATAAGATCAGTGGATAAGATTGGCTTCACAAGCAAGTATTGGCTGGCCAATAAATGCATTCTATATGACACATGAATATAGAATATAATGTAAACAGCACTGTCAGAGCTGCAATAAGTTTATAGCAGGTGTATGAATGATCTGATCATCTGACTGTTGATTGCAGCAATCCACATTATTAGCAAAAATAATGCTAATAATTATTTTGGATTTAGTTCATCCAAACTGAGGCTTCTTTTGGAGCAGCATAGCTCTGCTAACATGGCCCCAAAACCACATGTTGCTCAGGGTTAACCCTAACCCTAACCCATGGAGGCTTGGGCCAGCCCTGCCGCTTACACAGGAGCCATTTAGACATTATACAGACTGCAGACAGACAATCTTGATCGTTTCACGGACATTTGGTCACTCAAGAAGAGTAGCCTGAGTTTTTATTTCAGTTTGTTTTATTTTGAAAAGCCAGAGCCTGGGGGCTTTCCACAGCAGGCAGCAGCCATACCTGTCTCTTCTCCAGACCTGAGCCAACAAGATGGCCTCCATTGCACTGCGCCAGCAGCGGTAAATAGAAGTGAGTACACTATTAACTTGTCACAAAAAGTGCTTTAAGATGTTTTTAGGTGAGAAAGTAGCCCTTATAGCTATATCTATCCACTTAGTTAATCCAAAATGAAGTTTCTTTTGGAGCAGCCTAGCTCCACTAAAATGGCTGGACAGCTGCAGGCTTGGCTGACACACTTCCCCACTAACTGCGACCTGATCTCATCAAGTCACTCTGTCTTTTTCCGCTGCTTGTTACCTGTTCTTAGCGGCTCAAAGTGCAATATGAAGTGTTTGTGTTTGTATATCTACCATTTGATACGTGTATCAAAATATAACAATCTTCTCTGGAGATTTCGATACTTCTGAAGATATTAGTATCTTCTAAACTTTGACACACTGTTTTCTTCCAATTCCAATTATTAATATTCCCTTGTGAATTTTTTTAATTTGTAAATGCATATTATTTTGTGTGTGTGTGAGAGAGAGAAAGAAATATACACTTCCCTTCGACTGGCTTCTTATGTGCAGTGTGAACTTGCTTCATTATTATTTATTTTTTATTGTTCCAGGCAGGCAGCTGTTCAGGAGGAGAGGCCACAGCTCCAGGTTTGGATGCAGCTTCAAAGAATCTCCCAGTGATTCTCCTGCTGACCTGCCACTGTCTCCTCATGTTTTATCAACTTAAATTGTAGGAATATTTTTTCATAATTCCCCAAATATGGGCTGACTATCTGCTTGTTTGATATTCTAATAAATAAATTTTTATGAAAACATTTTATCTTTGCTTGTTTTGTAAAATATGAGTTTACAATCCGATACAAAATAAGAGAAATTAATAAGTCCTGTAAATAATAAGTACTGTTGGTGCTTCAAGTTGTGAAGCACCAACTCTGGCTAAAAATAGGTTGATAAAAAAATAAATGTGAAATAATTCTTTTAACGTTTGCTGCTCATAAATCCAGAGCAAAGGAATAATGTACAGTACTTTAAAGCTGTTCATTATGTTTAATCAGTTGAGACCGATAATTATAAGTAAATAGTCTCATGAAGGGAGCAAAGGTTTTTATTTCTATTGGGCAGTCATACTTCACTGATAAAAGTGTGAAAAAGTATCGTGAAGTGGTAAACCATGGAATAGGATAAGGGCCCCTTAACATTTGGCTAACACCAACTGATGTTTTATTTTAGATTAAAGTCAGAATTCTGAGGGGGTTTTTTCCTAATCCTCTTCCATAGGTAAACATTTAGTTAGTTAATCTTTTAATAATCCAATAACATTGGCACATTATTTCAAACATTTCCTGCTTAGGAAATACCTACATTTTTATTGTATATTTTAAATAATCATACTTTTCTGCATGCTTGATCATAATGCTGAACTCTAATTGGTGTAATTTGTAAGACCCTAAACACTGGTGATACAGTTGGTGCAGAACTTTCTTTTCAACTGTTGGTTCAATGAAAGCATAAATAATGGCTGTTTCTTAAAAAAAATGTCTAGAATCATTATTATAAAGCTGTTGTGGCTACTCTTGCATCATAATAAAGTCCAAAAAACAAAAAATGCCAGAGTAGTTTCTCAGGAGGAGGTTTTCGACTCACTCAAAATAAAAAGCACTCGCGGAGAGTTTTCTGGTTTCAAAAAGAATATTTTCTTTACTTAAAAAAAATTAAATAGAAATATTCTCTGCATTGACTTCATACAAAAAATGTCAATATAAACTTTAATTTTGTGGTAGAAAAACTGTTTCACTCCTTCACCAAACAATCAGTTAAGCACAACAGGAGGCTGACTGACAAGGAAGAAGGTCTAAGCACAACAGATAAATAACAATAGCTCTACCATTTGCATAATCTTGGGTCTGTAACATTAATAGTTTAGCAAAAATAAATTAATCTAAATAAAAGCACAGTTGTTTGTGTTGTTGCAATTTAAAACATAAGCACCTGAGACATTTGAGCATGTCCAACCTGTGCTGTGTCTTCCTCCTCAGGTTCTAACTTATGTCCTCGCAGTTTGGACTGTGCCCGAGCAGGACGGCACTTCTGCCGACAAGGCAGCTCACACTGCGGGCCCTGCCTGTACCCTCTGGTGGAGGATCATCATGGCCGCTGTGTTGACATGAGAAGACATCTTCATCATTCTGCTCAGGCTGCTAAAGGTAGATGATTGGAAAACTGCTGGCAACAAGTCAGACACAATTTCTTTCTTTCCTAGCTGAATATTATGGTTTTAAAACTTGAAGTAAACCAAGTTTTAAATTTAGCAACCCCAGTTACATTAGCAACTGGGGTTTCTAATGTAACTAAAAGCAACCCCAGTTGTTGCAATTCTTTTGTCTTTATTGGCAGGTTGAATTATTTCAGTTTTTGCTGAGTCAGATTGAGGTCCAGACAGAACATGTTGCTGTTTCTGAGCATTATTCTTCTGAGAATGTCACCTTCCCTCTTCTTTACCCTGATGTGTAGCACTTTGTCATAAATATCTGAGGAGTTATGTTTGAAACACAAAGAGGTAGCTATTTAGCCTCTAATGTGGGAAATACTTTTACAGTATAACATGCATGTTGCTAGACTTTGTGTGGGATTAGTTGCTGACTATTTACACAGAACATTCGATACCAACAACAGCTGGCATAAGGAGATTTAAACAGTTAATGGTAATGTGTCTTATTGCACACAAAAGGTGAGAGTTTCCTGGATCTCTGAATGCTGAGTAATTAGTGTTTATTCAGTTCATTTACTCTCCAAAGACATGTCATTATGAAGTTATGCCAAAATCTAGAACACAATCCATGGAGGGAAGCCTGACCTTCCTCAGCCATAGCAGTGCAGGTCTGTACATCCTGGAGGTTTTTGACAGCAGAACCTTTCAGTCGGAGATTAGGACTGCATGCTTCCCAACATAAGCCCTGATTTCAAACCATATTTTCTAATTACCACTAAAGGATTGAAAGGGGTTTGGATGAGAAGGAATTCAGGTCAAATCTGCCAGCCTATGAGATTTCTTTGTTTTAGGTTTGACAGTAATCAGTGGTGTTTTATTCAGGCCATAATAAAACTGAACCTGTCATGTTTGAGGGTAGGCTTCTGACCCACATGCAGAATCAGACCCAGGAAGCAACAGTAAGTTAAGAATTTATTTACAAAATAAAATCACAAGTGTCTTGCAGGTGATCCTTTGGACCGAATCCGGGGTTCGTCTGGAAGCGGAGAGATGGGTCAATGATCGTGCGAGGGGTGGACAGAATGTCTGATCGGACAGCAGGAGAAATTAGCTTATGTCTCCTGGAAGGCTTCTCAATGGGAGGGGGGAAGGAGCAGTTTGAATCCAGGCAACCAATCGGGAGGTCCGATGTAAGTTTCTCCGAGGAATGAACTGTGGGCTGGAGCGGGCAGGCAGGTGAGGTTCGGAGCTACAGGTGGGATTACGAGTTTGGGGTCTGGCTTGTACCTGGGAATGGGAGACAGAGAACGAGTGAGGGAAGCAGACAACAAGCTCAGGTTTTCTCAAGAAGGTCACAAATAACTAGAGTTTCTCAGGAGAAGGTCTAGCGAGCTAGAGACTACCGTGACGAAGTAATCATCCAGTGGAGAGGTGAGGTCTGGCAGCTCCTTAAATCCTCTCTGGCTGATGATCCCAACAAGCTGCAGGTGCGCCGCTTTGCTCCAGGCCGCTCCTAGCAGGGAGCCAATGGGAGAGACACTTTCATAAACCCAGATCTTGACAATATCCCCCCACCCCCTCAACGGCCACCACCTGGAGGCCAAGATGACCAGGATGAACGAGAAGCCTCAAAATTATGGAGCAACTGCGGATAAAAGATGAAGGAACGGGGGACTCAGCACTGTTCCTCAGGGCCATAACCCTTCCAGTCCACCAGGTACTGGAAACCTCTACCACGACATCAAATACCCATGATACAGCGTGCCATGTATGTGGGGCCCCCCCCCATCAATGTCCCGGGGGTTTGGAAGGAGGGCACAAAGGACTTGAGACAACGATCTTAATCAAAGAGATGTGGAAAACTGAGTGGATTCGTAAACCGTTAGGGAGCTTGAGACGTACTGAGGTGGGGCTGAGAATTGAGGATATCTCGTAGGGTCCAGTGAACCTGGGAGACAGCTTTTTATTAAAAGATTTCAGTGTTATGTCCTTGGTAGAGAGCCATACCTTTTGACCAGGCTGGTATTGAGGTGCAGGGATCCTCCTCCTGTCAGCTAGGTGCCGATTCTGAGATGCAGAGCGGTTGAGGGCAGCGATGGTTTGATCCCAGATGGGCCAGCATCGGCGGAGATGGTGCTGGACGGAAGTGACGGAGAGTTCTTGTTTCTGTGAAGGATATAATGGTGGCTGGTAACCAAGGGAAGATTCAAACGGTGATAACCCAGTAGCTGATGAGACATGACAGTTATGAGCATATTCAATCCAGGGTAGCTGTGAACTCCAAGAGGTGGGGTTAGAGGTGCACACACAGCAGAGAGAGACCTCAAGTTTGTGATTCAGCCGCTCAGTTTGGCCATTTGTTTGTGGGTGAAAACCAGAACTGAGCACCACCCTGGCCGCCAATGCCCTCCCAAACTCCTTCCAGCGCTTGGAAACAAACTGGGGACCTCGGTCAGACAGGATTTTAAGGGGGGTTCCATGAAGACGAAAAACATGTTTAATGAGGAGCTGAGCAGTCTCTTGCGAGGAGGGGAGTTTTTGTAATGGGATGAGGTGACAAGCCTTTGAAAACTGGTTGATTAGAGTGAGGATGGTAGTGAAACCCTTAGAAAATGGCAAACCAGTAACAAAGTTGAGAACTATGTGAAACCAGGGTTGGCGAGAGGTTGGAGCAGCCCACTGGGGGGCTGATTGCAGCCTTACTTCTGGCACAGACTAAACAAGTACATAACTTTTAACGTTGGCATATGGATTAGGCCACCAGAAGTAATGACAATTAGTGCAGGCATGCAATTGATTCCAGGATGACAGGAGAATTTAGCAGTGTGAGCCCAATGGACGAGTTTTGATCTGACTGCGGCGGGAACATAGATTGTGTTAGGAGGTCCAGACCCTGGGTCTGGTTCTAGTCTTTGAGCTTCTTGAATCTCCCTTTGGATGTCCCAACACAGAGCCCCAACTACACAAGACTGAGGGATAATGTTAGCGATGGTTTCTTCATGGTCTGGGCAGAATTGTCTAGAGAGAGGATCAGGTTTAGCATTTTTGGAACCAGGTCTATATGAAATGATGAAGTTGAAACGAGAGAAAAAAAGTGACCAAAGTGACTGTCTTGGGTTGAGGCGCTTGGCCTCATGCAGGTAGGCCAGATTCTTGTGGTCAGTCCAGACATTGAAGGGATGTTTGGCCCCCTCTAACCAATGTCGTCACTTTTCTAAAGCTAATTTGATAGCTAAGAGCTCCTTGTCCCCCACATCATAATTTCTCTCAACTTGAGATAAAGGATGGGAAAAAAAAGGCACGAGGATGGAGCTTTTTGTCTGGGGGGGAACTTTGAGAGAGGACAGCCCCAACACCAGTATCTGAGGCGTCAACCTCCAGAATGAAGTGTCTGGATGGATTTGACTGAGTGAGAATGGGAGCAGTGGAAAACCTCTTCCTGAGATCATTAAAGGCTTTGTCAGCCTCAGAGGACCAGACAAATGGTTTCTTAATGGATGTTAGACTGCTAAGTGGTAGGGCAGTCTGACTATAATTCCTTATGAAACAGCAGTAAAAATTGGCAAAACACAAAAACCGTTGCAACTGTTTACAGGACGAGGGAGTGGGCCAGTCAAGAACGGCTTGAATCTTCTCTGGGTCTGACTTCACCTGCCCGCTCTCAAGGACAAACCCAAGGAAGGTGAGGGAAGAGGCATGAAACTCGCATTTCTCTGCTTTGACATACAACTGATTTTCCAGCAGGTGCTGAAGGACCAACTGGACATGCCTTCTGTGCCTTCAAGGGATCTGGAAAATATGAGTATGTCATCAAGATACACAAATACAAAATGCTTCAGGTAGTCTCTAAGAACATCATTAACAAGTGCCTGGAAAACGTCTGGCGCGTTCATAAGCCCAAAGGGCATTACCAAATATTCAAAATGTCCTAGGGGGGTTTTGAATGTCGTCTTATAGTCATCACCTTCTCTTATCCTGATGAGGTGATAAGCATTTCTTAAATCCAGTTTTGTGAACATGATGGCCCCCTGTATCGGTTCAAAAGCTGCAGTGAGGAGTGGCAACGGATATTTGTTTTTAACTGTAATCTGATTGAGACCACAATAATCAATGCAAGGACAGAGTGTTCCATCCTTCTTGCCCACAAAGAAAATCCCAGCACCTACAGGAGATGAAAACTAGCGAATTATGCCTGCAGCAAGAGATTCGTTAGCATATTTATCCATACTCTCTCTTTCAGGTCCGGATAAGTTGTAGAGACGGCTGGAGGGGAGTGGAGCGCCAGGTAAGAGGTCGTTGGTACAGTCGTAGGGTCTGTGTGGTGGTAATGATGAGGCTCAAGATTTACTGAAGACTCTGTGCAGATCATGATATTCAGAAGGTACCTTTGAGAGAGTTGAGGGGCTAACCTGCTCCTCAGGGCATGGTGGCCGTGAGGGGCCCATAGCAGATTGAAGGCAGGAAGCAAGACAACTAGAGCTCCATGACTCCACCCTATTTTCTCGCCAATTGATATGAGGGTTATGAAGAGACAACCAAGGGAAGTTGAGGACAATTGAATTCTGAGGGGAAGGAAACAAAAAAGGTAAGAGTCTCCCAAAGGTTACCAGAAACCAAAAGATTAATGGGCCTTGTTTTATGACCTGGGCAATGGCTTTCCATCAAGAGCTGACACCTGGATTGGGGCTGAGAGGAGGATAACAGGAATCTGAAGTTGATTTACCAGGTTCTCGTCAAGGAGGTTTTGTTCTTACCCTGAGTCAACCAGGGCGTAGGTCTGGAAATGGGTCTGATTATCAACAAGAGCACAAGCGAGTGTAACACAGGAATCAAATTTCTTGCCTCCACCCACCAGTACTTCCGAGCCTACCGGGGGACTCTGCCTTTTAATTGCAGAGGACAGGAAGCCACAGAGTGACCCAACTGGCTACAATATAGGCAAGCTCCAATTTTCATACAGCGCTGCATTCTTCAGGTGATAACCTTGCTCGGCCAATTTGCATGGGTTCCTCTGTGACTGGATCTGAACTGCTGTTAGAAGAGGACGGAATGGGAGAAAAAAATTGGTGCAGTAACAGGGAGGGGCCATCTCTTACAGCGGGACCGTTCTCGGACCCTGTTGTCAATCTTAATAGCCTGAGAAATCAAAATCTCCAATGTCTCAGGCTCATCACGATAGGCCAATTCATCCTTCAGTGGTTTGTTTAAAGCTTGGAGGAAAGCACCTTTAAGAGCCTCATCATTCCAGCCAGAAGAGGCTGCTAAAGTGTGAAAGTCATTTGCAAAACCAGCTACTTATTGATTTCCTTGTTTAAAACTCCATAACTTCTTGGTGATCTCAGAACTTGACTCGGCATATCCAAAGGGCTGTTTGAAGTCGGAAATAAAATTAGTGAATGAACTCTGCAAAAGTGTCTGTTGTGGGTATTTGGCTTCAGCCCACCTTAATGCGCTTCCTTGAAGTAATCCAACAATGTAGGAGATGCGGGAGGGGTCATCAGGAAAAGATTCGGGTGAACGAGAAAAGACTAATGAACACTGTAGAAGGAAACCCCAGATCTGCCGATTTCACCCGAAAAAGGTTCTGGCGTGGGAGAGACAGCGTCTCTAAAACGGGATGGAGATGGAACTTGTACCGGGACGGCCGCTGCACTGGCTGGTGCGCCGGCTGGGTGAGGAGGTGGACCTAGAGCAGAAAGTTTACTATCAATATCCTGGAAAAGTTCCGCCAAACGATCCAATCGCTGGTTCTAATGAATCTGGTGGTTAGAGAGAGAGTTTAGGAGGTCTTTGTGTCTGACTAGGACTGCTAACGGAGATCCTGCTGAGTCAGACTGTTGACCGGATGATTCTGTCATGTTCGAGGGTAGGCTTCTGACCCACATGCAGAATCAGACCCAGGAAGCAACAGTAAGTTAAGAATTTATTTACAAAATAAAATCACAATTGTCTTGCAGGTGATCCTTTGGACCAAATCCGGGGTTCGTCTGGAAGCGGAGAGATGGGTCAATGACCGTGCGAGGGGTGGACAGAATGTCTGATCGGACAGCAGGAGAAATTAGCTTATGTCTCCTGGAAGGCTTCTCAATGGGAGGGGGGAAGGAGCAGTTTGGATCCAGGCAACCAATCGGGAGGTCCGAGGTAAGTTTCTCCGAGGAATGAACTGTGGGCTGGAGCGGGCAGGCAGGTGAGGTTCGGAGCTACAGGTGGGATTACGAGTTTGGGGTCTGGCTTGTACCTGGGAATGGGAGACAGAGAACGAGTGAGGGAAGCAGACAACAAGCTCAGGTTTTCTCAAGAAGGTCACAAATAACTAGAGTTTCTCAGGAGGTCTAGCGAGCTAGAGACTACCGTGAGGAAGTAATCATCCAGTGGAGAGGTGAGGTCTGGCAGTTCCTTAAATCCTCTTTGGCTGATGATCCCAACAAGCTGCAGGTGCGCCGCTTTGCTCCAGGCCGCTCCTAGCAGGGAGCCAATGGGAGAGACACTTTCATAAACCCAGATTCTGACAGAACCAAAACTGAAGTGGTTAATCCAATGCAAACAATTACATTTTTAAACAGCTATATTGGTTTGGATAGCTTTTTCTAATCTTGATAAATGAAATCATCATTTTAAAACTACTTTTTGTATTTACTTTGGTTAATTATGACTAATACTGACACTTGTTTGATGATCTGAAACATTTAAAGGTGACATAAAAGCAACATAAGAACTCTGTTAGAGACCATGTGTGGCTGTAGTCCTGTAAAAAACTATATAGTGACTAAACATACCTGCAGCCAACCGAATGCATGGTGACCTTTAACGGTGATGAAGTTTGGTAAACCCTTAAATGCAGTTTGTTAAATAAAGCTTTATCAACTTAATTGAATAGGTAACATAATAAGTAATTTATTCAAGTCATTTACCCAAGTTATCTTTCACAATTCATTCTGTCTTAGGTTTAAACCATTAGGAGAATCAAAAGGCCTTAATAAGTCCTAAATTTAATTTGACAGAGACATCACACTGTGTGAGAAGATGGATGAATGGATGGATGGATGGATGGATGGATGAACATCATTCAATTTCCTGTTGTCTGCTAAACTTTGATTCTGTACTAAATACTAATTCATTTTTAAATGGTTTATAATTGTAAACCACTATGTTTGGTTTGGAAGTTCTTCCTGTTGTAACAACTTCCAAACCAAACAGTGCTGTCAGTGCGATCTGTTAATGGGTTCTCTGATTGGAAAATAGGTCTGATTTTTAGTTTGTGGCCAATCAGCAATTTGGCCAGTCAAACATAAAATGGGTTAATCCCAGTCACTAACTGATTTCTGATTTTAACCTTTGCTTTGCTGCAGGTAAGGTGAGGGCTTACCCTGAGCTGGATGAGGAGATTGACATCCTGTCGGGCATCATCAGTGAGCAGAGATCCGAGTCCAAGATGCCAGGTACCTGAAAG
Source organism: Xiphophorus hellerii (assembly GCF_003331165.1). NCBI lineage: Eukaryota > Metazoa > Chordata > Actinopteri > Cyprinodontiformes > Poeciliidae > Xiphophorus > Xiphophorus hellerii. The sequence continues at coordinate 34,045,475 of NC_045683.1, forward strand.
TCTTCATCTGTTTTAGTTCCGCACCTCAACATGGTTGCTTCTAGATTTGGTCCAAGCTCGTCTCCATGTGTCTCAGTCCCACCCTCCCAGGACATGAAGGCAGAGCAGCTCATCAGGCCGATCTCCAAACACAGAGGATCCCCCACAGACCAGCCCACCAGCCTGAGCATCACACTCAGCACTACAAGTGCACCTTCCACTACCAACTACAGCCCTGGTCGGCTGGACGAGCCCCGCATCACCACCTACCCCCCCAATGACCAAGTGTTTCTCAGTAAGTCTCTGTTAGCCATGAAGTAATGACTGTGACCCTGAGGAGAGCTCAGAATGACAGTCACTTCAGGAGATGAAGTTTTTATTCTCATTAGGAGCTTTGCTAGGAAATCCCCTTCCTGATTCAGCAGGTAGTTGGAATTTAAGCGGAAGGATGGATGCAGGAGAGCAAAGACGCAGAATCCTTCTGATTATCCATCCTCAGTGCAGGCAGGATCAATCCTACATCCAATAAACATCCATCTTCTTGACTTAAAGAAACATTAACAACATCAACAAGCTCAACTTGTGTGTCTCAGATCAAAGATGTTCTTTGTGAGTGTTGCCTTGTGACTGGGCTGATCCACTGCAGACCTTTGGTTCTGCCACACTGCTGTCTTCAGTGTGGAGGCTGCAGCGTCCAGAGATCACGTCTTCCTCTGACAGTCAGAGACCTGCAGCTCATTCCCTCCTTCTCATCTTCTGTTGCTATGTGTTCTCAGTTATGACCAGTGTGATCATCACAGTATGCTTGCTGGTCTTGGTCATATCTGGAATCTGCTGTGTGAGGTAAGACTTCTGTAATTTGTTGCATGCTTAGCTATCTTTGTATGTGTCAGAAGATGGGTGTCAGCTCCAAGTGTGTTTCATCAATGTTTGATTTCTGGTTTCAGAATGGTGAGAGACGCATATCTGGAAGCTCAGAAGTTGGACTATCCTGCATGTGAAACCCAAAACTTTGGAAACTTTGTGAGTAGGACTTGGGAAGGAGGATAAAAACACTGAAGTTCCACAGCAAAATGTGTAATTATGCTCCAGCAGCTTAGAATTTCATGTGTTTTATGTCAATTTGCTTGTACAAATGATCAAAAAAAAGTCTTAGTGGCACTCATGTCGACAGTGAGATAACTATTTGTTTCTTTCTATGAAAAGTTTCTTTTGTAGCTTTCAAACCGCTTTTTACCACTGCTAGACATGGAAAGATAACTCCAATCGAACTTTCTCAACGTCTGAATGATTTTCATTGCTTACATGATTTAATGTTTCTTCATGTCCCCAGCAACTGCTTACGTAAAGGCATAAAGCAAGTATTTATAAGGCCACCGCCCTTTAACCAGCATGTGCAGTAAAGACACATGCTCCTGTAAAGAAAATATCATCTGTATAGTTTGACAGCTTGTTGATCTGGCTTTCTGCTGTCTTTTAGCCTGGGGACCAGAAACTGGCCCACAGTGCCCAGATGTACCACTACCAGCACCAGAAACAACAGATGCTTTCCCTGCAGCAGTAAGTCACCTGCTGGGCCTCATTGTTTCTTCATGTTCCTGTCCCTGCCCACTCGGCCTTGTCAGGTCTGTGTTTTCTCTGTTACATGTTGGATGACTCTGGGTGTTTGACCTATGCAGACACAGGGATGAGCTCAGACCACCTGACACAGGAACATCGACAGATGAGGAGAATGATGGAGATTTCACCGTCTACGAGTGTCCTGGGCTGGCACCAGTAAGCAAACACACCATTTAACGTGCTATCTGGACTTTGATGGTTGAAAATGAACTATGGTGGCGACCAGCAAGTCATCAGATGAGCTCTGGTGGAGCCAGCTGCACATTGTTAGAAAAAATACAAATCCTCCTACCACCTTCTGTCGTCTTCTTTTTGTGGTTGCTTCAGTGGTAGCATTTGAATGTTGATCATGTAACTCGGGTGATGTAAAAAATAAATAAATAAAAGCATTTCCCTGGCAGTTTTCTGTTTGAAGTTGGCGTGTTTCCATTAAGCTAATTTATTTTTGGAACTTCAATTTGCACAGTTTTATGGTTAAGAGAAGTGTATCTATTGAGAATGACATCAAAGAGAGACTGGGAAAGTTTGTGTGAGGCTGTTCAACTCCCACACTGAAGAAGACACCTTTAGTGGTCTTAGTGTGCAGGAGGAAGATGAAGATGGCAATAGATCTTTTTTTTCCTGGTGGGCTACTGTGTTTGTTTTTAAGCAGATATAATAATATTTATCAGAGCCAAATAAACACAGTAGACAATGAAAAGTTGTTGGTAATAGATGACTTTATTTCATCAGTTGCCAAAGCAGGTATTGCATATTTTTTTAAATATATATAAACTGCATTTTACTCTCTGAATAAATTGAGTACAAAACTGCACTTTTTGAAAAAGCAAAGTAAAATATATTTATTCATGCAAGCATGGTCTCTTGTTAATTAAATTGTGTTGTTGTTCAGACAGGAGAGATGGAGGTGAAGAACCCGCTGTTTGACGACGCCAACCTTTACCTACACAGATTCCACAAGTAAATCCGGACCCTCACACTGGAAGTGCATCACCTGTGTGTACTGCTCCCTGAATTCACATCCACACACACTCTCCACATGCACTGCTACACTCAACCAAGTCCATGTGGAGAGCAAGATTGTCTCCCTGTAAAGGGGGAGGAGGAGGAGGAGGAGGAGAAGGAGGAAGAACATGTGAAATGTTGGGTTCATGACTGAAGCTGACTGACTGTGAGTCTCATGCTCTGCAGCCTTGCTCTGTTCTGTTTCATCTTCAGTGCAGCTGTGAGTGTGTGTGTGTTGGCTCTGAAGGAAACGCGTGGACTGACTGTGTGTTGATCAGCTGGAGCAGAGTGCAGTGCAGGAGCCTGCTGAAGCCACCAGGTGGCAGTATCACTCTGAGCTGATTTCTGGCTGTCGGTTTTGATTCCTCAGTAAATGCTCTTTTCTTCCCCGAGTTTTAACCACAATTTGTGGTTTTACTATGAGGTTTTGCTTTGATTTTAAAAAGGAGTGTTTTTAATGTTTGATGAGTGTGAATGCATGCAGCATCCTCACTTGTGTCAGAATGTTATGTAGCCACTGTTCTCAGCCTAGCAAAGTGACTGAGAACATCCACTGTATCGTCCATGTAACAAATCATTCAATATGCATTTCTAGTTTTTTCCAAGTTGGTACCTCAAACTTGCTGCTAATGTTTATCCTATACATAAACTGTATGAAAACGATTTCAAGGTCATTTGAAACAGGATGGAGCTCTGAACCAGAGAGTCCATCCTGTACACAAGGTATTGACTACCATGGCTTGTCCTCATGGTTTAGTGATGTTTAAATAGCAGATGATGGAACAGGGCAGATTGGTCTGTCACTGCCTGAATGCTGGGACAAACTCTGCTGCTGCTTTCTTTATTTTCAGAGACTAAGCAGGTGATAGGAGCCGGGCCACTCGAGTCCAAACACATATCCAGGATATTTCTAGTTTTTACTTCAAGATGGGGGCGGTTTTTTGGTGAGGCATGTGGGAAATCTGAATGATGCATCAATCAGATTTTGGGGGCCATTTTTTATAAAAGCTCAGGCCTGCTGTTAAACAACTCTGATTTTTCTTTAAAAATTACAAAAATATATATAAACTGCATTAAAAAGGTGTGTTCTTTAGTCTTTCTGGCAATAGACGACCAAAACTTCCACCATCCAACCAATAAATTCAAATGAATATTGCAAATGTGATGGTTAAAATTAAACTAATTACATACACTAAATTAGACTGCATGAAAATGCATATAGTGCATTTCTGAGTTATAGAATACAAAAACTTTCAATCATTTGATCATTGAATTTCATCCCTAATTACAGATTTGCTACAGTCTGTAATGAAATGATTCATCAGCTCTTTGATTTGTTTAACTTCTGACCAATCATAAACTGATTGACTTTAATGGGTCAGGATGACAAATATATAAATACGTAAATACATGGTGTGCTGTATCCACTTAGAAACTCTAAAATTATTCATTTTACTTTTACCATAAAAATAATGGAAATTCTAATGATGTTATTTCATTTTTTTATTATTATTATTAAAATGTTAGATTTTTTTTATGTGTGCAAGCCTGTTTTATTCAAATGGTCACATATATGAACTATTATTTAAGAATGTTTTTGGTCACTGAATTATGGCCCTTTTGGTCCACCGTACCTGCTGTGAGCAATCCAGAGCAGAGGCTGCATCAGGCTATAAGTACGAAGGAGAAATTGCTGTAAAAAGAGATTTAACATCTGACTGTCTTTATTATCTTTGAACAGTGAATAGTTGGAGTAGTTATACTGGCCAGCTGCTAACAGCCGTATCTCTCAGGTCGATGTTGCATCTCTAGTAAAAACACAGATGTCTTCATCCTGCTGAGTCCTTACTGAGAAAAGCTTTTTAAAGTGTGACTGTTTTTACTGATACCATTTTTAAATACAGAAGTTAATTTTAAAAGCTGAGTTTAAGCTGCCCAGATTAAAGAATTGAGGAACAAAGTTGAAACCTAACAGGATGTTGAAAATCCAACATTGTTTTTTTGCAGTTGTTTAGATTTTCTCTGTTTTCAGAGAAAACCAGAGAGCATTCAGGTTCCCTCCAGCTCTGCAGAGAGGTGTTGGGGTCGATGACTCCGATACAGCCAACAATGATTTAAAAGCATGACCAAACTGAATCGACACAGAAACATGTAGGGATTTTTTTCTGACTGTTGCTTTGTGGACTCAGCAATCTGACGACTGAATGAATATTCATTAAACACTTCTAGTGCTCAGACATTTAGATATATTTAAAATAGCTGTCTTGTTTCAGTGATGTGTTTGAATAGAACTAACTGTGTCTGCTGCTATGCTGCTATGACCACTGTTACCCCCTCAACCTCAGATCGATGTTCTCTGCCTTTCCTTTGCTGAAGACGAGCTCCTCTGCTCCACAGGCTCACATGTCTGAGTCTGAAGGTTCCTGCCTGCCTCTTTGCATCTGCTCCGGAACAGAGCTCAGCCAGGATGGGCACCAGAGACACTTTGAAGCAGGAATCTGGAGATGAAGCCTTGGCTCTGTCTCACCATCAGTGAAGATGTGAAGGAGCTCGTCAAATACACAAACCCCTCCAGCAGACGTGTGGTTTATCCAGATTGACAGAGCTTGTGGAGCAAAACGGACAGTTCATGGGGCATGCAAAGCAAAGATCAAATTGTCATGTTGCCTTTTTATTTATTTTTATGTTCTTTTTTCCCTCTGCTGAAAGCTAAACACAAATCCCTGCTGATTTTTCTTTAGGTTGTTCTCTTCCGGATTAACAATTCTGTAAAGGAGCTTTAGAACAATACAACCTGTCTTTGGCCTCTTTATATGTTCTCCGTATGTTTAGCTTGCATGTGCATATATCAAAGCTGTAATAAAATAAATAAATATTTATAAGATCTTAAGTGTAAACTGCTTTTGTCCTTTCATTTTTTGTAAGAAACAGATATGAATCTCCTTTTGAACTCTGTGTCTAGGAAACAGTTTAGTCATATGTAAAGGGAAAAGTAAATCATACACACCCTCCATACACAGGCTGGATGTGTGTTTTTAATCCATGAAGACCCACATCCAGCTGAGGGTCTGAGATGATCTGACCCTCAGCTGACCCCACCTCTCAGTGAGTGCAAGAAGAAACCAAGAAAAAAAAAACAATGAGGGAGTTGGGGGGTGTTAATATCATATTCTGTTGTACAACACAAATTAAAAGTACCAACAAATATTGTTGTATTCCTGTAGGATGGGATTTTGCTGACCCTACATGGAAATGTGTGGAAGTTGTATGTTTCTTATTGTAGACAGTGGCCAAAATGCAGCATATGGTGAACAGAAGGGAAATATTTACAGAAGTGCATAAGAATATGTAATAATGGTGGAAATGCCATAACTATTATTAATATATCTATGTTAGCAGATGCATTGTCTGCGGTCTCACACAGTCTGTCAGTTTAAACCACTAAGAATTTATTCATTTTCAACAAGTAAACAGCTATAGGACACATCTGCTAGGAGAGGGAACTTCTACTGATGGTACCACAGAACCACAGAAAGTATCCTGAACCAGCCCTTAAAACATGCCGACAAAGCATACAAAACTGTTAAAGCTATGAAATATATGAACAAAGACTATTATATGTACAGTTTGGGTAGGTCTTCATTTACTTTGGCTTTTTTGTCATTTTTATGCAAACCAAATTTTAAACGTGGCATGGAAAAAAACATTGGCTTGCGTTAGAGTTCATGCAGCTTCAGTGTAAATGCCCGAGAACAAAATATTCATCTACTTACTACAACATTTCATAGGAATGGCTGAGATGGTGTAGTTCGTTATACACTTATCATAAGGTAAAGTTTCTCTCAAGTAAAAAAATAAGCCAATGAGCTTTTTAAAAAGCAAACATTTTGAGGGAAACCTTAAGTAAATGTGCGAACAAAGGTTGGATTCTGTTTAGCTGAGGTACTGCAACAAGCAACAAGCGCAGATTTGAAAGTGGAACACAGCTTCTGTCGTATTTTTGACGAGTCAAACATATCATCTGTTTCATTTTTCAGGGGAATGACTTGGAACAGACTAATAACAGATGACAAATCCCAAAAATTCACATAAAACCTAGAAACTCACTGCTTACATCAGTGTTTCCCAACCCTGGTCTTCAAGGCTCACTGCCCTGCATGGTTTAGGTATTTCCTTGCTTCAGTCCAGCTGATTTCAATTGATGACTGATTAACAGACGTTTGTTGAACTGCAATCAGTTGAATCAGGAACATTAAAGCAGGGAAACCTCTGAAACATGTAAGACAGTGAGGACCAGGGTAGGGAAACACTGGCTTATGCCATGGTAAATCTAACGTACAACACAGATTCTCAAATTGTTATGATCAAATTACATACTGTCATTATGTGAAGTAGCAAAAGGGCACTACCATAACACAGGGACTGATGCATATTCAGCTGTTATGGAGGGGCCTGGAGGAGCAGAAAAACAGTTGACTTTTTGTGAACAACTAAGCTGAGCTTAGCCAGGAGGACGGTTGTTCAACAGCTTCACAGTAACTGAACAAAATCTGTAAGTTAGCAGGCAGCACTTGGAGGCCTGATTATCTGACAAGGCAAGATTGGATGGGGATCAGGGAGCTGAACTTTATGCATACTTCATGAGCTATGAGGAGGATTCTGTGTAATACTGTCAAAAGGGAAAAATGGCTGCATTGCTGGTTTAATCTGAGTCTTGAACTGCATGTTTTGTTTTATTGCACTACCTTGAACGATGTATAAGCTGATGCTGCAAAATAATCTAACTCTAATTTGTAATATGCAAGTGTTGTAGACTTCTGCCCAGGTCTCCTGTGGAAGGACTTCAGGTGACAGAAGGTTGATTTTGTAAGCATCTTTATGTGGCTCTGAAGGTTCAAGTCAGAGTCCATCACCACACATATTGATTTGTTCTAATCATCTGCTCAACAATTGGAATTGGTTTGTAGTCTCCTGGTGTATTGTATTGAATAAATGTAAATATTAAACAGGAGGAACCACATGATGAAGCCTGGAGTATCCTACATGTGATTTCTGTCCACTCCAATAAGAATTTGTCATGTTGGGTTCAAGTCTTTTGACCCACATACAGAGCACAAACACTGTATATGTTTGTGCTCAGATAAATCTTTATCTGATTTCTTTATCTAAGAAATCAGCTAAAGCTTATTTTGAACAAAGATGAATTGCGAGATATGTGGTTCTTGTCCTGTGGGTGGAAAGCTGGGGTCGTCAGAACACTGAGGTTAGTTGGAGAGAACATGTACTGTAAGTTGATGGTAAACCAGACTGATCGGATTCTGAGAAATGGAATGATCGTACTTGGTTGGAAGATGAGTTTCTACCAGGGGTAGAAGTACTGTGGTCTCCAGGGATTTGGTCTCTTTGTAGGGAGTTCTTGAAATGATCCAGGTTTCGGTGTTTGGTCTTGATAGAGTGTTCTTTGAAGATTGATGGACCAGGCTTGCGGACAGGTAAGTTCTTGTGAGAAGGAGCGGTCCGATAGCCAGCCGTGACACGAGGAACTGTCAGAGAATCTTCAGCCAAGAAGGAGATGGATTCTGGCAACCAGTGGTTAAGATCCATGGCATCATGAGAGGAATCCAGAATGCAAGGAACTCTGGCTACTAGTGATGGGCTATCTGAAGCCAGGCTTCGAGGCTTGTGTCGTCTTGTTGAAAACCACGTGACTGGCAACAAATGAGGCCTCGCATTGCATGGGTCACGTGACTGCTTCATTTTGCGTGTCGGTTTTCAAAATAAAGGCGTGATGAGCCGCTGCTTCTCGAGTTATTGTATTTGATCGCATCAGGGGAGTATTTGTCTTCAGCAGTGGCCGAAATAAAAGGAACCTTTTATAGTTCATGTGTATTAATGATTTTGATGATGGCATTCATCAAAATGTAATGTTTGTTATTGATTTTCTCAATTGTTGATTATGGTATATTTTATGACATTATATTTGTTTGTTTTTTATTATGTAAAGCACTTTGAAACCTCAATGTTGCTGAAATATGCTACACAAATGAACTTGATTGAAATGGAGCCAGCAAGAAGAAAAAATCTGACATCTGCGAATACTTTGAGATAATCATTCACAAGATTCTTAAATAAAAAATAATTAAACCCTTCACCTCCAAAATTCTCACCTTCTTGAAATTTCCACTTCTTTGTTCTGGAAAAATATATCAGTCTTGCACAGCAGAACCAGACTAAAGCTGTTGGAAGAGTAAAATTCTGGCCTGATGAGTAAAAATATAAGGGATCAGATCAGAGAGCCAATAGGAATCCAAGAAAAAGAGAAATTTTGAAGAATTTTAGTTTTTAGGAGGCAAATCAAAACTCAAAGAATACTGTCTGCCCCAACAAGCACCGCACTCCGAATACACTAAAACAAATGTCTATTGTCAAATCAGTCGATTACAAAAGAAAACAGCCACTGACAGTCAACATATACCAGGATTGACTACAAATCATTTTAATAACTAAAAAAGATTAGTTAAATAGGATTTAACTGACTCTCCTGTTACTAAACATGAGTTTGACAAATATTTTGTGACAATATTGCATGTACTAATTGTTTTTAAATATGTCTGTGTGAGTGACAAGGCTGTCACAGTTTGAACAGCAGATGTCACTAGTGAGAAATGAATGAACCACCGAGTAACGAACCTTTGGGCAAAGCAATGGGCCGGAAGCTTCATTGCTTCATGAGGCTTCATTTGGCCATCACTACTGGCTACACCAGTGCTTCTCAATTCCAGTCCTCAGGCACCCCTGTTCTACAAGTTTTAGATGTGCCTCCATACTAGAACAGCTGATTCAAATGATTGCATGACATCTTCTGTAGCCACCAAGTACTGCAGAAGCCTGTTAATCACCCAAAGATTCAATCCAGGTGTGTGGCAGAAGGGAAACACCTAAAACATGCAGGGCAGGGGGGCCTGAGGACCGGAACTGAGAAACACTGGGCTACACAGTGGGTAAAATCTAGTGATGTTACGTGATGTGCCGAGGCTTCGAGGCGTGTGTCGAGTAATGGAGGGGTCGTTTCCGTAAAGCGCGTATCGAAGCTTGCTTCATTTAGGGGAGGAGCCGAAAACGATGACGTCCGAAGCCTCGCTGCCCGGCTGTACCACGTGACTGCTTCAGGAAGTGGCTCAGAGTTTGGCGCGGGGTTTGACAGCTTTAGAAACCCCACAGGCTCCATTCAAAATGTGGGTTGTTGTAGGCGAGTTGCAGTCAGTTGAGAGAGTGGATAGAGTTTTGATAGTTTGGATACCAGAGTTTGGATAGTGGTTATTTAGTTTGAGACAGTTAGTTTGGTGTTTGGAGAGTTTAGGAGAGAGAGAGAGAGAGAGAGAGAGAGATAGGAGATTTAGGAGCGCGAGGACAGGATAGGAGTAGGATGGAGCCGGCGAGAAAGAGGAGGATTTCTCCTATGTGGGAACATTTTGATTTGATAAGCCCTAACAAGGTAAGGTGAACTGAACATTTGCAGATGCATTAGGTTTGCTTATGAGGAACTGTATTTTTCACTGTTTCTTATTTTCTGTAAAGGTGAGGTGTTTATTGTGCTCCAAGGAGTTGGGGTACAATAATAACACCTCATCCATGTAGTGTCAAAAAAGAGAAATCGTTTGAAACCAAAAACTGTGGAGAAATTGTTGTTTCTTAATAAAAATGCATGAAATCATCCAAGTTACACAAGCATTAGCCTATTCACTACCTCCTCCCTAGTTCCACAAGCACTTTCAGTGTCCTCTGCCTGATTAAGCCCAGGCCATTTTTCTAGAGTCACAGAAAAACATTATTACACAACATGCCATATCACATGACACTACTATTTTGGGAATAATTACACACAGAGAATACATTCAAACAATATTTTATTATACACATATGTGTATACATAATTTATGTAGACAAATGATTTTGTCCTACACCTTTTGTGAAGTCATTCCCAAGAGCCATAATAGACAAAAATTCAATGCATCACACGTGTTAAGATACAGCTGGCTGTGATTATACACCTGGCCAGTAGGTGGTTTCGTGTGCACATGAAGTTTCAAGAAATGAACCCTTTCTCAAACCAGTTGGCTCAAGTGGTTCAATGCCTCACGAGGCTTCATCTCACCATCACTAGTAAAATCCAAGGCGCCACAAGGAAACACCTGAGAGGAAAGCAACAGGTAAGTGTTACAAGACATAATTAGTGAAATCTAGACTCGACTAGTCTCAGAGGGGTGCAGAGTACCATAACAGGCAAACACTCAGGAGCTGTAGTCCTGGCAGGCCGCTCCTCATATACTCCTAGATGACGAAGTAGATTGATTACAGTTGTGCTGAATCCAGACAGCCAGCATGCCCTCAGGGATGAGCAGCCTTTTGACACCATCTAGTGGATGATGAAGGAAGCCACAAACAAAAGAGACTCCCCACAATGACCCAAAACCCCAGTTCCCAACAGAAATTACCTTTTGACAGAAAGATGTCCCTGTGATTCAAACAGTTGAATGCTGGACCAGAGAGTCTGACCCAACTCTTGTCATTTCAATGTCAAAAGCTGTCCTGAGGTTCAAACAAAACCACTACTGTTCTTCCACATTCTGTGTTTATGTAGACATCATTGAACACTTTGACTAGGCCAGGCTCAGTACTGTGGTGAGCATGAAAATCAGACCGAAAAACGTCAATGTGGTAGGTCATTGTTAAGAAGGCTTTTACCTGGTCAAACTCAGCTTTTTCTGTCACTTTGCTGAACAAATGGAAGTTGGCCTGTACAGCAATGGTGACTTCTCCAGATTGTAAATTGATAAGTGTTCAAACTATGGTAATAACTGGTTTATATGAAAGTGTGTACAAATGGGATTTAAAGAGTTTTAATGTTTGTACAGACCTAATATCTATTTTAAATTCTTTATTTGCTCATTCTGTGTGGGTTGACTCATTTTAAAGCACTGAACTGTGAGCTTTTCGCATGGTACCTTGCACGTAATACAGTTTGCTTTACAGAAATTGTTATTTTGCTTAAAAGTCTAACTAAAATAGACAGTGCAGAGTGACAAATCTGTTATTCACAGCATTAATAATGTCACTTAGTTACCCAATTTTTGGGTGAAACTGTCAAGAGTCCAATCTGATCCAAATAGACCTAAGAGCTTCACATAATGTATTCTTTTGCAAGAACTATGTCATGAATTGTGGTAAGAATGAGACGGTGGACCCAGGTTGCGGTGAAAAATTGTTTTATTGGTGATTAATGAAGTTCACAAAGTCCAGGCACCACAGAAGAGCAAAAAGGCAAAGAAGCTCAGACACTAGTAGCAACTGGAAAGGCACAACACAGGAACTAGGTAGACACAGGCTGATATCAGACAAGGACAAGAGAGGGAGCAGGCAGTGTTGTAGTTAAGACCATCTAACCCGAGACCGAGTCAAGACCAAGACCAACGCCCCGCTCTACACAACACAATAAAATGTGAAATATGATTTTTTAAAAACTGCTTCTCAAATTGATCTGAAAGATCCACATTTTCCTAAGAACACCTAGATATTAAATGCTTAGAGCTGAAATAAATTATAATTATCAATTCAAATTCTTCTTTGTTCTGCTTTGCTTCCGTCTCTGAGTCATAATCTGCAGAGGTCTCATGTCGCCCCTAACAAGATAACGCCCTGGGTGGTTGCTCATATCGCCTGTGTCAGAAACCACCACTGTCTGCACCACTAAACATAGCAATCATGACAATGCACTAACGGTAAACAGTCAACTATGAATACTGTCCAAGGAGCAACAAGCAAAAAATAATCAGGCAAAAGGAGAACCGTGACTGTTCTTGTTCTCTCCCGCTGCATGAAGCCAGACAGCAGATGACAGGTGACGAAACTAATCAAAGAGCAATGAGCATGCGCTGTGTATTATCTTACGTTCTTGTATTTTATTTATTTGATGATTAAATAAACATATCTATTTAATAAAATAGAATAATAATAACTGCTGCGGAGCACTACAAAGACAAAGAACGGTCCTCAGTGAGACTCCAGTCCAGAGGGGCGCTGGATGGAGGACCAGAGTCCAAAGAAAGAATACAAGTACACAGAATAACTCAATCCAATACAAAAATGGACAGCGGCCGGGAGGCCCCACGGACCTGTGTACGGACCCACAAAGAGGAGCTGGGCGACGTCCCAGAGGCCGACTGGAGCCACGAAGAGGTGCTGGAACAGGTAAGCTCACCTCTGGTTCTTGCTCTGGGAGGCTAGCAGGTTCAGGCTTAGGCTAACTGGAAAAGCACAACACAGGAACTAGACAGACACAGGCTGACATCAACTAAATCCTCACAGATTAAGAGTGCTGACAACAGTTGGAACCTTACAAATGTGAGACACTGAACATAAAATTCAATAACTGTGTTTGCAATTTCTTGAACAAAATTCCTACAAAAGCTACAAGCTATCACAGTAAGTACTACAAAATGTAAGAGTATTAATAGATCTTTTTAAGTGTGTGATTGTAACATGTCCTTTATATACAGACACATTTAAAGATAGAGTGAGTGATTATGGAAGCAAACAGTTTAAATCTAGCTAAGTCAAAGATAAATTACTTTAAAAATACTCCTGGATGTGTTGATGAATATAAGTGTCTCTTAACAGGTCCAATGTCTATCTGAAGGAAATGTATCTCTGTTGGACTGTTTCCTCCATCAACATTCCCTGGAAGACTTTTGGCAGAGCTGGAATTGTACGACCAGTTTGCTTGGTGTGGGTGAAATGTCTGGAATGGTCTGCGTAAATAAGATGTGAATTGTGACCTTGGTGGACATGTGTATATGTTGATATAAAACAGTTATTGAAAATAAAAAGTTCAACAACAAAAAAACAACTCCTGGATGGCTGCATATGATTACTACAAAAACAAACCACTTTATTGCAGCTGCCTCCATTTCACCAGAAGTTGCTGACACAATCACTCCTATGTAGTAAACAGTTTTGTTCTTTTTCTGATGCAGGTAAGGTGGAAATAGTTGACAAACAACAACAACAAAAAAACAACTTATGATTCAGATACTTTTCTGTCAGGATCTGTGTTTTTCCGTGTTTAGTTAGAGTTTTTTGTGTCCTTGAGTCTCTTCGTTGTCCTGTCCTCCCCTTGATTGTTCCCAGGTGTGTCTCGTTCTGTGATTACCCTCCCGTGTATTTAACTCCACCTGTGTTCCTTGTTCCTCGTCGGGTCCTCGTCAATGTTTCGTCAACGTCAATGTCTAGCCTTGTTGTCGTCAGTTTGTCCATGTGCCTGCTGCTCGTTGTTAGACTTATTTATTATTAAAATTCATCATTCATCATACCTGGGTCCGCTGCGTCTGCCTCACCACCAACACCGCACCGTAATTCCTGACAGTAGGACCCGACCAGACCGAAAGGTGAGGCTGCTATTATGGACCCAGCTGGAGTGCGGAGGCGGAGATCCGGCAGGGAGGACAGGGCGCTGGCTGACGCTCTCGCCGAGCTGCAGCGGGAGCTTTTCCGAGGGACAAGACTGGTGTTGGCGCCCCCCGGATTCGGCCCGCGTCGGTTCCTCCGTCCGGGTAGTCAGCGACGTGAGCCGCCGGTGGAGCCGGCCCCTCGTCGCTTTCCGGAAACACCACCTCCGCTGCCTGCCCGGAGACAGCGACGTGAGCCGCCGGTGGAGCCGGCCCCTCGTCGCTTTCCGGAAACACCTCCTCCGCTGTCTGCCCGGAGACAGCGACGTGAGCCGCCGGTGGAGCCGGCCCCTCGTCGCTTTCCGGAAACACCTCCTCCGCTGTCTGCCCGGAGACAGCGACGTGAGCCGCCGGCAGACCCGGCCCCTCGTCGCTTTCCGGAGCCGCCACCTCCACGGTCAGCCCGGAGACAGCGACGTGAGCCGCCGGCAGACCCGGCCCCTCGTCGCTTTCCGGAGCCGCCACCTCCACGGTCAGCCCGGAGACAGCGACGTGAGCCGCCGGTGGACCCGGCCCCTCGTCGCCTTCCGGAGCTGTCACCCCCGCAGCCGGTTCCAAGGCTTCGCTGCGGCTCGCCCCCGCGGCCGGTTCCAAGGCTTCGCTGCGGCTCGCCCCCGCGGCCGGTTCCAAGGCTTCGCTGCGGCTCGCCCCCGCGGCCGGTTCCAAGGCTTCGCTGCGGCTCGCCCCCGCGGCCGGTTCCAAGGCTTCGCTGCGGCTCGCCTCCGCGGCCGGTTCCAAGGCTTCGCTGCGGCTCGCCTCCGCGGCCGGTTCCAAGGCTTCGCTCCGGCGCACCCGAGGCCGAGTCAGCCGGCGTTCCAGCCGGCGCACCCGAGGCCGAGTCAGCCGGCGTTCCAGCCGGCGCACCCGAGGCCGAGTCAGCCGGCGTTCCAGCCGGCGCACCCGAGGCCGAGTCAGCCGGCGTTCCAGCCGGCGCACCCGAGGCCGAGTCAGCCGGCGTTCCAGCCGGCGTTCCTTCCGAGACTCCCAGTGTTCCTTCCGAGACTCTCAGTGTTCCTTCCGAGACTCTCTGCGTTCCGACTCAGACTCTCTGCGTTCCTCCTGAGACCCTGACCTCCAGCGTTCCTCCTGAGACCCTGACCTCCAGCGTTCCTCCTGAGACCCTGACCTCCAGCGTTCCTCCTGAGACCCTGACCTTCTGCGTTCCTCCTGAGACCCTGACCTTCTGCGTTCCTCCTGAGACCCTGACCTTCTGCGTTCCTCCTGAGACGCTGACCTCCAGCGTTCCTCCAGAGACCCTGACCTCCAGCGTTCCTCCAGAGACCCTGACCTCCAGCGTTCCTCCAGAGACCCTGACCTCCAGCGTTCCTCCAGAGACCCTGACCTCCAGCGTTCCACCCGAGACCGAGACTCCCTGCGTTCCACCCGAGACCGAGACTCCCTGCGTTCCACCCGAGACCGAGACTCCCTGCGTTCCACCCGAGACCGAGACTCCCTGCGTTCCACCCGAGACCGAGACCCCCAGCGTTCCGACCGAGACCCCCTGTGCTCCACCAGAGACCCTGCCTCGGGGGGCTCGTCGTCGCCGTCTGTGGGCGGTCCCCGGGACTCATCGCCACCTCCAGCGCCGCGGACGGCCGCCGGACCGCCTCCGTGGTTCCCGCCTCCAGCGCCGCGGACGGCCGCCGGACCGCCTCCGTGGTTCCCGCCTCCAGCGCCGCGGACGGCCGCCGGACCGCCTCCGTGGTTCCCGCCTCCAGCGCCGCGGACGGCCGCCGGACCGCCTCCGTGGTTCCCGCCTCCAGCGCCGCGGACGGCCGCCGGACTACCTCCGTGGTTCCCGCCTCCGGGGTTCCCGTCTCCGTGGTTCCCGCCTCCAGCGCCGCGGACGGCCGCCGGACCGCCTCCGTGGTTCCCGCCTCCAGCGCCGCGGACGGCCGCCGGACCGCCTCCGTGGTTCCCGCCGCCGCGGACGACCACCGGACCACCTCCGTGGTTCCTGCCTCCTTTGTCTCCGCCCACCCTGTGGGTAGTTTTTTGTTTGTTTATGGACTCTTGGCCCTTCTTGTGTTTCCGCCCACGATGGTGGGTAGTTTTTTGTTTTTCTGGACTCTGGCCCCCCGTCCAGCGCCCCTCCGCCCACCCTTGTTGTGTTTTTGTTTTTTCTGGACTCTGGCCCCCCATCCGGCGCCCCTCCGCCCACCCTTGTTGTGGTTTTTTTTTTGGGCGTCTGGTAGCCGCCCTTGAGGGGGGGGTACTGTCAGGATCTGTGTTTTTCCGTGTTTAGTTAGAGTTTTTTGTGTCCTTGAGTCTCTTCGTTGTCCTGTCCTCCCCTTGATTGTTCCCAGGTGTGTCTCGTTCTGTGATTACCCTCCCGTGTATTTAACTCCACCTGTGTTCCTTGTTCCTCGTCGGGTCCTCGTCAATGTTTCGTCAACGTCAATGTCTAGCCTTGTTGTCGTCAGTTTGTCCATGTGCCTGCTGCTCGTTGTTAGACTTATTTATTATTAAAATTCATCATTCATCATACCTGGGTCCGCTGCGTCTGCCTCACCACCAACACCGCACCGTAATTCATGACATTTTCAAACTTTTGCAGCTCGACGGGACCCTTTTTTTTCCCCAATTTAAGTAATTGGAAAAGAAAGATTTCAACAATTTTTCTGGTTCATTAATTCCATTTTGGAAACATGTCTGTGGGTAAATGTTTTTCTTTAAACATTTTCTCACTTCTGCATTTTTACACATCTAGCTCTGTCAACCATTAAGATATGGTGAAGTTTCTTACTGTTTATAGGACCTTCGTGTCTGACCAAAGAAACATGACGTTTTGCATCTTCCTGCAGTCAGCCAGCAGTGTTAGGAGTATCATCTGTTAACCCAGCCGTCCAGGTCCTGGTAAACCTTCCTGGTTGGTAAACTGGGGTACTTAAGGCAGATCCGACACAGTCTTTCTCTCCAGTCTGTGTAGGTTTTAATCCTGTGAGTCTTGTGCCACTTGAAGTACTCCTCATAGGCTTGCTTGTCTGCAGCCACATGATTCAGGTAAGCAGCCAGTTCTACTACACTCTTAAAATCAGCAACATGGATGAAGGAATGAGGCGGAGCCACTTCTTCATAGGTGGGCCTGCTAGGGCCAAGAACTACTGGAATGGTCCCTGCTTGGAATGCATTCCTCCACAGCTTCTCACTGATATAGTCTTTTGCCTCTGAGTTTTCAAAAGACAAGTAGAACAGACATTTAGAGATGGTGGGCAGCAATCTATCGTCTGGGAGAGGCTTCTTCTTCCACTTTCCGTACACCTGGATGGGGATGTACTTCTGCAGACTTTGGTAAATATCAACACGGGTCTGGTTGGGCTTGGATTTGCTAACCACCCAGCTTGCAAAGCAGGAACGCTTTAAAGCACTTTGAAAACCTTGCATTCCAGCTCCTGGAAGGGTCTCTCCATAAGGAACGGTAACATCCGCGTCCCGTCTGTAGCTCATCGTCCAATTAAACACACCATTAAGCCGCTTGACATTTGCATTGTTGACTGGAGGCTCCATGGATAGCCACACCCAGCCCTGGGCCGTTGGCCGAGGCAGGTGCATTGGCAGAGCCGACGCAGCGTTGCTTAATTCCTGGTGGTGGAATACAACTATATCTGCAGTTGGGTAGGCGGATCTGTCATCAGTGAGGAAACAGTGGCCAATGCCGTACATCTCTAGACATTTGTTCCCTCTGAGACTGTAGGACTGTCCAAATGGCCAGTGCCACAGCAAGATGCTGAGATTCCTCTGAGAAGCAGGCACAGGGTACTGCTGGACATAAAGCATCTGGATGACCAAGTTGTGATAAAGCAGCAATGGGAGGGAGCTGAGGAGGAGGAGGATGACAGCGAGGAGGAACAATGGTCTGAGCCCACATGCCACCATGGCTGCTGGGTGTGATCCACGTCGAAAGGTCACAATTTACTGGAATGGAACACTTGAATGGAAGGAAGAGTGAATCAGAGAGATTGTATTCTCACATGTTCATTGATGCTTAAACAGCAGAGTAACCTATATCAACAACAGAAACTTCCATACCACTGGTCAGTGGTAGCTGACACAACCAGTCTGTTATGTTTTAAAGACTTGTTTCAGACAACAAATTATTCTGGTTATCAGTTTGTGCTGGATCCAGTGTCACCCCTGTGTTTTCATTATTGGTTCTGCTAATTAAACACTAAAAAGAGCTGAAAAGATTGAACAGTGGAAACATAACGTATCTTGGTTATTTTGATCTAACAGCGCATTTCTGAATTCTCCTTATTGTGTGTCACACCATTAAGACCAATTGTAAAATGAAACTGACAGGTTGCATATTTGATACTTGCTCACAGCTCTTTTTGATAAAAACCCTTCATTTAAAACAGACACAGACACACAGCTTCCAGAACTAAATCTATAGCTAAGCTAATTTTTGCTGGTAAATAAAATCAAGAGTTTGGTGGAGATAATATAGCTTACCTTCCAGAGATGGTACTAGGCAGCAGGCGCCTTGCTGGCAGGTTATGGCGTTGTCCTCCTCTGGTAGAGGAAATCCTGCCTACAGAGACTTTTTGACTCATCTTTTGCTTCACCCTCTCAGTTTCTTGTGGTGTACCCATCTCTTTACATCCTCTATATCTGGTCAACAACACTGAGTGTCACAGTCTTTACGGGGATTTTAGGACATTTCTTATTTTTGTATTATTTTGTATACTGTGAATTCTTAGTTCTTTTTTCTAGTCATTTTTTTTTTCTTTGTCAGGTTCATAACGTTAGTATTAGTTTTCCATCTACTGACTTCCTCGTCCACGTTAGTATGTCCTCTGTTTACCAGATTCCTATGTTTTCCTCTGTAATTAGTTTAAGGTAGTCTGTGTGTTTCACATTCTCATTGACTCCATGGGACTGCTTGGCTCTCAGCTGCAACAGATCAGTTCTTCTGATCACCTCTTTTCGGCAGTTTTATCATTGACTTTGTAGTGTTTGAAAATAGTTTATATCTTTATATCTCAGTATCACACAAAAGCTGAGGCCATTGTGCTATGAGTGAAGTAGAGTCTGGACACACAAATGGACCTTTTGGAATGACCTGGAACGGGTCACAGCACAAAAAACATTGAGTTTGAAAAACACGTTTATCTGTTTATCTATGGATTCAGTTTTCTTGAAGGCATGAGGAAGATTCCAGAGGCACAAGGAGACAAATAAGATGTCAGTGTGGAATATGTGAATGTTCTAACATGCTCACGTTGGAAAACAGGTGTTGGGCGGAGCTCTATAAAGAGGGACGCTGTCCAGAGAACGGGTGGGACTTTATTGGCTTTGTCCCTCTGACCGGTCTCTAAATTCTCACTAACTCTGTAATGTTTAACTAACATTAATCTATGCATTTTGGGCTTGCTTAACCTGCATATGCATTGGTTAATAACTGCACTTATTTATTTAAGTCTGTCTTACAGAGTCTTCACTTATGCATCCCACAGAGGCACATTACAGACAACCACAAAAATATACTTAAATTTTAACTAATTTATTGTTGAATTCTTGGGTTCTCTGATTACTGGCCTCTGGTTGTCTTTCCAGGTTTTCTGTTCCTCCTGTTCTCTCCATTGTTTCTCCGCTTTGGATTTGTTTCTGTGGGTTTTGTGCAATTTATTTTCCTCGCTAAGTCAACATAACCTTAACCCTGCTTGCCTTCTCTCTGCATTTGAATCCTCACCGTGCAAACAAAATGACATTATGTGAATATTTGTTTCCTGTACAGCTATCTTAAATTTGTGTTATTTGGTTTTTCTGTCTATTAATCATATTATTATATACAGTGGTATGACAAGGTTTTTTCCTATTCAGAGTTCTGCTGTTTTTGTCTTTTTTCCATTTCAATTTTCACATTTTTCAACAAAGTTTAATAACAGAAAAGTGCATGACAGAGTAAATACAATACAAATGTTTTCAGTTGAGGACTTCATTTACTAAAGGATATGCATTACTTAATAACTGCATTTATTAAAGGATAAAAGCTATCCAAAACATGCTGAAATATTCTTACTGTATAATTTTAGAAGTTCTGGGTCATTTAAACACTGTTGTGGTAGTGAGATGCTATCCGCCTTCAGGAGCTAGAATTTTGTTTTCTAGCAGAAAATCCTGAAGGAGAATGCTATTAGTTATTGAACTTAAGTATGGACATAGTAAGTCATCCTTGCATTGCAATGCACAGTCTCTCTTGAAAACAAAGGTTTTTAAACCATTCACGCTAGATTGAATTTAAGCAATTATGAAAAGAGTAATTTGAAGAACTAAAATCACTTTAATCAGTGATGTAAAAGACTGCCAGTTACCACAGACACTTGTTGCCAGGGCAGCATGACCGACCTTTAGGTTACAGTTACATTTTAACACAGGGCCAGTTTTCTTGTGGATAAAAACTCTCTTTGGAAACTGTGTTTTACATTTACTCAGGTTATCTTACTGTAATGTTTAAAGGTGTTTAATGATCTAAAGCATTTGACAAAAAGCAAAAACTGATGAAATTTAGAAGAGGTTAATACAGTTTGTTAGAACAGTGTTTCCCAACCCTGGTCCTCAAGGCTCACTGCCCTGCATGGTTTAGGTATTTCCTTGCTTCAGTCCAGCTGATTTCAATTGATGACTGATTAACAGGCATTTGTTGAACTGCAATCAGTTGAATCAGGAACATTAAAGCAGGGAAACCTCTAAAACATGTAAGACAGTGTGCCTTGAGGACCAGGGTAGGGAAACACTGTGTTAGAGGATAGACGAAACCTTGGCAGTCCCTGCAGCACTTCCGACTCATGCCACCCACTTTCACAAGTTGTAACTGACTTGTGAAATAGCTCTAGCACCTATTCTTTTTCAGAATTAGTGGCACTTTACATCATTACTGATTTATCTTCATGCATCTGCCCTTCCCTTTCCTGTTCTTGCTGCACTGCAGAGGTAGAGGGCCCTGAGTTAAACGACTGCAGAAAAACACAAACCACAGCACAACTACTGAAAGCAGTAGTATAGCTCCAGGGTCTGCATGTATTTGAAATCCAGAACACAACAACATGATTGAGAAACTCTGCCTGTGTCCTGCAGCTACACACTTAATTCCTGTGTCTTCTAAGCCAGTGTTTCCCTACCCTGGTCCTCAAGGCACACTGTCCTACATGTTTTAGAGGTTTCCCTGCTTTAATGTTCCTGATTCAACTGATTGCAGTTCAACAAATGTCTGTTAATCAGTCATCAATTGAAATCAGCTGGACTGAAGCAAGGAAATACCTAAACCATCCAGGGCAGTGAGCCTTGAAGACCAGGGTTAGGAAACACTGTTCTAAGGAGATGACGCTTACTTGATTTTCTTCATCTCTGTGGGCTTTGTTTTGAGGTTTTGGTTTCCTGTGTTGTGTATCATGTTCTTGTTTACCTTGGTCTTGTTGGTTCTGCTCTTAATTTGATCCTGAAAGCTTTACCCTACCACAGGAGCGCTGTGTGGCGTCCTGCAGCTCTGTTCCATGCGATCTTCACTATGCCGGCCGCATGCTGCCTGAGAACACTGAGGTGTCTGGCCTCTGTGTTCTCAGATGTTAATGGCTTTACTTTGTTGGGTGGGCTTCTGCCTGGCTATTTTGGGTTTCTGTTTGGTTGGTAGGTGACATCGATCTTGTTTTGTTGATGTCTGTCTTGCTGCCTCCATCCCAAATTGTTCAAGGGCTTAGCTGTCATTGAGAGTCAGTTGAACTCCTTTGGCCCCACCATCCATCATTAAACAAATACATATAAGCTGATATGTTTATATTCAATAAGCATTCAATTTATTGAGTTTGAAGTTTGAAAATATGTATAAAAATAATGTAGTGAAAACTAAAACGTGCCTAATAATTGTGCACACAGTGCATTCTCGATTTCTTTCTTTCAGACTTCAAGGGTTATTTCTTGGCATAACTGATTTATTTTTTTGAGTAGATGCAGATCTCTACTTTTGAGTAGATGCAAATCTCTAGCTGGTGGTAGATTTTTTTTTTGTCAGTGGTGAGGACTCTGAGTGTGTGTGTGTGCTTGTTATAGGGCCCAAAACCCAGCTCCCATATGAAGAGGTGCTATTTATGGGTTAGGAGTCAGGTTTAGGAGTAAGGTGTGAATTGAGTTTAGGTTGGTTTTAGGGTAATAGTCAGGGTTAGGCTCTAGAAAGGAATAAAAAATGAATTCACGTCAATGTAAAGTCTCCGTGAAGACAGACAGACATACTTTGTATGTGATTTTATTTTCAGTTTCGCTGCTAAGACCGAGTTTCAGTCCTGACTGTTTGTTCATACCCTGTTTGTTCAAACCCTATCGTTTAATAATCGTTTAAAATTGCATACTGCTGGCTCATGTACAGACCTTCAGTTGTATCCTAATTCTAAAAGGATCCTCCACATATAAAGTCCATAATAACCTAATTCTATTGTACATCAGAAATCTGATTGGTCCACATGTTACTACCAGAGCACTTTGCTGCAGGTTTACTGCTGGTTTCTGGATGTTCTTACTGTAGAGTGGGAAGCAACCGGCTCCCAGTTTGTTTGCTTTTAAGAGTAAAACTTTCCTTTTAAATGATACTGCTTGTTAAGGTTAGCTACAGCCTCAAAAATATTGCACACATCTTAATAGCATACATTTTTGATTTTCCAAAATATCTTCCCTTACAAAAAGTCCAACATCTTGAGGAGTCCAGAAAAGTTCCGTAGGGCTATAGTGTGAATGCTCTAGTAATTCACAATATTATTAGTAATTATCACTACTGACAGCATTGATTAGCTGCTAGTATATTTCTATAGTGTTATTAATGTCTGTTTTACTCTTAATGTGGTTGTTTTTGTATTAAAACTGTTTAGCATTTAACCGTTAGTCTTGAGCTTTGACCAGTTAGTTAGTTTGAGTAAATGAAGTTCTACGTCATTTAAATTTAAAAAGCACTTATGACAGAGGGAATAAATGCTGATATTTAGGTCTTTTTACTCACTTGTGTTAATTGTTATATTGTGGAAGTCAGCAGAAAAAGACAAAAATATAATTTGTGTCTTGTTTTATTCTCAATGTCTTCCAACCAAAAATAGAATGTAGGACAACCGTTGGTGTCTTCTAACCTCACCTTCTCCCGTTCACAATAAGAGTATACATTCGGGTGTGAAATATATACATTGTATCCGCCACACAGGCCCCCCCTGTTGCAAATTAAATACAGTTTATTGGTTTCATAAGTTCCTTTGGACAAAGATAGTCAGTTTATTTTATTATACAAAAATGACCACATTAAAAGTAAAAGTCTATGCTGGCCCTGGAAACCTCAAAGCTAAGGGACAATTAAACCCAATTAAATAACATTAGACATTATTTTATTCCTCCCATAATTGATGGAGATAGTCAGATATTATTTATAATATATAAAGGTCTTGTTTATATCATTTAATTAGCTCTACTAACCCTAACCCTAACCCTTAAGAAAATTTAAAAATATGGTGTTTTATAAGCCAGTTTATCTTTTAAGGTGCCAGTAATGCCAGCATTAATAGTAAATAATAAAGACTTTGTGTTAGTTATGTTACCACCCCACGCCACTAGAGGCAGTAATAGACCCGAAAAGATACGGCTATGGGGCAGATTTAGAGGTACACAGACCCCCATAGACATGAATTCGTAGAATAGACTCTTTGCACCTGCTGCGCTGATGTCACAACCGCATGCGCAAATGCGGCTCTCTTTTTTCCGCTTTGAGTTACCATGACAGCTAGAAAAGACAAAGTCGTATTTCAGACGCAAATAAAACAATACTATGAACATTGCTGTCTTCCAAATATAATGGGCTTTTAAGTTTTCATGGATTTCCAAGCGGTCCTGAATTAAGAAGACGGTGGCTTGTAAATATTCGTCGCTACCAGTTAAAGCTAACGCTGCACAGAAAAGTTTGCAGCCTTCACTTTACTCCGGATCAACTTCATCAGCCTAAAGAAGAAGGTAAAGGAGCCTCCTGTGTTATTTCCATGGAATCACTTCTGTATTCAGCCTGAAAGAGCGAGTGTACGGGAACGAGAGAGCAGACCAGAGCCAGACAGCCGAACAACTGATCCGCCTGTACACACTGCTGTAAACACCGTCCTGCTTCACAAGAAGCATGCAAAACTAATAAAGCGAAGTAACACAGAAACCTTAAGGAACACGGCCATATTTTTCTAAAAGCAACAACTCTGAACCTGAACCGTCAGCTGAACTAGAACTCCGACACCAGAGCTGCTCTACTGTTAAGCTATGGGCTTGTTGTTCCTCAGGCTTCAGAAGCAAAAAGCCTGAACCGTAAAATCCCCGTTACTTGGTCTCTGACACTAACGACAATAAACGCACGTAATATACTTGAAAACAAGGTAAAAACATTGTCCGTTAGAATGGATGAAAAATGTTTAGATACTTAAATAGCACTGTTACAACCCCCCCCCCCCAAGACCACCAAGGGTAAATACTGGCACTGGATGTAACACAAAATAAAATATCTGGAGCAGTTGGATTCAGTCGAAAATAAAGATCACAGCAAGATTATCCACAGTCTCAAACAAAGTCAGTTCACCGACATGATCACACCAGATCAAGGCCCAGGAAAAGAAAAGGGATCCGACATCTCAGGTTTGGAGCTCTTTATGGGGTGGCTGACGAGCTCCAACACATTACACCTGTGGCAGCCAGGAGGAGCTGAAACACAAAGAAGAAGCTCTCTCATAAAGAGAGCCCCTAGAGGTCAGTGACCGTAACACCCTCCCCCATAAAATCCTTCATGAAATAAGAATATTTCATCATCATTTGTACTACAGTGAGGTAAGCAACATTATATCCTGGAAAGTACATCTGCTATCACATTTTCAGCCCCTTTCTTATGCCTGATGTCCAAATTATATTCTTGCGCCAGTAAAGCCCATCGCATTAACCGCTGGTTGTGGTTGTACATACGGTTTAGAAAGACTAATGGGTTATGGTCTGTATAGACTATAACAGGACTGGTTGAAAACACATACTTTGAAGAATCCAGAGGCCAACTTGGACTTTAGGTGAACATGATGTAAAGGTGCCGGTACATATGCCATTCCAATTCCTTGCACTATTGTATCTGCATTACAGGAGGTATCAGCATTAAATGGCAGAAAACTGGACAGGATGAACGACTGGGAACCACCGGTGTCCCTCAGTATCCTCACTGACTTCTCATCCTCAGGACGTCCTGTTAGGGAGACAAAACCATCAAAAATGAAGGGCTTAAAACAGTCATCAGGTTCACTCATATTTGAGAGTGGTGGGGAAAATCTCTGAGTCTTGACTAGGCCAACCCCTTTAGCTGGTTTTGGTGATTGGGGTGCTTGTTTACGTTTTAGGGCCAAACAGTCAGAAACAATATGCCCCATTTTATGACAATAAAAACATTGTCTCTCCCCTTTTGAAATTGGAGTGTTCTTAACTAGAGATTGTGGCACATCTTTCCATGTTTTGTCACGCGAAGGTTGGTCAAATTTACCCACAAAAATATTTTTGTGAGTAAGGGCAAATTCTTCAGCCAGTACAGCTGCCTCTTGTAAAGTGGAAGCTTTCTGCTCATTCAAGTACAAAACTGTACGATCTGGAAGGCAGTTTTTGTACTCCTCCAATAACATCAACTCACGTAATGAAGTAAAATCAGAAGTTTTAGTTGCCTGGCACCATCTGTCAAATAACATTCCTTTTTCTCTTGCAAACTCAACAAATGTTTGTGCAGAGGATTTTCTTAAGGCTCTAAACCGCTGCCTGTATGCCTCAGGCACCAACTCATATGCCCTGAGTATGGCAGCTTTAACTTTGACATACACTAGACTGTCTTCAATGGTGAGTGCTGCACACACTTCCTGTGCCTTACCAGTAAGTTTGCACTGCAACAAAAGGGACCAGACATCTGTGGGCCAGTGAAGGGCAACAGCAATACGTTCAAATGCATTAAAATATGCCTCCACCTCCGTCTCCCGAAATGGTGGGACCAGGGCAATATTTTTGCTGATGTCAAACGTAAAAGCTGCTGGAGAAGAGGAAGGTTTATTTGAGGGAATACTGATATTGTCTTCATCTTCGACAGAATCTGTAGTAGCAGCAGTCAGTTTATGAGACTGTAGCTCCAACTGACGCATTTTAATGGCAGTTTCAGCTTCAAGTCTTCTGCATTTAAGCTGGAACTCAAATTCATCCTTCCGTTCCCTTTCTTTGGCTTCAAGTTCTAGACGAACTAGACGTACCTTTAGGCGTGCCTCAACACTAGGATTTGAGGATTCAACAGAGAAAGGCTCAAACCGTGGGAGAGAGGCTGGTGGTTTTTCCCCCTCTGGTTTGGCAACAAAAGGTGGTGTCGTCACTCCCTCCTCAGCATAGACCTCAGGCTGATCAGCAGATTCAGAACAGGTGGTGTCCTCTTTATCCATTTCCACAGATAGAACTCCTTTTTCACCTAAGCTACTAATGATAAGAGATTTTAGATCATGTTTGAGCAAAGACTTTGAAACATTGATACCAAAATATGAAGCAATTTCAAATAAATCATCTTTTCTACAAACATCCAACTGTTGTACGGAAAGATTACCTAAAAAATCCTCCAAATTAAACTGTGCCATTTTCAAAAATAATCCCGGACGAGCCCCCACTTATGTTACAACCCCCCCCCAAGACCACCAAGGGTAAATACTGGCACTGGATGTAACACAAAATAAAATATCTGGAGCAGTTGGATTCAGTCGAAAATAAAGATAGTTTAATTGATAGTTCAACATAAAATCCAAGTCACAATAAACATGCACAGGGAAGCTTTAAGCTTCAGGGTCTCCAAGGCCAAAACAACAAACAAAACATCCCCCTTTTAATTATAAAATAAAAACACTTTCTAGAAGAGAAACTGAAAATAAAGTACAAAACCTGAACTCCCTGGCTAACCAAGAAACAGGAGAAAAACAGTTAAACAAAATGGCAGAGAACCCCTACCAGCTTCCACGGTGAAGAAAAACAAAATTATAACCACTTGAAGCTTCACACAAATGCTCACAGCAAGATTATCCACAGTCTCAAACAAAGTCAGTTCACCGACATGATCACACCAGATCAAGGCCCAGGAAAAGAAAAGGGATCCGACATCTCAGGTTTGGAGCTCTTTATGGGGTGGCTGACGAGCTCCAACACATTACACCTGTGGCAGCCAGGAGGAGCTGAAACACAAAGAAGAAGCTCTCTCATAAAGAGAGCCCCTAGAGGTCAGTGACCGTAACAAGCACATTTTTACAAGAAAAATGTCCAGCATAAGCTAAAGCTAATGTTAGCCACAAAGTTTAAAGAAAGTAAAACTCACCTTCGTATCTGTGTATAACGAGGCGAACATCTTAAAACCTTTCTCCAGCTTACTTGTCGGGGCTTCGGATCGGTGTTCACCATTAATTGTTACCTTGGACAAGCCCTGCAAACACCCAGTGTAAAGTGCCTTTTTCAATAGATCGGAAAAGATTGAGCCGCTTTTCCCCAAACGCTGAAGCGCAAAGAGCCCATTCGTAGAGGCCTCATGGAGCGGGTCGGCCCATTGCTGCGATACGTCACAGCGTCCGCCATATTGAATGTGGCCTATGTGCCGTAAGCTAATTCAAGGAAATGGACCAAACTTCAGAAAGTTCTACAAAGCATTTTAAGTTAATACCTGTAACTGACACATTTTCTCACACACTAATATATTTGGTAATCAAAGAAAGCACTAAAGACAGAGTTTTTAACTTTTGATATGATTATTTAATTATTTTGGGGGATTTCTGATAGAAATTATTCTGATAGCTTTCATATTGACATTGATGAACAGACACACACTTTTACAGTGTTTTATTAAAGAACACATATACATGATTCCATAATTTAATGTACATTTAACATTTCAAGACAAGAAAAAAAAAGTATTTTCTTGTATTTATTTTTTAATATATTATTGAAAAATGACTTAATTTATCAAAGTCATTGTTACCTGACAATGACTTTGATAAATCAGTCATTGTCAAACATTAAACGACATATTTTTCTTACTCTTTTTTCCTGAAAGAAAAAAAAAATTATTACAGTATATGTCAACTCTGCAATTGACAGCAAAGAGTGAAAATAATTCTAACAGAGTAAATTATTTTTATTTCATTACATAAGCTGCATTAATACAGTAATATTTCAGATTGACATATTTAAAAATACACAAAAAGTGAAAGAATAAAACACATTTATTTATTATACTGGGAACACTGGCCACAGGCAGGCCTTCAGTCTGCTGGTCAAACTGGGAGAACTCCAATGACTTCTGAGACGTCCTGGTACACAGGCTAAAGCCAAGGATAAAAGAGAAATTATCCAAAACTGTAATAGAAAATACATATCTGATTCCTTCACTTTCAAAAAAACATATTTTCAGCATGTTGGGGCTCTGACTCGTAGCACCTTTATAGTATAGCTAAATACCGGCATTGTGAAGCTGAGCTGTGAAACAGAGACTGAAGAACAGCAGCTCCAGCTCTGATCCTGACTGACCCTTTCCTCACAAAATCCCCTGGTCTTTAATGCACTTCCTCTCTAACAGCGTTTTCTCATCAGCTCTCTCTCATTAGAAAACACAGTATGAAAACGTTAGCTACACTACGAAAATTACAATCAGTGGTTACTTCGGGCCAATTTAGCTACATAGGAAATATTTCTCGGTTGTTTAGAAGCGGGTTGCTGGCTGCAAAGTCAAGTAGTTCTGCTCTTTCATCCTTACCTGTGAAATGTAATGCCAATGAATTCAGTTTGTATTGTAAAAAGGTTGAAACAAGTCCACACAGCACATGACTTAGGGAGCTCCGATCAGAGCGATCGGAGCTCTGCCACATGCAAGATGGCGGCGACGTAATAGCTCAGATCTAATTACATAATGATTTTGAAATGTTGTATGTTTTTTAATGAAGCCGGGAGTAATGCAGCACACAGAGCTTCAAATAAAATGGGTCCTTTATTTTTTTAGATGAAAAAGGACACTTTTCTCTCTCTTGATTTGCAAAGAAACAAATGAAATGAGGATCAATATAGGCCGAAAGAAATGACCCGTATTCTATCAATATAAAGCCTCAGCTTCAGTGAAAATGGCGGGCTCACGATGTAGTAACGTAGCTTTACATAAAAGCTGAACTCTAACAAAGGGTGTAATAAACGGCAGTGGCACTTCTAAAGGAGGACAAACAACGAAAAACATAACATTAACATCCTCTCTTTAGCTTTGTTCACGGAAGATAATTCAGCTTCGACATTAATTACCGAACACTTGGATTCTCTGCTTAGGTGGCCATATAGTCTTTTTTTTTCACCACGTCTCGGCACACAAAATGTGCTTCTCTTCCGTTTTTCTAGTTAGAGTGCCACGGTACATGCGCAAGAGGTTTTTTCTACTTCCGGTAATTTTAGACCTCTCTGTAAACAACAGCACCACATGCTGACAAAAACAAGAATTACAACCAGTCGGTGAAATAAAAACAAAACATGGTTTACAAAATACATTTTTGACATGTACCCATTTTTCACCTGGTTACATTAAATTGGAAAATGAAATTCGGATTTATGGATCTATTTTTCGTAAGGGTGCGTTTTATGTTGGAGCCTTTGTTTAGAAGAGCCATACAGGAAGCGGATGTGTTGCTTAACGTGATTAGCTTTACGACATCAGCTGCCGTTCCTACTTTGCTCTCTGGCTTCAAGTTCTAGCTGCTGCGTTTGGAAGCAGGACAGATCCACCGGGATATAGAGGACCACGGAAAGACAGAACACGACCCGAACCGGTCTTCCTCCAGGTTGCCGAGCCGCTGAAAGGCGTGCCGTTCCGGGCCGTGCCAGGCTCAGACGGGATGCGCTGGAAGAATCCTGCCGTCCAGCCACAGGCCACCGCTGGTGTGCTCATCTGGTAAATATAGGACACACCGAGGCAGGAGGGAGGCGAGATGGGCTTCCTGCACCAGCTGCATCTCCTGCTGTGGAAGAACATCTCTCTGAAGAGGAGAGGGCCGGTAAGAGCATTCTGCACCCGCACAACACAACACAACACCCCTCCCTCCTGTTGGGCTGTTACTGGGGAACCAGACGGGAATCGAGGGAGCCATCCTGAGCTCTGCTGCATCACCTGCTTCCGTTATTTAACCGGAGCCCGATTCGGAACCCGATCTGTTCTCAGATGATGACAGAGGCAGCCGGGTAGAGATGAGCCTGGGTTGGGCTCGTTTAGGCAGCTTTACTGCCTGAGCACCGCGCTGAGAGGAAGGAGGAAGTTGGCCACAGTGCTGTAAACAGGTTGTTGTTTGTGGAGAAATTACAGACTTGAGGAAAGCAGCTCAGCTCCAAGGTTAACATCAGCAAACTGTACTGCGTCTGTCTGTCTGGTTGTATGTCCTGCTTTAATGTAAATTCAGTTATTGAGAACTGACACAGCAGTTCTGTGTGTGAATATGAGATTTATATAATTCCAGCTCAGTTCACTCTGGGAGAGTGCTGGGACATGGTCATGATGGAAAAGACAGAGGTGGGAGAAAAATCTGGGTTCATTGCAATCAACAAGACATTAAAGTTTCTTGTCTCCTAAAATTTTGCTTCCCCTTATACCTTTATTTTTTTTTATTTGAAGATCCTTTCCATAAAATAACAATTAATTGAAATGGAAGCTGTTTTACAAAATGCACATTTTTAATTAAGGGCTCTAATTAATAAGCCATATATATGGCTGATATATATATGTTGATATCATATTGTTGATATCAACAATTTAATGAATAAATAAGTAGTCATATGAGCTGAAAAACAAAGATATTTATTATTTTCAATCTGTTATTCTACCATCAGATCAGTTTTATTATTTCCATCCATCTTTCCAGTGTTTCAGGAATGCCTGGTAATTCATAGAACTTTAAAAATGTGGATTGTGGATGCTGAGGTCTAAAAACAAAAACAAATGAAGTTGAAGGAAATTGATCAACTGTAGAAACATATTGAGGGATTATCAGTCGACGTCACGTTCAATCAGCCACTCTACTGCTCATGTCGCCTTCAGAACGCAGGCAAGAGTACATTATTCTAACTATTTAAACAATTTAAAATTAGGGTAATAAAATAATTCACAACTCGCAGCCAGTGCAGATCACTTCTCTTTACTCGGCGCAACTCCCACACGTACTTTGCGGCGTTTGCAGTTGTCAGAGGTTTTATTTTTAGCACATTGATTCTGTAACTTGCACTCCTCTCGCTCAGGCCGCTGCATTTTTAATTTTTGAAGGCTTAATTTATCACGTGCCTTGATAGATGCAACTACATCTTCTTTTTCCCTCCAACTGTGACGAAACTAGGATGAAATGATTTTATTTATTTTGCACATCAGATTATTGGTTAATGTTTCATGGTTATGTTTCAAAAGCAACTCTAAACAGGTGGGTTTTTAGTCTACATTTGTAGGCACTCAGTGTTTCAGTTGTTTGCAGTTTTCTGGAAGTTTGTTCCAGATTTGTGATGCATAGAAGCTGAATTCTGCTTCTCCATGTTTGGTTCTGGTTCTGGGGATGCAGAGCAGAACCAGAAGACCTGAGATGTTTGAAAAGTTGATACAACAACAACAGATCTTTAATATATTGTGGTGCTAAACCATTCAGTGATTTATAAACTAACAGTATTTTATAGTTTATTCTCTGAGCTACAGGGAGCCAGTGGAAGGACTTTAAAACTGGGGTGATGTGCTCCATCTTCCTGGTTTTAGTCAGAACAGCAGCTGCAGCGTTCTGGATCAGCTGCAGCTGGAGGATTGATTTGTTGGGCAGACCTGTGAAGACGCTGCTGCAGTAATCAATGCGACTAAAGATGAACACATGGATGAGTTTCTCTAGATCTAGCTGAGACATTAGTCCTCTAATCCTGGAAATGTTCTTCAGAATGCCGACTAGTTATGGTAGCTAATCTTACTTCCTGTTATAACTTGAGCAAATGGGATCATGTAGATATTGAATAAGAGGGGTCCTAGGATTGTACCTTGGGGTACCCCACATGTGGCTTCTGTCCGCTTCGATGAGAAGTTTCCTATTGAAACAAAGAAATCCCTATTGTTCATGTAACAATAGGGTTGAGTTCTGGACCAGAGAGTCCAACCCAACTCTCCAGTCGTTTCAGGAATATGTCATGGTCAACAGGGTCAAAAGCTGCACTGAGGTCTAACAGAACCACCGCTGTATTTCTTCCACAGTCTGTGTTTATATGGATATCATTAAACACTTTGACTAGGCCAGTCTATGTGCTGTGGTGAGACCAGAAACCAGACTGTAAGACGTCAAAGCAGTTGGTTATCATTAGGAAGCCATTTAACTGTTCAAACAGCTTTTTCAATAACTTTGCTGATGAATGGGAGGTTGGAGGTCGGCCTGTAATTCTGCAGTAGTGATTTGTCCAGATTGTTCTTTTTTTATCAGTGGTTTGACACCTGCTGATTTTAAAGCTTGAAGGAAAACACCTGATGAGAGTGACGAGTTTACTATTTGGACCAGATCATTAGCAATGATAGACAGGAACTTCTTAAAGAAATGTGTAGGTAGGATATCCAGACAGCATTAACTTGAGCTTAATTGACTTATAATTTCTTCTAGGCTTTTATAATTAAGTAGTTGAAATGGATTTTTTTTCTGCATTTGTTATGTTTTTGTATAGCATTGGTTCTAGACTTAGTGTGGATGTGCAGATTAATCAGATTTTTGTTTATTTTTTATTATGTACATATAAGGTGTGGGTCTGCAACCCGCTGCTCTGGAGCCGCATGCGGCTCTTTAGCGCTGCCCTAGTGGCTCTCTGGAGCTTTTTCAAAATGTTTGAAAATGGAAAAAGATGGGGGTGGGAAATATATTTTTTGTTTTAATATGGTTTCTGTTGGAGGACAAACATGACACAATCATTCTTAACGTTTTCCAATGCTATAAACATGTGTAGAATTAATATTAAATTTCAACATTTCTGTGAACGAAGATTTGCGTCATAGCCTGTGACGTTTCTTCCAGCTGGGCAGGTGGCTGTTGCAAACAACCTGACGGGTGTGTGTTGGGCCATGGAGAGCAAAGGGGAAAAGAGAAAAATAACTGAGGAGAGACTCTACAATTATTGGACTGAATCATTTGCATTCATTGCCAATGCGGAAGGATTACCTGAATGTTTGCTCTGCAGCGAGAAGTTGTCAAATAACGAAAAGAGTAAAAAGAGAATCGTACTTTTCGGACTATAGAGCACACCTTACTGTAAGCCGCACCTACAAATAAAATAAAAACAAAAAAACAAAAAGAATGGAAACTTACATACATAAACCGCACCGGGCTATAAGCCGCATGGTTCAAAGCGTGGGGAAAACTTAGCGGCTCATAGTCCGAAAAATACGGTAATGTGGAAAGACATTTCCAGGGAAGGTGCTGCATTAGCTGCTGCATCAAGATTAAAGTTACATCTTACAAGCCCGATGTTGAGAAGCTGGCCAGTGATGTCCGTGAACAGAAATCACATTAAACACTAAGAACACAATCCTTCCATAGGCACATATATTTAGTAACAAAGTGGTTGTTTTTATAAATTGATTAGTGATTTTTGTCAGTATATGTTTAGAATGACACTTAGCGATATTATTGTGTTTTGTTGCTCAGGTCCGAGGATGGCTGCGTGTCAAAAGAGAAGAAGATGCTGCTATGTTTTACCATTGCACTGACTTGCTTTCCAGGGAACAGAAAGTTTGATTTGCACAGAAATCAAACTTAAACTGTATTAATTTTATTTTATACTTTACATTTTAAAAGGGCTACTGCTTTATATCATACCTGCAGGTTGCGTTTTATTGCTCTCCGTTTGTTGCCCAGATAAGCGGCACGTTATGCACGTTCCGTTTAGTTGTTTTTTCAATCACACACTTTACAGTGATTATTTACAAAAAGCGATCGTAGTTATGCAAACTGCATTTGGGAGCAGATTTTCCGAGTTCCAAAAGGAAAAAAAAGACCCTTTCCCTGTCGATCTTCATAATAAAAATGACATCAAAAATCTGATTTCTTTATTGTATTTCTTTAATTTTATCAATGCAACGAAGCACAATACATTAATATTGTAACTGAAGGTAAACTTAAAGCACCATCGTACAACAGAGTCACGTGGTGTGTCATTCCGTCCTGGACACACTGCAGGGAAAATAAATATTTAATCATGAATGCTAATTATGTATACACTTAGTCGTTTTGATAATAGGCTAATGTAAACACTTAAAGCCTGTTTTGCCTTTATTATAAGCCTTATATAAGGCTTTCAATTTTTTGCGGCTCCAGACAGATTTGTTTTTTGTTTTTTTGGTCCAATATGGCTCTTTCAACATTTTGGGTTGCCGACCCCTGATATAAGGAAATGTATCTCATTGAGAGCTGATGATCTTACTGTGAACAAGTAGCAAGTGATATCTGACGTTTGGGCCATTTTCTCTCATCATTTATTGACTCACCTGCATTTAATGCTTCACATTACTGAACGCTTCTCATTCACTAATGTCAATTTAGTAGCATAACTTATTTTATCACACTGTGATAAACAAATTTAGTCCACTGACTAACAACATGCTAGCTAATGTTAAATAACCATGGTAACCAGTCAGTGTCTACACACTGGCCCAGCTCTTTCTGTAGTCAAGTTGCGCGCGCATTTGCTGTGTTTACAAGTAATTACTCTATACAAAAGAAAGTAAATAACACAGCATGGATAGCCTACAATGTAAATGCTAAAGTTGTTGGAACTTTTTTGCTTTGACCTAACATGTAAACTCAATTTTAGAAAACCTACTGAAGGATCCTTTGTATTTAAAAAGCGACTAAATACTGTATTTGTTGGACTATAAGAAGCTACTTTATTTCCCCACGCTTTGAACCATGCGGCTTATAGTCCGGTGCGGCTTTTCTGTGGATTTTAATTCAACCACCAGGGGGCTCTTTAGCAGGAAGTGAATCATTGGAAGTCAAAATTGGAAATCAAAGAAGAAAGGGCTACTTTTCATTTAGAACAAGCACATGCTAGCAGCAGGCACGACGGAGAAATGTTTTCAAACTCATACCCCCTCATCAAGGAAACAACACGAAGAAAAAGATGTCGCTTTTAAGTTGAGGACTATCGATCTGGCAGTGCAAGAGGGAAATAGTGCTCTTCAATGATGTGTGCCGTATTAAACAGTTTTGAGGACAATAACTAAAAAACTGACATTCACCTGTTATGTTTTCCTTCTGTAGTCTAAGCTAAGTGGTGCATGTGAGTCTGCACATTCTGAAGCTTTTAATCCTTTGTTGGATATCAGAAATGCTCTTCTCTGTCAACCAGTTTATTCCTGGGATGTTTGTGCTTTTTCTAAAGGCGCTTTTCCACTAGCCTGCCTCTAACCGGTTTGGTCTCGGTCCGCCTCGGCCAGATTAGTTTTCCATTAGCAGATCCGCCGCGGCTCAGCCCGGCTATTCTCAGATGTTAATACCTACTTCAGGGGTAGTACTACCAGGACCGATCGAGGTACTGCACCAAAACCATTTGACAGCTGACCTCATCTATGGATTAGCTGGTGATCGACATCACTGCCAACTCAAAAACAACCTTTAGCGTTTAGAATTTAACTTTAGATGTGGGCAGCAGACATGCTATCAGAGAGCTGTATGGAGGAGTTTAATTATGAGGATAACCAGGAGCAGCGGCAGGAACACATGCAGTATTTTGCAGCAGAATGACTGAATTAGCAGCTGTTAGCAGCTTGTTTCTCTGAAATATGGACAGTAGCTACTAAAGAAGAGAGACACGGTGCAGCTCTGGTCAGCTTTCTGATGGAGCTGCTGTTTTGCGTCAACTGTGTTAAACACCGGACCTACATAATATTAACTTGCGATGTAAAAAAATTTTTTTCATTTGGTTTAAAAAATAATAAAATTTATGCATGGCTATTGGTTTACATCTTTTGACTGCATTGCCTAAATCTAAAAGGTTGTAACTATATTTACATGCATAGCGAAATAATCAGCTGATATGGGCCTTCATCAACATGCAATGAATTTCTATAAGACAAAGTTAAATATCTGGGATTATTTTAGTCCATCAGAACCAGAACCTCGAGGTTCTCCAATACTGCAAAACTCAGCAGAGAGTTGAATACAGCTGCTGTTGCTCAAGTCCAGCCCACAATAGTGAGGAACAGACCGTATAATAGAAAAGTTCACTACCTGGGGTAGAACCGAAACGCACATTAACCAGTCGGTGCGTGAATTACCAGTGGAAAAGCACCTTAAGAGTTTAGGCTTCCTCTCTCCCCAGGCTGCTGGCTCTCTCCCTGTGCATGGACGTAGTTAGGACTGCTTTTTGTTTGGTTTTGGGTTTTTTTCTTTTTGTTTGAGGAGGAATGGAGAGTATTTTTAGCAAGTCTACCTGCTGACATCAGACTCAGGAGAGGCACAGGAGATACTCTGATAAGCTTCTGTTTTAATTATAGTAGCAGATGCGTCATTTCTGTCTAGATGAAGATGCCTGGGTCTGGCCTCATTAAATCTGTCCACAGAATTGATGACAGGAGCAGAATGAGCTAGTCAGCACTCAGCTAAGATGGCATCGGTCTCACAAACTGGACTATACTCTCATACACCAGGGAGTTCAGAAAGCAGAGGTACAGTAGATCCTGTAGAGATGCTCATGTTTCATAAAAGCGTTTTATGAAATGCATTAAATTAGTCATTTGAAATAATACAGACACATTTTATACTCAAGGAAATCGTCTTAATGAGAGGTTTCAGTAAAAGTCCTGCTTCTGTGGAGGTGATTGCTGCTAACCAAAGCAGAGTTCAGCCTCTGTTGGACGGATTCCGTTTCAATTTTAAGCTCATTTTTCCCCTGTTTCATACTTTCCCAGATAGATCTTTCTCTGTAGGTCAAATAAGATTAAATTTGAATCATTCAGCCATGATAACTTGGCGTCTCTGCTGCCCTATTGAAAAGAAATTTACTTTAGTATATTTCAAACATACTTACATTTGTGTAAGTACATTTTAAGTAGAGGTGTACCGATCGATTGGAGACCGATCATAATTGGCCGATTTTCGCGAAAAAGTGTCGGTGATCTTCGATCACTGTCTCTTGTTGCCGATCACCAAAACCGATCACCGGTATCTCAATTCGGAGCCTGTGTGTGCAGCTTGTCTTCTCTTTCCTTCGCACTGTGCAACAAATCCTAAGCCATGAGGTGTGAAACTATAACGCTCTGAGAGTGAATGGGGAAGTTTGCCTGTTGCGACGGGAAAATACCTTGGGGATGAAACACGTCAAAATGCATCAACACAACGAATCTAATATAACATTTACAAAACAAGCACTTAACAGAGTTTGACTAAATGGCTCACTGCAAAATTAAAAGACATCCAGAGCGGCCAGACAGCAGGTAAAGCAGCACACAACTACCAACTTGTCATTATTTGATAAAGACAGTGTTGTGAGATTAAGTGTACTACATATAAATATATAGGAAGTGTACGAAGAGCATGATTGTACCAATTTTGACATTATAACTTTAAACACACTTAAATATATTTGTACCACAATGGGCTCTTTGCACCTCAGCTTCCACGTTCGGGGAAAAGCGGCTCAATCGTTTCCGATCTATTGAAAAAGGCACTTTACACTGGGTGTTTGCAGGGCTTGTCCAAGGTAACAATTAATGATGTACATCGATCCGAAGCCCCGACAAGTAAGCTGGAGAAAGGTTTTAAGATGTTCGCCTCATTATACACAGATAGGAAGGTGAGTTTTACTTTCTTTAAACTTTGTGGCTAACATTAGCTTATGCTGGTAGGCAATATTCTCTGACATTTTTCTTGTAAAATGTGCTATTTAAGTATCTAAACATTTTTCATTGGTCTTTAGGCTGAAGAAGTTGATCCGGAGTGAAGTGAAGGCTGCAAACTTTTCTGTGCAGCGTTAGCTTTAACTGGTAGCCACCGTCTTCTTAATTCAAGACCGCTTGGAAATCCATGAAAACTTAAAAGCCCATTATATTTGGAAGACAGCAATGTTCATAGTATTGTTTTATTTGCGTCTGAAATACGACTTTGTCTTTTCTAGCTGTCATGGTAACTCAAAGCGGAAAAAAGAGAGCCGCATTTGCGCATGCGGTTGTGACATCAGCGCGGCAGGTGCAAAGAGCCCATAGACTTTTAAGAAATATATTAAATAAAAGTATACTTTAAGTGTACCTATTGTTTTATTGTGCTAATTTTCATAAGCATGTTGTTTATAAACTTTTAATATATTGACAGTTTGTACAATTCTGTGATAGTATATTGCCAATGTACTCTTGAAAAATGGTAATATATTGAAAGCACAATGTAATTTGTTTTAGTCGGAAAGTGTGTTGTAGTTGATCCTTCTGTTTTCTTTTAGCCTAATATGTTTGCAGTACTGTAGTGTGTATGAAGCATGTAATGTACAAAGTGGCCATAATAAAAGATATTGATAAGTAACTGAGAAGTGTACTTCATTAGCAATTATAATAAACCAATAGTGTAATTGTAGGATACTGTAATCACACTACTAATATATAAAATATGTAATGCCAATATACTGAAAATACATTCTAAATATAGTTTAAATGCAATTCAATCACAAAAATAGTACACTCAAAATATACTAATCAAGCATGTTTATATTACATAAAAAGCAAAATACTTAAAGTATACTAAGTGTAACTTGTTCCAAAAAAAAGCATGTGAAAGTACACTTGGTACACTTTAAACTGTGATTTTCTACAATTTAATCACTATTAAAATACACTAAGCACAAAATTTGTTGTTCCAAAATAACATACTTCAAGTACACTGATGATTAGTCTTATCAGTATTCTTGATAAGACTAAGACTTAGTCCGGCTTCAAGTATGATAAAATTTAACATACTTAGAATATTTATTTTTCACCAGGGTAGTGCGAAACAGCTAAAGTGTGGTTAGCTTTTTTGGCATGGCAACTTTAACTTTTGCAGTCCACTATGGTGGATGCTCATGTTCTTTGCCGATCAACTTGTACAATGGGGTTCATGTTCATATTTTTATAGTGAAAATATAATCTTAGTTTAATTTTTCTTTGAGACGGATAAAGTACTTTTTAATTTAAATAGAATCAAAGCGCACTTGGAGTAATTTTTTAGGATGGCCACACCTGGAGCAGTTCATGGCAGTTCCCCTTTTCTTCACTACTGTCTATATCATAATCCTTTCTAGTGAAAGGAAAGGGTTACAAAATGAAGCCTTTCCAGGCTGATAGATATCAGTGACACTGTCTCATTTGTTCTGAATGTCTTTACAGGGTCAGATGTTATGGATGACTGGATAAGTTTGCTTAAGATAAGACATCAGGCTCTGGTAGCTGTTCTTCATTCTCCTTCTAACTTCCCACAAACGTATCAAAAACTGTCTTTCATCCTACATAACCTCACTAAAACAAATATTTGTCTCTGGCCTGTTAAAAGATACTGTCCAGCAGAAACTGAGGGCGATAATCATAAACTTGTCCAACACTGAACATACGAGCTTGAGTATTTTACATCAGTTATACATAACATTATGACCGTTTGCCTTTACATACAGTACAGACCAAAAGTTTGGACACAACTATGTGTCCAAACTTTTGGTCTGTACTGTATATCCAGATGATAGAGCAGTTCAATACTTAGTTCAAGCAATCAGTACCAGGCCTGAATCCATATCAGCACTGCCTATAAAGTTATAGGCGTTTATTTAAAAAAATTGACTTTTTAAATCATTCATGTCCAAATTGTCCTGGTATCTATAGCGATGGGTTGCAGGAGAGCTTGGTGGATGTTCTGCCAGTTCAGGGGGACATGAATAAAGGACACAAGTACATGTGGCTCCTTTCTGACATAGACAGTCTCCCTGCAGCCTGTACCTGCTCATCTGACACGGTGCTTGTTGAAAAGGACCCATTAAATGACAGAATCTATAGGGTCATGTGATGGCTGCTTAGGCTGGAGCTCGCGGCACTGCCAACTCATTTTTGCAGTAATACAATAGTTTTTTACATTTCTTTTTTTTATATCATTCCATGGATTGCAGATTGACGATTATATGCTGCGTGGACATGCCGAAGCTCCAGAAAACGATGCAACCGCCTCCCAATAGCAGTAAGGTACCAGGGCTGCTACTAGCCTAAAAGCTAGCCATCACCGACTCAGGAAGACGTGAACGAATCCCCCTCCATTCCCAAAATGGATGAGCTTCTTCAGAAACTGGCAAACAATCAAACTAAAATCCTGAATGACCAAGCCAAATATTTTTGCAGACATTAAGAAGGACCTGTCCGAAACAAGAAGAGCTGTAGAAACGTTTGCGACATGCTAACAAGACTAAATAGAATGGTGACTCCTGTGGATATGCTGGAGGAATCGGCAAAGCAGCGCTGCGACTCCCCCCCCCGACCTCTGAAATATTTAAATTGAACTCCAAGTTAACAGAATACGAAGACCGGGAGAGGCAACTTAATCTACGCATTTGGGGCTTCCTGAAATGTGTTGAAGGTAAATATGCCATATTGTTCCTGACTACTGTTCTCCTTGAGATTCTCCAGGGGGGGCTGGATTTAGAGCATGCTGATCGATTACTGCTCCCAACTAGCCCTGGAGTCCCGCCAAGGGCTTTCATTGTGTGCTTTCTGAGGTTCCAGCAGAAGGACCTCGAGACAATTAAAACACGAACATTCAAAATGATAAAGTTGTCGACATGACAACTTTATCAACAACACGAAACAACACGAAAATGGCAAACATCCATGCCACCCAGCGTGAAAAATTCCACAAATGTCCAGCGTGAGAATTGTGAGAATTGAGAGATGGACAATAAACATAAAATCATCTTGTTTCACCCATGAGGGCATGAGAAGAAGGGCATCATAGGGCAAGGCCAGAAGCAGTCAGAGATTCTTGAAGCATTTCAAAGTCTTCCTAGGACCTTCAAATCAGTGGTTCACCTCGCTCAGGGTTGTAAATGAGAGTACAGTTAGGCAACTGATGCTGAACGGCATCTTGGCTAAGTGAGGCAGATGCTTGCACTCTGGAAGCAAATGTCACAGTTCCTGCGTAGCCTTCAAAAAATCTTGACAGAATCTTATCTTGTGCCAGCAAACATCCCCTAACTGTTTATAGCTGCTGCTACATCTTGATGACACTTTTAGGTGCTCAGCCTTATTGTTATTGTCTGCTATGTGTACCCTGCCCCCAGAGGACAGACTGGCTCTGTCTGGTGGAAAAACCTTCAGTGGTTTCAATATTAGTGGGAAAAAACTCCAGATTCACTGGTTTTATGGTTGAGAGGACGGCTTGGAAAGGTTAAACTCATGTCTTCAGAATAATTACCGTACCCAGGCAATAAATGCGTTATGAAGCCTGACTGTAATGAAGCTGCAGTCATATATAAAACATGCATGAATATTTATATATACATATACTGTATATCCTTAAATTGCAAGGTTAGTGAGTTCTTCTATTGCAAAGAAGGTCCATTAACTGTTTTTAACTGGATCTTTAAATAATTAAATGTGAATTTGTTTGTGGTCCCTTGTAGAATATATGTAGAATTCATGACACTTTCCATAAAACACGAGAATCTGAATTCAGCCACCGGCAGCGGATAGAACTATTAACAACTCAAGTCAAGATCTAGCAAACTGAACAAGTAAACTGATTTTTGTGATGTTGAAATGTAAAGTTTGACTGCATTTCTAATGTTTTCTCTGCTCATATGAAGATTCGTAATGTCAGTACAAAGATTCAATAAACAGAATATGGAACCAAAGATAAACACAAATGAGAAACTTGCACTATGGAGGGTTTGTAAACAATCTGAAGGAACATGAACCCAAAAACCTTGTGTAGCCACACTGCAGTATCTATAAATACAAAAGTTGTATTTGTATTTATTCCTGTTAAAGGGGCGTTTTTCATCTCCACTGTCACTACATGCATGACCTATATGAGAGAGTGGTGTAAAATCAATGAGGCAATGCAAGTCTGTCTACTGTTGCCAGCATTCGTCCAGAATGAGTGAGTGATGTAAGTCAGCAGCTCAATGCAATCTGCTGGGGTTTTTTAAACAGCGAACTTAATGTGACTGCATTGTTTGGTAACTTAGTGCAGCTAGAATGTATGCACTGGACATGGGATTTGTCTGTATAAGTGGATTAAATTCACTATTTCGTAAATGTGTGTTGTGGATGGTGCTACATAAATAAACTGAATGGAACTGTGCAGCATCAGTAATGCCTAAAAATGGCAAATATTTTATTGGTTTTTTGATATCAGCAGGGGTGGAAATTAGCACCCGCCACTGGCCAAATGTGGGTAAAAGTATGAAGTGGCTTGTAAATTGGAGCAACGCACCACCACTGTGGTGGGTTGACAATTTGGACAGAAAAAAAAAGCTGCATTCAGTTTGAACTTCTGTCCAGGGGAGGACTGACTGATGCATTTACTGTCCATATCTGGCAGCCCTTCGCTGTCATAATTTAACAAAAAAATTATATTAAATCTCATTTTTATTTACCGCGACAGCCCATTGGTTGATTTTATTGATTTTATTGAGGGATTTCATTGGGCTTATCCAATGAAATCCCTCAATACTCCTTGGCCCGCCCCTCCCCTCTGAGGTTATAAATAGCGCCAGTTCAGCTAACCAGAGTCCGAGAAAATGAGCGGATACGAGACGGGGCAGGTCAGAAAAACTACCACAAAAGCTAAAAAGCACATAAGCCCATTCAGAAAAATGTGTCAAACTAACCGATATGTTAATTACCACACTAACTTTGACCATTGGAGGAGATTTAGTAGCGGACAAGGAGAGGGAATGAGCGATTCAGGGGCTTTATTATTGTCGAGGAGGATGATGAGAGAGACGTGACCAGGGACAGATTGAGGAAGAGTTCAGGTTAGCTGCTGCTGCCCGGTAAGAAGGAGTGAAAATGTTCATAAAGAAAAGGTTTCATGCAGGCAGGAAGGCAGGTGTGTGTGAGGGGGAAGCTACCACTAAGCTCCAGGTAGTCAGACAAACTCTGGAATAACACAGGAATGATGATGATGATGATGATGATGGCCCGTGGAATTAATAATGAAGATGTTCTGAGATATTTTAGTAATAATTGTTCATTTCAATAGAAAACGTAAATATTCTGAGCCGGTACGCAGTGCTGGAAGAACGGCTGCAATAAGGCCATCAATCAGCCTTATTGACGGCTGCACTTTGAGTCAAAGTAGATCTACGATCAATAGACAGTCTAAAACACGAAATATCAGAATATTTGTTTCACATGTGAAGTGCTTCTACTTTCTGCGTTATTCATACAGGTAGCCTATAACCTGTATGAATAGATAATATTTTATCTATTCATTGCAGTCTCCATGCTAATTGTCCAAATGAATCATGTCGTGACTAGAAGTTACTGCAGTTTGATTGGGTTAGCTGTTAGCGATCAGTAGTGCGCTGCTGGCGGATGGTTAGCGTAACACGGAGCAGAAAGCTAATGTCATTGTTTGTCCTACATCCAGTGGGTGGCGCAGGTTGCTACAATTGATGGTAGCCGCACAGGCACACAACAAACGCACCCAGTTCAACACTTTCATTTTATTGGCTGAGAGGTTGCCAGGCAACACTGCATTTTTGTTCCAAAAGCAAGCAGAGGATGTTTTGTAAGTGAGCAGAGAGTTCTGCAAGAGTGCCAGAAGTTTTGAGTACAAGCAATACAAGTTTTGAGAAGAAAGACATCAAGTCATGCTTTCAAAATGAAAATGTAAGCAAAAGTATTAAAAGTTTTGAGAAGAAAAGACGTAATCTTGCTTTCAGACTGAAAATGTGTGCTCTCGAATTATGGCAGAAAAATTCCCCCATATCCCCCCATTTCTGGTCAATCGACCAGAAAACTGGAATTGATGCATCTCTAGTTTAAGATTGATTCATATTTTTGGCAACCTTGTATTTGTCTCTTAGAAGACACAGAAAATTAAAACAAATCTAATTTGGTCGCAGTGTTTCTGGTTTTACCAGGAGTAACAAGGTCAGAGTCACAGTTTACTCTGCTAGGTGGTTTACAGGAG
Organism: Xiphophorus hellerii; assembly: GCF_003331165.1. Lineage (NCBI taxonomy): Eukaryota > Metazoa > Chordata > Actinopteri > Cyprinodontiformes > Poeciliidae > Xiphophorus > Xiphophorus hellerii. Next base: position 34,089,783 of record NC_045683.1, read on the forward strand.
AAGATCTAAGTGAGAAATACCAAATCAGTTCTTTTTAATTGGAGTTAAAGATCCTGTTCACAGCCGGCACTACGGCATGCTTCTTTAGAGATAACATGTCCTTACAGGGTTATAGATGTGTGTGAATGCACTAAGGTCACATTTTGGACATTTCTCTAAAACACCTTCAGCTGGAATTGTCATCATGTTGATGACGATTCCAGTTTTAAAAAACAATGTTCTCTAACCAGTAGGTCTGTGTTGATCACAGACCTACTGGTTAGAGGTCTGTGTTGATCAGCTAATATCAGAATGTGGTCGAGTGAGAGAAATTCTCTCTTTGTATTTCTATTTTTTCGTATTTTTGGTGCTGACTGTGGGTCACCACTTTATAAAATGACTCCTGCAAAATGTCCAGTCACTTCTGCACAGTGCTGCCTTCACTAGAAAGAAAATGACCAGGAGATAAAAGCTGTGAGCTGATTCTGAGCACCATTTATTCTGGATCTCGTGAATATGACCAGTTTTCTGCAGTAAGCACAAAACCTCACACTAACTGTCTTTATGAAGAACTACTTGTACTAGTGCTTGCTTAAATAAAGAAGGATCAGAGCGAAATGTCTGTTTATCGAGTTTGTGGCAATTTTGTCATAAAACCAACTTTTTATTCACATAATACACTGCCTGGCCAAAAAAAAGTCGCCACCTGGATTTAACTAAGCAAATAGGTACAAGCCTCCTATTGGATAAGTACTGCATAGGCAATTATCTTTCAGCTGGCAACAAGTTATTTAACCCCAGCTGATGCAATGAGTAACTCCTCATTTCTTAAACAACCATGGCAAAAGACACATCCTGTGGTCGTGGAAAAGACGTTAGTCTGTTTAAGAAGGGTCAAATCATTGGCATGCATCAAGCAGAGAAAACATCTAAGGAGATTGCAGAAACTACTAGAATTGGGTTAAGAACTGTCCAACGCATCATTAAAAACTGGAAGGATGGTGGGGAACCATCGTCTTCCAGGAAGAAATGTGGTCGGAAAAAAATCCTGAATGATCGTGATCGGCGATTACTTAAACGTTTGGTCAAATCAAATCGAAGAAAAACAACAGCAGAACTCAGGAGTATGTTTAATTGTGAACGCAAAAGCATTTCCACACGCACAATGCGAAGGGAACTCAAGGGGTTGGGATTGAACAGCTGTGTAGCCGTAAGAAAACCTCTAATCAGTAAGGCTAACCAGAAAAAAAGGCTTCAGTTTGCTAGGGAGCATAAAGATTGGACTCTGGAGGAATGGAAGAGGGTCATGTGGTCTGATGAGTCCAGATTTACCCTTTTCCAGAGTGATGGGCGCATCAGGGTAAGAAGAGAGGCAGGTGAAGTGATGCACCCATCATGCCTAGTGCCTACTGTACAAGCCTGTGGGGGCAGTGCTATGATCTGGGGTTGCTGCAGTTGGTCAGGTCTAGGTTCAGCAACATTGTGTGCCCAAAGAATGAGGTCAGCTGACTACCTGAATATACTGAATGACCAGGTTATTCCATCAATGGATTTTGTCTTCCCAAATGGAACGGGCATATTCCAAGATGACAATGCCAGGATTCATCGGGCTCACATTGTGAAAGAGTGGTTCAGGGAGCATGAGACATCTTTTTCACACATGGATTGGCCACCACAGAGTCCAGACCTTAACCCCATTGAGAATCTTTGGGATGTGCTGGAGAAGGCTTTGCACAGTGGTCAGACTCCCCATCATCAATACAAGATCTTGGTGAAAGATTAATGCAACACTGGATGGAAATAAATCTTGTGACACTGCAGAAGCTTATTGAAACAATGCCACAGCGAATGCGGGCTGTAATCAAAGCTAAAGGCGGTCCAACAAAATATTAGAGAGTGTGACCATGTTTGGTGGCGACTTTTTTTTTGGCCAGGCAGTGTATGATTGCAAGAATGTTAGGGTTGTGTAGTTAAAGTTTGTTAGTAATTACTTCAAATGAACTTATTGCACTACAACCCTGTTAAGGTGTCCATGCTTTATGTTAAATTATTCTGTATATGTACATCTGTATGGTAAACTTATTGTCAGTAAATCGGTTTTCATAGAGTTAAGAATAAATTATACATTTTCTATAATTTGCTTGTAGTTGAGGGGTTTGTAATCGAAAGAAGAAGAAAAAAACAGTGGCTGGTGAAATGTCTGAGTGGCCGGTAAAAAAATTTCTCTACCAGCCACTGTGGCTGGTGGAGAAAATGTTTAATTTCCACCCCTGGATATCAGTGTGTTTCACTTAAAATAGCCAATTGTGTACAGATTTCAAGTGAAACACTGCTGCAGAAGCATTCCACCCTGGATTAAGAATATTTAATATAAATCAATACAGTCCCAGAAATATTGTGACATTCATGTTCATGGTACGAGTATGTGCTGTTCTGGTAGAAGCAGCATTGACTACAGAAAGCTGACACCGTTTGCCAGATGGTGGTCCTGAAAGAACAGGAGCAGATCAGATTTTAAAGTCAAGCAAACTGCTACCAGCATATGGTTTGTTATGGTACTTTCAAGATGAGGGATCCTACTCACTATCACTATAGTGAAGCCATGAATAATTGAAGGCATTAGTTAATGACATCCAATGGTCTCCAGGCAACATGACCTCTAACATGTAAATGTGTGTCTGCAGAATCAGCTGCTTTCTTATTAAAATCATTTCTTATTGAGATTAAAATCTCAATAAGAAGTACAGGAATTTCATTGAGGCCAGCAGTTCTATTCAAAGCCCACACGCTCTTGATTTTATTCAGTTAAACCAAGAGGATTATCTAAAACCAACATTTATCTAAAACAACAGCTCCAAAATTTAACATTTATGAAAAAGTAATATTTTATTACTCGATACAGAAAAGTGAAACTCATACATTTATTATCCATAATGGAATATTTCAAGTCTATTTTTCTTTAATCTTTTTTTTTTCAATTTTTATCATTATAGCTTACAGATAATGGAAATCCAAAATTTACTGTAACAGATAATTAGAATATTACATAAGATCAATAAAACAAGGTTAATTTTTATTGAAAATGTCCAGCCATCCGTCTATCTATACATCTTACTTTCCTTCCGCTTATCCAGGGTTGGGTAGCAGCTTAAGAAGAGAGGCCCAGACTTCCCTCTCACCAGCCACTTGGGGTATTTCCTCTGGGGGAAATTCAAGGTGTTCCCAGGCCAGCCAAGTAACATAGTCCCTCCAGCGTGTTCTGGGTCTTCTCCAGAGGGAGACGTCCTCCAGGTGGGACGTCCCAGAACACCTCACCAGGGAGGGGTCCAGGAAGCATCCTGACCAGATGCCTGAGCCACCTCAACTGGCTCCTCTTGATGTGAAGGAGCAGCGGCTCTGCTCTGATTCCCTCCTGGATGACTGAGCTTCTCACCTTATCTCTAAGGGACAGTCCAGACACCCTACGGAGAAAACTCATTTCAATCGCTTCTGTCCGTGATCTTGTTCTTTCGGTCATGACTCAAAGTTCATGACTATAGATCCTGAAATACTTAAACTCCTCTTGAGGTAGAACACCCCTCCGACCCAGAGAAGGCTCTACCCTTTTCCAGCTCGAGACTAGGCCTGCCACGATAACAAATTTTGCTGAACGATTAATTGTCTCAAAAATTATTGCGATAAACGATAATATTGTTTGAAGACCTTTTTACACTGATTTAATGGAAATGACGTAATAATGCATTCGATTTCTTGTCAAAGATACACTTTATTTTCAAAAGAACACTTAACACTGGAGCTGATAAACAAAATAAACAAAACCAAAAACAAAAATAAAATGTATTCTCAGTCTCCATTAACAAAAAACGCACTTGAAAAAAAAAAACTAAACAAAATAAAGCCAAAGTGGAAATAAATACTGCATTCAACCAAAAGAGTGCAGATTATGAAGTCTGTATATTATGTTGCCCTTCAGTAATAATTAAATTTAAATAGAGAAGATGGGCACATCCAACTACCTGATGCAATAGTTCACACTACATGATTTTTTGCTCCTATTTTTCCCCTTGGAAATCAGACAATCTTAGAACCTTGGTCTTTCTAAGATTGTGTGGTGTGTTATGGTAGATCGTTGTTGCCGCTCCAATCCAAATCAGGGGTTTTTCCCGACTGGGAGAGTTAACGCAGCCTGTTGAATGTGACAGGTAGCCAATCAGGAAGCGCGGATTCTCCTCCGCGCTTTCCATCCATCCATCCATTTTCTGTTCACCCTTTGTCCCTAATGGGGTTGGGAGGGTTGCTGGTGTCTATCTTCAGCTACATTCCGGGCGAGAGGCGGGGTTCACTCTGGACAGGTCGCCAGTCTGTCACAGGGCAACACAGAGACATACAGGACAAACAACCATTCACACACACACTCACGCCTAGGGAGAATTTAGAGAGACCAATTAACCTGACAGTCATGTTTTTGGACTGTGGGAGGAAGCCGGAGTACCCGGAGAGAACCCACGCATGCACAGGGAGAACATGCAAACTCTATGCAGAAAGACCCCAGCCGGGAATCGAACCCAGGACCTTCTTGCTGCAAGGCAACAGTGCTAGCAACTGCGCCACTGTGCAGCCCCCTCGGCGCTTTCTGAGGGGAAATTACAGAGGGGAATCCCAAACAGCTGACACGATGCAACCCAAAGTCCAGCTGACATCGGAGATGATATGTGGAAACAACTTTAATGTTTATTCAACATGCAAAGAATATAGAAATGACAAGAGGAGGAGTTGGAGCGAAATCGCTACCGCAGTTGATAAACCCGGTAACTTTTCAGCTGTTCTTCGTTAACGTGACATAAATAGGTTTTAATGATTTTCATTCAGTCAGGACTTTACGCTGACACTAGCCACATGCATTGCAGGTAGATTGTAGTAAAGCATTGATTAATGCCTGGTTTTAAAATTAGTTCACTGGACTTGTAGCCATTATTTTGTGCCCATTGTTGGACACCACATGGCAGAATCGAACCGTTATACCTAGGATTTCTGTCGGCTAATGTGTGGTCTGTCAGATTTTAAAAATGGATCGTGTAGTGTGCGCTGGGCTTTACACTAGGGAAATGAGGAAGGGGGGGTCAGTGGAGAGCACCGGAGTTCAGCCTTTTTTCATTCAGTGTCATTAACAGAAAGAGAAAAAGGCCGGAAGAGACGATAATGCCGATAATTAAAATGACGTCGATAGTTTTAATTTATCATACGATTAATTGATTTATCGTTTATCGCTCGAGACCATGTCCTTGGATTTGAAGGCATGGATCATCATCCTGGCTGCTTCACACTCGAACTGCTCCAGTGAAAGCTTTGCTTGAAGCCAATAGGACCACATCATCTGCAAAAAGCAGAGATGCAATCCCAAGGCCACCAAAACGGATCCCCTCAACACCTTGGCTGCGCCTAGAAATTCTGTCCATGAAAGTAATGAACAGAATCGGTGACAAAGGGCAGCCCTGGAGGAGTCCAACTCTCACCGGAAATGAGCCCGGCTTACTGCCGGCAATGCGGACCACACTCTGACACCGGTCATACAGGGACCTGACAGCCCGTATCAAAGGGCCCGGTACCCCATACTCCCGACAAATATCTATAAGACAAAAGTATAGTCATTTAAATGCAGTTAGTACATGTTTGGACCTCCTTTTGTATGAACTACTGCATCAGTGTGGCGTGGCATGGAGGACGTCAACTTGTTCTTCAGTCTCTGGACATGAGCAATGGGACATGTGTCTTCCATATGTGGAGAGTCTCTGCTCTCTGACACCTTGTCAAATTTTCCCAAATGCTTCAGTTCTTCCTGTTGCTGGTGCATCTTTCCCTATCACACTTTTCCCTTCCACTCAACTTTCTATGAATAAAGTATCTTTACTTATTTTTATTTATTTTTTTAACAATGTTCTAATTTTTTGAGACATGATTTGTAAACTCTAATCATTAAAATTACAAGAAATAAAAGCTTGAAATCTTCCACTCTTTGTGTACTGAGTCTATATATGATATACTGTATGTTTCATTTTCTTTATCATACAAAGTGAGGGACAAAAAATCTTGAAGTTTTTCATGACATTCTGAGCTGGTGTGTCTGTATTGCTGCAGCTTGCACAATGTGCTGTAATCTTTTGAATGTATTTGAATCATTTAGGTTTGGTTGTCAGTGGTTACTTGTCAAGAGACAATTGTTGGTTTATGACTCTCTCTTTCGTGTGTGCGCTGCTGGGTGTGGGGGTGTGCACGCATGCGTGTTCTCTGGCGGGTGCTGAAAGCAGAGACAAAAGGACTTTATGGTTCTCACAGTTTTGGATGAACAATGTAAGAAGAGAGGCCTGTTCAGGGTCAGGCAGAGCGGTCAGTGTCCTCATGTGACTCTGGTATCATGCTCCACTTTTCTCCAGTTCTTGGAGAGTGAAGTGGAGAAATGATGTTGAGGATTAAATGAATGTCTGTGTACAGTGTGCAGCTGAAGCACATCTGGAAAGTTCCAGGTTTGTGTGAGTTCATGTTGATGTGAGCTGAAGTTTCCATGACCAGAAATAGTGTTGATTCCAGAGTTATCCTGTTTATTTTAAATCTCATCATCTAAACGGGTTAGGGTTGGGGTTAGCCTCTGGATTGGTTCCTATACTTGGCATCTCTGCAGCCAGCTCTGGCATCCTGCTCTGTCTCCACTTAAGAGATTAATTTTTTCTTAGGTACTTGCAGTATTTTATTCTGTTATATTGATAAGAGAGAGGACAAGAAAAATGTCACACTTTGAGTTTAGCACAGGAATATTTCTTGTTCTTCCTGCTTTATCTCATATGAGCAATGAGCTGAACTCAGAGCTGCCCCGGCCCCATTCCTCAGCAGATACTCAGTAAGGTTCTCATCTCTTGTCTTTTCTCCTCTGCAGTGGGTGCTGGCATTTGAAATTTTCATCCCACTAGTCCTCTTCTTCATCCTCCTGGGTCTGAGGCAGAAGAAACCAGCGATCCCCGTCAAGGAAGGTACGCAAGATGGAGACTGCAGTAAACTCTGTGTTCATGTGCATCCTCTAAAACAGGGTTGCTCAATACGTCGATCGACCGGTCGATCGCGCAAAGGTTTTGAGTCGATTTCGGCAGTAAGGTGACAAACTGAACGCCGCCAGGATGCTGAGACCAGCACTTCCTCTTCTGACACGCTTACCAAAATATTCACTAAGATCCTAAACGTTTGTAGCTTCATTAAAGAATAATAAAATCAACAAAACCTGTTAAAATTAATAATCTCAGTAATTATTGTTTCAACAAGGTGTTGTGCAATTCAGTGCGTTTCGGTTCCATTAACACAAAAAAAGGCGACTCAAAGATCGACTGACTAGCAGAGCAGGAGTTTAAATTAGCTACTCAACCATCGCTGTGTTCAGGGAAGGCTTATTAATAATCGAGAAATAAATATCAAGCCGGGAAACCTGATACCGTAACGGACTGAATGTTATGTTTTTAACGTAATCTCTGCTCGGCTTGCGGGGTGCAGGCGGTTGCCACGGCAACGGGTGTGCTTAAACGACAAAGAAAGAGAGAGAGTAAAAAGGTAGGAGTGGTTTTGAGTTGATCACCTGTTCGGGTTATTTTACCTTTGTTTACCTTTGCTGTGGCGCATTACAGCCGCTGTAGTTTCTAAACCTTCAATAAACGACAAACTTGGATTAATTACCTCGTTTGTTTGTGAGTATATGTCATTCACAACAAACATCAAAAAGGACAAATATATTTCATTAAGTTGTAACAAACAAATGGGTTCTACCGTGGTAATTATGTGAAATTAAATTAATTATATCCCAACTCCAGAAGGTTTGCCTTTACCTTTACAGAGCTCTTTGGTTCCTCCTATCAGTCTGTAGCTTCTCATATTTCAGTCATCAAACCAAATTTCAGATCTATCATAACTGACTGACACCTGCTGGCCTCAGGTTTGCAACCAGCTTGTGACTGAGAAACCAGTAACCTGCTCCCAGTGACAGAGTCTCACTGAGGAAGAAACTGCATTAGGTTTTCTATCTCTTTAATATTTTTGCTATAACTGATGTTTATTCGCACATAAAATAAGACAATAGAGTTTAATTTACAATTTTTATGTCTTTCGTGTCATGAGGTAGATCTCAGCCGGCTGGTGAGAGAAAAAGTAGATCTTGGAATCAAAAAGTCTGGGTACCCCCTGCTCTAAAAGTTTGAGGCTTACACAGATATCTGGAAAGAGACTCCTCAGCATTCTTTTATGTGACTTCCAAAACTTTGTGCAACAGAAGCAGTTTGTTGTCCAGGAAAGCTCACCTGTACCCAAGGACAAATCCTCCATGTTTAATATGGAGGAAAACATCCAGCCAAGGGTGGGAAGTTCTATAAAACACCAACAGATTTCCATTTTTATCCCAGTCCTTATTGCTTACTCAGTGCCACACCTGGAATGCTTTAAACTGCACATGTTGCCTTTTTATAGTCATTTGCTAAATAAATATTCTGTATATATTTAAAAAGGAAAAAAGACATTTTAGGATTATTTTACAGAATTGGTGTATTGAGCTAGTGAGGAATTTCTCAGAATAGTTTCTAAATTGCTTGTCCCAGTAGATTTACTGAAGTAGAATATCTTCTGTAGTTATGACAACAATTTTTCTAGACTCAGATTCGTCCTGCGGGTGAAGCTATTGGCCCTTGAACAGTTAGTTTCTGTCAATTTTAAAAAAGTCTTTCTTTTTTTTTAATTAACAATTTGATTAAATTCCAATTTCTTTAGAAGAACAATCATCAAAATGTCATTGCCTCTGAATGTCTTTGTTTCGACAGTGGACATGATGTTAAAGTTTTGGTTGAAGTTGTTTCTACATGAAATGATCACTTGTGTCAACAGAGAATCTTTCACTGTAGCAGCGTGACCAGTAACCAGTAACCAGTTTGAGATGTGTTGTTGGCTCATTCCTACTGGTCGGACTCTGATTAAAGTTTTTAATTGAGTTAATTGCAGGGTGTGTAATTAATTAATTGGATTTGAATCAAAAACTATACCTCAATAAAATAGGCTCTGCATACCTACTGTATGTAGATATTTTAACATTTTTAATGAAAGTATTTGCAGGACCTGTAAATAATTAATCACAATTCATCTTGTTCTAATGAGAAAAGACAATGCTGTTTCAGGCTGCGATAGCTTCACTGACAGACTAACTGCTTTTAGCACAACTGAATCCCAAGAGATCGCTTTCTGAAGCAGAATGAATCCCCAGGAGGCCAGCAGAATCAGCTTAGTCGTCCATCGCTGCTGTTTGCAGATGCTGCTTGTGCATTACATTTACAGTTAATCAGAAATGTGTGAAAACCGAAAAAAAGTGTGATTAATTGCCTCAAAAATTTTAACACATTAAAATCAATGTAATTAATCAAAATGGACGTGTGAAAGTCCCGGGCCTCCTTATTTCACTTTGACTGTGAGTCTTATTGTAACAGAATGTTGCAGCCTACCCACCTTTATCCAGAATAAAAGCCGTGACTTCTGATTTTGCAAAATTTTAATAAGGTTTTTTGCTTATGAGAAGCTGTTTCTGCATTTAGCAGTGGAGTTCAACTTTGCTTTTTTCATATTGTCCTAATTGATGTCTGATATTCTGCATAACATTAGCAGTCTGTCATTTAGGATTGCATAGTGCTATTTAAATGTTTTTCCCCCTGATGGATTTCTTCTGTTTTTGCTTTCTTAATGGACTTAAATGTTTATGTCTGACGAGGACAAGCAGAACAAATGGCAAAAGTAGTTTTCAATGTTTGATTTTATTGATTAAGGGAAAGAAAGTATCCAAACCAACCCAATACAAGCCCACATCAACAGCAGCTGTCTCCAAGGTTTTTCCCTTCAAATCTTTTTGGCAAAGAATTCTGGATTTCAAATTGTTTAGATGGGTTTTATAAACTATTCAGATTGATGGCAAGCAGCAGTTTCTTCTCTAAGGTTATTGATATTTCAGAACTTACAGACATCATCAGACTGATGAAATGAGAATTTATTTGCTCGGTGTCCTGCTCTGACTCACTGTCGACAAGCGGCAAGCTGCTTCTTTCTTCTTCCAGTAGAGTGGGACTATAGAGGTGTTTGCTGCTCTGACCTGTCCAGCTCTGCTTTTTACTGCAATTAGTGTGCTATCTTTGTCTGTATATATGTGTAGTGTGTGTGTTGTAGGGGTGTGTGTGTGTGTGACTGTACAGACAACAGTTTTACTTGCAGGTTTTTACTCTCTACGTTTATACTGACCTACAGTATATTGCTGTTCAGTTATATTTAGCATGTGTGTTCTGTAAGCACATTGTTGTCTAACCATATCTTTTATTTGATCTTTTCATTGTTTGCTTACAGTTGAAACCAGAAGTTTACATATGCCCTTTTCTCCCTATCTGAAATGAAACTGTTTAGATCAGTTAAAATTACCAAAATTATTTGTATTTGTTAAACGCTCACTAATTAGATAAATAACATGCAAGATTTATTTATGAATATCTTCAAAATCAGAAGTTTAGGTACATTTCCTCAGTATAGTACTGCCTTTGAACTGTATGACTTGGACCAAACCTTTAGAGTTTTTGCCATTAATTTGCTGGAATCCTGACGGATGCTTCACCGTCAGATATCCGGAAGTTGTTACTAAGGATGAGCCAAACTGGTGCAGCCCTTCAGTCCTCCTCCTGATATTTTGGCTGATTTCTTTTGGCATAGAGAAGTTTGTTCTGAATTATCCTCAGGCAATGAGGAAAAAAGACTTCTGTGTCTCTTATGTCAGTGTAGCTACATTTCTGGTTTCAGTTGTATGTAATTTAGTGATGTGACATATCTTGTCACCACCCTTTTGTTCAGATCAATACTTACCGGATTCTTTTTAACTTTGGTTCCCTGGAGCGCCCCCTGTTGCTGGAACTAGTTGAACAGTAGCATCCAGTTGATGCACCTTTGTTTTTGTTCTCTCATCTTCCCTCTACCTTCTGTCTGCTGTTCTTCCTTTGTTTCTCTCTGTCTGTCCACGGTTCTTTTCGTTCCTGTGCATGATGCATGTTCCCAACCTGTTGGATGGAGCAGTGTGTAAGTGTGTAATGAACAGAAAACTGTCCCTGGTGATGAGACACATGAATCAGGATGTGCTATCCTCCTCTACCTGTGTGTCTTTATCTCATTGTGTATCTTTGTACTAAATGTTGAACCTTGAATTTGCAAAAATCGGTCATTCAGCAACACAGCAAGCTTTTGTCTATAGTGCAACATAAAAATAATGTTGTTTGTGAGTTAGAAGGTTTAAAGTAGCAACAGAAGTCCAAACTTTGTGTGAAGTTTCAGTTTAGCCTCAGAGCATCAGGGAGAATTTTCTGTCCCCACCTGGTCTAAACTCTGACAGTTCAAACTGTTTCCAGTCTTCATACATGAACAACCGGATGGCAATCAGGGACTTCCCACCAAGAGCAGTGCCAGTCTCTCAGTGGGGTTGGAGTGAGATTCGGTACGCCCACCAGATGATTTGAGACCAGAAGTGTTTAATAAAAGGCTAACCCTAACTGGCTGACGGATGCGGTTGCTGCTGCTTTGTGCGACACATCGACCTACTGTACTTCAGCTCTAATCTGAAGAGACGGGGAGCTCATGTCATTCCTCAGCTAATCCAACTTTTTGTGAATGTTGAGGCTCAGGAGTTTCAGGGGCAATGCTACAAAGTTTTAAAAATGGCACTCACAATGTTTTGATTGGTTGTGGATCTCCATGAGCCTGGTTGGTTCAGCCACTGACAACAGCTGCTGCTGTCAGTGGAGAAACACCAAACTATTCAAGTTTAGCACTGGAAGCTTTCTGATGAGGGAGAAGTCCTCCAACTCATCACTTGCAATAGAACCATACAACCTTCTAAAACACTTGTCATGATCCATTTGTTGTTTTTACTCCAGATATTTCCTTTGTGATGCAGACGCCTTTATTCCTGTGAAGGATTTGGAATCAGGCTGATAAATCAGACACAGAAGTAACTTTAAACAATATGAAAACAATCACAAAATTTTATGTAACTGCTGTTTTCATTTCATTTTCTGTACAAGAACAGACTGTTGCTCCAACTGAATAAATGTTTTTTCATGTTTTAACCACAGCAGAAGCTGTTTTTTTATGTGATAACTTACAAACAAGATTTCTTGCCTTTAAGCTGGTCTGTGCTTGCTGAACGACCGACTGTAGCAGCTCTGATTACTGCAGGTCCCTCTGAGTCTCGTCTTGGTGTCAGGATGGTAACGGAGCCAGTGCATGAACTTCCTCATCTCACACTGCAACTTTCTGCTTTCCACTACTTATGTAAAAGACCAGAGTGCAGCCCTACATGGAGGAAGTCTAAAGTGATGAGGTTCACTGTGGAGCTCAGAAAACTTCACCACACTACAAGAAAGATGCACCAGCTGGCAGCTTTAACTGTTCATTTGTTGTGTTTTTATTATGAATGGTTTGAGTCATCTAAACGTAGAAATAAACTTTGTGTCCAGAAACAAGAACTCCGACTAGGTCTAAAAAACTGCTGGCCACCAAACTTCCTCTTTGAACATTTGTTGAACATCATATTCTCCATCACTTTTCTAAATAACTTTGATGTGACTGTTTAAAGCAGCAGTGTGTTTTGATGGACCAGTGCTGGCTCTAGTACCATCCTGTGGTGTGCTACCTACTCTCCAGTTTGTTTAACTCTGTTCCACTCAGCAGGATGAAAACTCATAATGTCTTTCTATTCTACTGATGATGGATTCATTTTCTGTACTTATCCTGAATTCCCACCTGGATGGTCAAAGAGGACCCATGTCAGCCTGCTGATAGTTTCTACAAAAGGTTAACTATGTAACATACAGTATCATCACATGGAGTGGCATGCTAAGTAAATGTGTTAAAAGCCATGCTTTATATATTGCAGCAGCTTATGCAAAAATCCAACCATTAGTTAGCATACATTTAATCAGCCTGGAATACATGGAAAACCATGTCAGGAGATAATAGTTTTGTTGTAAAGTAAACGTGGTACAATAGTGACAAAATGACAGACATAAGATTTTTATTAGTCATATTTCTAGAACCTAATGAAATTGGAGGGGTACCTACAGTGATAAATCAAGTCTTAATCAGTCCTGAGGGAGCTGCATAAGAGTGTGTGTGATTTCACAGCTCTTGGAGAAAAAGCTGTTTTTTAGCTAGGTGGTTGTTCACTGTGTCTGTACCTTTTCCCTGATTGTAGCAGTACAAACAGTTTGTGTCCTGGGTGAAGGATTTATTATGTGACTGAGAGATTTATTTGTTATTATATGTAATTTTATTAGTTGTGGTCAAAGTTTCTATTAAGTTTATGAGTTTTCCATAACTTTGTGCTCATGTTATATAAAACAGAAACCCATTTCTCCTGGCTGCTGTCACTGTGCAGAGGAGGAGCCATATTTATTAGGGATGGCAAGGCAGGTGAAAGCTCTGGGATGCTGGGGGCCGGTTTCCCTTCCACATGGCCCTGAACGCCATCAGTGTGAAGGACATCACCTGGTTCTTCCAGGGGCGTCGGCCCAGGGCTCAGAGTTATGAATGAATGCATGTTTAACAGCAAACATTGCACCTTATATAACTGTTTTAAAATGGTTACATTTTTATTGATATAAGCAACACTCAAAATACATCCTTTTGGGACCAATGTGGAGTCATCTCACATGGGATGTTTTGTTATAGGTCTACCTATAAATGTACTGTGATTACTGCATAAGTAAATTTCTTTTCTTTGGGATCTGGCACCTCCAGCCAATGAGCCCTTATTGTTCTAAATGTGGTTCTCAGCAGCACTTACTACTTGTATGAGCTTTTAAGTAAGAGTTTGGTGAAGTGTAAATAGGTCGTTTTTGAGGCTGTCAGCTGAATAATGATCTAACACTCATGACCAAATCAACACAGAAATGGTTCACCAGACACTATTGAACCTCCTGCCCCAGACCTAAAGTCTGTAGAAAGCTTATTGAAGAAGCTCAGGAAGAGACCTTTGTTCTTTTCACATCTTTCCCAGGGATACAGACGGTCTTCACTTCTGCTTTTTGCATTCTTCCATCCAGAGCTGCCTCTGCACCGCTCTATGTGCAGCAGCAGATTTCCCATTTCTATCAAAGTTCTGGGTAGCTCATGTAGATGAGACGGAAGAGTGAGCTGGGGAACAATAAAAAGTGTTTTTGTGGTCAGATAAAAAGGATGCTTGTTCACAAGAAACCATGACAGTTGCCATGGAAACAAGGTGCTATTGGCAAGAAGTAAAATTTCAGGGGCTTTGTCCTGCTGAGAGCTGCTTCATCCAGTGTTTCTGAAAAATGGAGGCTATTTATGTTGAACAATGAGAAATGGTGTCTAAATGCAGCGCTGACATGCAGGAGCCTCTCTCACCACTTCCTTCTTTCTAACACAAGCACAGAAACTTTCTGTGTTTTTTCATTACTGTCTAATTGAACATTTCACGATAAGACCAGTTTTACTTGATCTATTTCTAACTCTGATCACCACCTCCTTGTCTACCACTCTTCTTCCTTTATCTCTGGCTTTTCACTCTTTTTATTCCGCCATCTTTTTTTGCTTCTTTCTTCCACCAAGCTTTTTACAGTGCCGCCCCACTCACCTCAGCCGGCATCATTCCCATCATGCAGTCGCTGTGCCCAGATGGACAGAGGGATGAGTTTGGATTCCTGCAGTATAAGAATTCTACGTGAGTAGAACGGAGCACAGGATTTGCTCTTAAACATTCCTGAGTTACTTTGTGTTTGATTGTCTTTTTAGCAGTAAGTACCACTATCAGAAAAGCTTTCACCAAAAGTGAACTGATCAGCTGTTAAATACGACCATGATATAATCAAAGTATTTGTTAAATGAATTGAAAAGGTGAAATTCTAATAGGATTTAAATCTGGATGGAAAATGTTGCTGATTTGCTGCTTGGTTTCACCACAGAGGTGACTTTATCACAAAACTAGGATTGAAACGATTAATCAGACAAATTGTAATTAATTGATTATTGAATTGAACTAATTTAGTAATTGATTAATCATTAATTGGAGTCACACACACATAAACAGGTCATTTGCTGAAAGAGCAACACAGTCAGAGCAGTAATGAAGCCAACATAAACATTTTCACTAAATGAATGCTTATTGCATCTTAGGAAATAAAATGTTCATTTTCTGATTTAAAAAGGAATTGAATTGTTTATTTGTGTTTTAGTGCATTGCTAATATTGTCTAAAATGGGCTTAAATGCTTAATTGAAAAATATGCAGAATGTGCCAATTTTTTATCCATTAATCATCAGAATAATTGATAGAATAAACAAATACTAAAATAATCCTTAGTTCCAGCCCTAGATAAAACACTGGACATGAAAGCCAGTGAGAAAACATCCAGTAACTCAATGTCAAGTTCTAAACCGTGAACTTGACATTAATATTTACCCTTAAACATAAGAACAGAGCACATCAGAATCCCTTTGTTCTCCATGAGTAGGGGAAAATTACTGCAAAATTCTTTGCAAATATTTCTTAAATAGCACTGCAAGATGAGTGATTTTGATTGCAAATAATCATAACAATTGTAAAATCCTGGCAGGACTGGTCAAAGTAATTACATTAACAAGACAAACGAGAAGTGAAGAATGTCATGATGGGGTCAGACTGTAAACTGTTACGTTTGATTGGAACCAGGACCTGACCGTGTTTCATATCCATCTGGTTCCAGAGTGACTCAGCTGTTGGAGCGAATCAGTGAAGTGGTTGAACAGAACCGCCTCTTCACATCTGACAGACCGGGTTTGGGTCAGGATCTGGAGACCCTGCAGCAGCACCTGGAGAGCCTCAGCGCTGCACCTTTACCGCCCGACTACGGCTTCAACAGCAGCCAAGGTCTGACTCGCTTCAGCTTCACTCTTACCAATAACAAGCTTCATTCTTTAACCTCCAGGACGGGATTCCTTCTGCTAGAACAGGTCCGAGTGTTTTCACAGAGCTCTGCCCTCAGAACCATGCTGACGCCTCCCACTGACTGACAGAGCTGGATCCAGAAGTGGAGCCCAGATACAATCTGTCCTTTAGGTGTTTTCATTGCTCATTGAGATGTTTATAACAGTTACATATTCTTCACCCAAAGCAGCAAAATTAGGCTTTCATTGTTAAAAAAGGTGTTAGCAGCCCTTTTCACAAAATCATTTACTGATAAGAAACTGAATAACTGAGGTGAAGCCCATATCATGTAATATTACGTCAAAAACTGGAACATTTGGTCATATTGAGCAAGTCTAAGTAAAGACTTAGACTTTAAGTCTAGACTTAAAGTCTTAGACTTTAAGCCACATCAGCAGCTTTCTGCACAGATGAATCTACTGGAAAGCAGGAAACCAGTCCCAGTCTGGTCTATGTGAACCTTACTGTTTGAATTAAATATTGGAACCCAACAGCTCCCCACATCTTCCAAACACTAGAGCAGGGGTCACCAACACGGTGCCCGCGGGCACCCTTTCTCCCGAGGGGACGTTGTCAGTCGCCTGTGGAGCAAGTTCTAAAAATATCAT
Organism: Xiphophorus hellerii; assembly: GCF_003331165.1. Taxonomy (NCBI): domain Eukaryota; kingdom Metazoa; phylum Chordata; class Actinopteri; order Cyprinodontiformes; family Poeciliidae; genus Xiphophorus; species Xiphophorus hellerii. The sequence continues at coordinate 34,106,387 of NC_045683.1, forward strand.
TAGGGAGCACTGCCAAAGAAATTATTTAATTTAATATTTTTACATTGAATTAATAACATTTGTTTATATTTAGATTTTTTTTTAAAGTAAATTATAACAAATTTTTTAAATAAATTGCTTTATGCGTAAATCTCTTTTTTGATGGTTAAAGTTCAGAACTATGCTCAGACGCCTGCAGGATTTTATCGGAGGGCAGCAGCGCCTGCAGCTGTACGGCTGCACACTCTGCCTACCTTAAGATTTTCCTTGAAGTAAAAAAAGAAAAGAATAATTTCTGAAATTTTTATTATCGAACCCTCTTTACAATTAACAAAATTGTGGAGAAAAAAAAAGATCTTATGTGTCAAAACATCTTGTAGCACACATCTGAGTCTGTCGGGGTCAAAGGGCACGCCAAAGCTTAAATCTTATTGGTCAGTTTGCTTTTGTTTATTTGGCGGCTTGGCGCTTTTTCTGTAAGCTAAAAATGAATGAGCAGAGTTTGAACGTCCCGTAGTTCTAAGAGCGGTTTGGATGCCGGTTGAGCTTTTTACCATGTGTGGTTCTGGAGCTTCTTTGATGTTTCCCGAACTGGAGAGCTGATGGGTCACCCGTTAGCTGACATCTGCCGCTCTTCCTGAGCATCGCTCTAAGACTGCGACTTAAACAATTTAATCTAGTGGAAACATTGCCCAAAAGAGTAAAAATTAAGCAAACATTGTTGCTTCACCTTCTCCTCCTTTGGATGTCTGACGCTACCTGAACCTGGGAAGCAACATACTCTTCTTTCCGTGGATCTCACGGGTAGGCTTTGCTTCCATGTCTTTAATATTTAACATCGTTTGTGTAAAAAAAAAAAAAAAAAACGAAAAAAAAAGGGTGTGCTGCTTTAGTGGTTTAGGTTTGTGCGGCTTTTGTGCGACGCACACATGATGCGCGTTGGAAAGGTGGTTGTGCTCTTGCAGGTCAGGTGCAGTGATAGTTTTGTACGTACCTTCCAATCTGTCGGACATTTTTTTTCCGACATCTGCTGGTGTCAGCCAACAGGTGACCCGTCAGCTTTTAAGTTTGCGAAACCACAAAAAAAGCTAATAAACCGGCGACTCGCCAGAACTGCACACTGTAAAAAGCTCAGGCGGGCTCTTAGAACTATGGGAGATTCAAACTCCACTCATCACTCTGAACTAAGAACTTCTGATCACATAATAGTAATTAACCATAGCTGCCATGGTAAATTATTACTGATAACTATTGTCAGTAGTCCCTAGCATTAATATGATCAGGCAGCATGTAATCATATATATACGTATATATACTATTGTTATAAAAGCTGAGCCAAGAAAATTTGTCTGTATCAAACAAGTAGCCCTTCGTGTTACTCTGGACCCGTGAAGTAGCTCCCAGTCTCAAAAGGTTGCTGACCCCTGCACTAGAGCAATGTAGTTGCTCTAGTATCAGTCTGTCAGCTGTCAGTCAGTCCAGTATGTTCCATGACAAAAGTCAAAAGGATTAAAGAAAACAGATTTGCTGGAATGCACTCGGTCTTCAGTGACATCTGGGCCCTAACCCTAACTCTAACCCGTAGTCACTCCATCCCCTCTTCTAAGAGACCTCCTCTTTCTGAGCTTTCTGAGCTAGAGCTAACAGTCACATGCTGCGTTCTAGCGTTCAGTAGCAGCATCCTGAACCAAATGGTCTCCATGACAATATACAGTAGTTCCTCTTTAAACATCTTTGGTTTTTCCTCCCACTTTTTAACCTCCTCACTGTTGCTAACTATAGCTAACACTGAGCCTCTTCCCTTCAGTAGCAACATATACTCCACAGAGTATCGCCACTGACCTGCTAACTCTTAGGTATGGTGCATTCACTGACCAGATAAGAGTTTTTTGTTTCTAACTGGCTAGTCAGTTGGAAATCCAGCTTCTCAGTGTGACTGATGTTGTCTTGGTGACTCTGCCATCATTACTGTTGTTACTGAATCTCATGACTTAATGTGTAACCACATTAGTAGATGGTTTTCACCGGTGGTGTTGTTTACTCCAGATTCCCTCAGCTCCACATGGAGCATGATAACTAAGCTCACCAAAGGTCCAGCTGTTCAGACATGCCTCCAAACTGATCCAACTGATTGATAATCTTCTTGGAGTTTTCTTACCTGAAGGAACAGACTGGTTTTGTCCTGCTGCCTTTGCCTTACCTCTGGCCCTCATGCTCAATATGATACAAGCATATTGGAGTGGCGCAGGTTGCTACAATTGATAGTAGCCAATTTAGAAGCTACTTTCCCTCTATCGGCAGACCCACTAGAAGGAAATAAACACACCCAGTACAACACTTTCATGCAACAGTGCATTTTTTGTTCCAAAGACAAGCAGATAAAGATAGAAATGAAGAAGGATAAATAAATACTGTACATAGAGGATGGATAGAGAACATTGTCCAATTTTTCTTCCTTAGGAAAGCTCTGTTGAATAGACATACTCAAGATGTTCAAGTATTTCTTTAATAACCACTAAGTATATTTTGTTTGTAGTACTGATCTTTACATTCATTAAAGGTGCACCGGTAGCAATTTTCTGGCTGATCACGAGCTTTAAAAATCTGACTTGCTGAAATTTTTTTGTACGTGTGTGTGCAAAATATAGCAAAAAAGTTGGCAGTCACAGAGTGACTGTTGTAAACCTTGCATAGAGAAATGACCTGGTGCTTGGGACTGTCCATCAGCCTCTCATGGTGAACAGTGGCTGATTTTTGCGACCCTGTAGGTAGATAAGGTTTGTGGATAGGTTCGGTTCCACAAGTAAGTCACGGCCAAGCGCCGACCACCCAAAGGGAAGGAAATCAGGGATATATATATATATATGGAACTGTATAGCAATGATTAAGTAGGGCCCGCACCTTGGCTCAAGCCCAGGGGCCCACACCCTCCTAAGTCCGGCCCTGTATAGAACACATAACTTTAAAAATGCCAATATATCAATGCTCATTAATAACTTGTACAGGAAGCTCAGCTTTAACATGTGTGTGTATGTGTGTGCGCGTGTGTTGGGGTGTGTGTGAAGGCTTCCCACTGGCTGGTGTGTTGAAGAACCAGGAAGGTTTCCAGCAGTTCTTAGTCAGGAATCTTTCCCTCTCCAACGCCACAGCTAGCACGCTGCTCAACAGCTCAGTGAACCTCCAAGAGGTGAGTCAATATTACTGCATCACACTGATACCAGGTAACATGACTGCATACTCATAACCTCGGGAACTTCCTTCTGTTCATCTGTAACTGGAATATCACACTGGATTGGATCAGGATGGCTTCATTATTTCTGAACAAACACATGACATGATTTAAAAGATAGTCCAAACATAAGCATGCCAACATTCCACTCCTAAAAACTGAAATTTTGATGTTTGTTTATTGCAGTTCATTTTCTCTAGTTAGGTTTCATGAGAAAGTTCTTTATTATCAAATCTCTCTGTAACCAACCAGGGGATATGATGCAGAGGAAAACATCAGGGAAAGAAGCCATGATGGAATAAACTGCTGAAACATGCATGCCACATTTAAGCTAGAATGCTCCAGCTTTATTTGCAACAGTTGACAGGTTTACAATCCCTCCAATGACATTTCTGCCTGAATTTCAATCTAATGCCCCTGCAACAAGTTTTCCAGCTTCTTTTCAGAGAAAATTTAAAAAATCAGAGGATTAATCTGCACATCCACTGTAAATCCAGTAGCAATGCTATGCCCAAACAAAACAAATACAAGGAAAATTACCCAATTTCAACTACTTAATTATAAAAGCCTAGAAGAAATTATAAGTCAATTAAGCTCAAGCTAATGCTGTCTGGATATCCTAAGTACACATTTCTTTAAGAAGTTCCTGGCTATCATTGCTAATGATCTGGTCCAAATAGTAAACTCGTCACTCTCATCAGATGTTTTCCTTCAAGCTTTAAAATCAGCAGGTGTCAAACCACTGATAAAAAAAGAACAATCTGGACAAATCACTACTGCAGAATTACAGGCCGACCTCCAACCTCCCATTCATCAGCAAAGTTATTGAAAAAGCTGTTTGAACAGTTAAATGGCTTCCTAATGATAACCAACTGCTTTGACGTCTTACAGTCTGGTTTCTGGTCTCACCACAGCACAGAGACTGGCCTAGTCAAAGTGTTTAATGATATCCATAAAAACACAGACTGTGGAAGAAATACAGCGGTGGTTCTGTTAGACCTCAGTGCAGCTTTTGACCCTGTTGACCATGACATATTCCTGAAACGACTGGAGAGTTGGGTTGGACTCTCTGGTCCAGAACTCAACCCTATTGTTACATGAACAATAGGGATTTCTTTGTTTCAATAGGAAACTTCTCATCGAAGCGGACAGAAGCCACATGTGGGGTACCCCAAGGTACAATCCTAGGACCCCTCTTATTCAATATCTACATGATCCCATTTGCTCAAGTTATAACAGGAAGTAAGATTAGCTACCATAACTAGTCGGCATTCTGAAGAACATTTCCAGGATTAGAGGACTAATGTCTCAGCTAGATCTAGAGAAACTCATCCATGTGTTCATCTTTAGTCGCATTGATTACTGCAGCAGCGTCTTCACAGGTCTGCCCAACAAATCAATCCTCCAGCTGCAGCTGATCCAGAACGCTGCAGCTGCTGTTCTGACTAAAACCAGGAAGATGGAGCACATCACCCCAGTTTTAAAGTCCTTCCACTGGCTCCCTGTAGCTCAGAGAATAAACTATAAAATACTGTTAGTTTATAAATCACTGAATGGTTTAGCACCACAATATATTAAAGATCTGTTGTTGTTGTATCAACTTTTCAAACATCTCAGGTCTTCTGGTTCTGCTCTGCATCCCCAGAACCAGAACCAAACATGGAGAAGCAGCATTCAGCTTCTATGCATCACAAATCTGGAACAAACTTCCAGAAAACTGCAAACAACTGAAACACTGAGTGCCTACAAATGTAGACTAAAAACCCACCTGTTTAGAGTTGCTTTTGAAACATAATTAATTAAAACTTTAATGAAGGCACTTGACTTGATGTAATGTTATGATTGTTGATTCTATGTTGCATGACTTTGTCATGCTCATATTTTCTATTGATTGATAGAAAATATGAGCCATGATTTTTAATATATGTTGAAGAGAGATACTACAAAAAATGGGAACTGTCCATTTTAATGAAGATTAGTATCTGTCATTTCGTTTTTACTTGACTTGTATGACCCAAGAGCAAATTTCCAACCTTCAGCTGCAGGTTCACTTCCTGTTGGGCTCCTCCTGTTGCTCTGTGTCAGTTTTCTAAACTTTTACATTTAAAAAGTCTGTTTGTGGTAGGGTTGCACTCTTTAAATGGTGGGTGGAACATTTACAGCGTCTGGAACGTGTGTGAAATAGAAGTTTTAGAAACAAAGTTAGTCATTTTAATACTATGGATTTCTCCTTCAGATGATAAAATTATATTTTAAACCCAATCAGCTGAAATAGTTTAGCATTATGATTAGAGCTGCATGGCATGTGACATTTATTGGAGCCTAAAAGCCTGAAAATGCAGTGCCAAAATCTGCAATAAAAACTCAAACTCTAATTTGAATACATTTATTCTGAGGAAAAAAATCATGTAAAGAAAGAAATGTTTTAACAAAACAGTCAGTGACAAGCTTTTTGGTATCCTTTAAATTAAATGTAACGTAAGAGTGTTCCTAAATTAAATCATACTTTTTAAAATTGATCAAAATTTATAGGAACTTTTATTTGGCAATCTATGACTTTCTATTTCTTTGGGGTTTAAATATAAAGTGACACAGAGAGCCGTTTCTCTCAGCTTTGTGGCTGGACCAAACACTGGTGAAACAAAGCTGAATATGTGGAAGAGCAGCTCAGCACCACTGATGTAGCTGTGTGTTACACTAGTATGAACCTGGAGGATGTGTGATGCTGTTGTCCTGTCTCTCTTCCAAAGCGTCTTAGAACCTTGCAGTGCATGGCGTTAAAAGTTCTACGAAGCACCAGAACATCTTCAGTAGACAGCTGCTAGCAGAAAAAATTCCTTATTTTGTGAAGGAATATCCTTAATGATTGCTGATATGCAATTTTTATTCTGATTTGATGGCAGTTACGCCAAACATCCATAATAAAAATGACTAACTGAAGAGTTGCCATCTTCATTACAAATCATTCTTGCTCTCTATATGGCTGCTTTAGGTGTACAGTCTGATCTTCGATAGTGGAGGGCCAACCAGCTGGATTCATGGACCAAAACTCCTCAATAAGAAACCTGCAGACAAACTTCTGCAGATTAAGGTGAGCATCAGATCATCAAGGTCCGGCTCATGGGAGAAGGACAGGCACAGCTGCTTGGCAGCGCTTCACTGAATGGACTTGAGAATTGTTTTTCCTCTGACCAAGTTATGATGAAGAGTTCTTCATTTTTAGTTCTTCTTATTATATGCCAGAGTGAAATAAACTTCAACACTTCATGCTTTTGATGAACACCTCTCCATCACCTGGTGCTGCAGGAGAAGCTGCTGGGTGGTGTTCAGAGTATGGATGGAGGTGAAGATACAGGGAGAGCAGCAAACAGGAAGGCTGTGGTCCAGATCATATCCTGGGCGCTGGGCCTGTCGGCCGCCTCTGGCAGCCGGGCCGAGCAGCTTCAGGGGATCCAGGAGCTGGAGGTATGCTCATCTTTTCTCATGCATTTCCCTCATTCACCTAGAGGTGAGACCAGGTATTTCTAACATTTTCTCTGTACCATTCTGACATTAACTCAGGCCAAGCTTTTACCAACATGATTTCTTTACTTCTAAAAACTAAATTATGTGGATAGATGTGTAACAGAACTGGGCTTCTCTGTCACTTTGTTCTCGTATTTAATAATTATATAATAACAATAATAATAAATCAGATAAAGGGAAGATATTCCTCATAGAACTTATGTCTAGATATTGACTGGTAAATATATTAGTTGAACACAAACAAAATTAAAGCTGTGAGCAGCCTCGTACGGAGCGCCGCTCCGGCCTATCTATCACCGCGGGGGTTACCACACCGCCGCCCCCCAGCCACTGCAGAAGCTCTCACGCAGTTTCCAGCACGGCCGCCCACTCGCCACCACAGAAGCTGTCACGCATTTTCCCTGCCCATCCACCAGGCGATAACACATGAATGCGTTCGGCAGCGCTCCCTGACGACTCACAAAAAATCTGGTGCAGATCGGTCCATGCAGCGAGGAGATACAGCTGATGTATTAACTTAGGGGGCACAGTGGAGTCAAATTACATTTCAATTCTGTTGGGCTCTATAGAGGTGAACAAAGGTCTTACATATGGAGTTTGGTGCCAATCGGATGATCCATGTGTGATTTAAAGACAATCGTATAAATATGGCAAGGGACTGATATTCGCCATTTGGCCATGCCCACACAGTTCAGCCAGCAGCGAGCATTGACAGAGTTCATCATATTATCATTTATGTCAGTTTGCACTGCATTAAGTCCATATAAAAAATACAGTAAAAGTAACACATACAGCAGAAAAAACAGGTGACTTCCTGTTGGAAGTGGGCGGGGCTTAGATGACGTCAGACTATGATGATATAGTATCGTCAGGCATCCCACCAGGATCACTCATGCTAAGTTTGGTGCAGCTCGGTCAAAATATGTAGAATCTAGAGGCAAACGTATGGCAACGGCGTTACAGGTCACTTCGCCACGCCGCGTCACTTCGCCACAGAAATGGGCCGTTTACAGCCCATTTCTGCTGTAAACGGCAGAAATGGGGTCGAAATCGGACCTTCAATCCAAAATGGCCGACTTCCTGTGATACTTGCACTATGACATTAATTGTAATTTCTGAACATATTGGTGAGCTCTACAAGTGGACCAAATTTCATGTCTCTACGATGAAGTAAGGGAGTAGCAGAGGGTCTTTTGAAAATTGCTATGTGGCGCCGTTGAGCCGGGTTTTTTTGCGATATACAAATACAAAAAAATACAAAATTTTTAAACAGGTTTGACACGTCCGCCAAGTTTGGTGAGTTTTTGAATATGATAAAGTCCCCAAAAAGGCCCCCAAAATGGGTGGAAGAAAAATAATAAGAAACAGTATGAAAACAATAGGCCTTCGCAGCGCTTTGCTGCTCGGGCCTAATTATTTACACGCTATAATGTCAGTTCCAAATATGTAATCAATGGTTTCCACCTTTTCTTAAATAAATTAGCAGCAGGAATCACTTGCGTTGTCTTTGACTTTACAGCAATCACTCATGCAGAGCATGCATGACAGAGCAGATCCACACAGAAATAGAAGAGCTGATGTGTGATTATTTTCTACATTACCTGCTAGCAGATCAAATGTTTTTCCAGGGAGTTCTCTTGACTGGATCCATGCTGCAGTTCCTGACCTGTGGGGAGCGTGGCGACATTCAGCTCAGGAAGATTCTGCTGGTTTCTGAGAAGCAGCAGTCTGCACTGCAGGCATATCACAGCCTAATGTGTAGCCAAGAGGAGGGTCAAAGGTCAGAGCGATTCAGACAGCTGAGCAAGGAGCTACGAGAGCAGATCAACACTCAAAGTGTCGCTGACAAGGTACTTCCTGTCTGTTAGAACTGGACTGATTTTGTCACATGGAATTAAATGAATGCTTGTCTATTCTAACAAACTGAATGAAGATTGTTTAGTCAGTTTAAAGAATCTGACAGTTACATTCATGTTTCTGTGAATTAAAATATATTAGCATCTATTGTTACATTATAAGACACCCCAGATAGCAAAATATGAGTGAAAGAACATTAGGCAGAAACATTTAATCCACTTTGAAGCCTGACATTGAAACAAAATTGAAAGTGGTTGAATCAGTGTTAGGGTTTCAACCTTTACTGACACTTTATCAATATTAATTCAACAATCATCTGAATGCAGAGCTACATGCACATTTGGGTTGATTTTATATTGAATGAAAGCTAAGGAATCAATGTTGATTCATGTACATTATTTGGTCTGACAGGTCTACATCATAACATACCATTAAAAGTTTCTTCAATGGGTATTGTCGTTCAAAATTATATTACATTAACATATTTCCAAAAGTGTGTTTACACGAGATTAAAAATGATAACATGGTATTAATATTACATTATTTAGGAAAACAGGGATAGATCTGTAAACATATTTGACTCCTTTTTGACTGTCAGAACAACAGTCTATTGTCCATGGAAGAACAGCGTCCATACAGTTCATACTGTTGGGGTAACCCAACTTTGACTCTGGTTGGTGTCACTTTGGCTCTTTGGCGCTTTCCTCCCTCAATGAAGCCACTTCTTGACGGTTTCCTTGACAGCCAGCTTTGGGTCAAACTGCTGAGCAGCAGCTGAAAAACTAAGAGTGAGGAAGACGCCGGATAGAAAGATGATAAACATTTCAAAAATTTTGAAAGTCATTGAAATATTAAATAGTGCACTGGTTATATGTCTGAGAACAAACACCGTACAGTTGCCCATGTACACTCAGTTAAATTATTAAGGACGAGCTAATGAATATTCATTAATATTTATCTTAATGTTAGTTGACATATATTACATTTACCCATCAAGCTGCAGCGTAGTGTAGCAGTTATAGAATAGAATAGAATTCAACTTTATTGTCATTGCACTGTCACAAGTACAAGCAACGAGATGTAGTTTGCATCTATCCAGAAGTGCTCTACGAGATATAAATATTTATTTACAGGTGTACAAGACTATGTATGTATGGACTATATGGGGTTATAGCAAGAGATATAGATATTGTGTATAAATATAAATATAAATATGGGAGCTATATGCACAGATTATACAAGAATGTTAGGGAATGGATTATAGATAAATAATGGCAGATAAAATTTACAGGTTGTATGTGTGTGTGAAGAAAACAGTCCGTGATGTGTGTGTGTGTGAGGATAGTCCATGTGTTATTGTTGTATGAGAGGATAGGGGAGTACAGTCCTTATAGTTTATGTTTTATGTCAGGAGGCGTTCAAAAGCGTGACAGCTGCGGGAAAGAAGCTGTTCCGGTGCCCGGTGGTTCTGGTCCGTAGGCTGGGCAGAACGTGCTCTGGGAAGAACTGTCTTCAAGTTGGAGTGATTGAAATCACCTGCAACAATAAAAGCAGCCTCGGGGTATTTGGTTTGGTGTTTGCTAATAGCCGCATAGAGTTCTTTCATGGCTAGCTTGGCATTAGCATCCGAGGTAGGGAGGGGGGGGTGTACACGGCAGTGAGGATGATGGAGGTGAATTCCCTTGGGAGGTAATAAGGTCTGCATTTGACCATTAAAAACTCCACATTCTGTGAGCAGTGACTCTCGGTAGTAGCAGAGTCTGTGCACCAAGCTTTGTTAATATAAATGCACAAACCTCCGCCTCTGGTCTTGCCGGAGTCATCTGCTGTCCTGTCGGCTCGGCTCGTCCACTTAGCTGGATAGCATTGTCCGGGCAGCTGCTGTTTAGCCATGTTTCGGTGAAAAACATGACATTTGAGTCCATAATCCGTCTGTCACTCGTGATGGATAGTCGTAACTCATCCATTTTATTAGCCAGAGAACGGACATTGGCGTGGAAAATGCTGGGTAAAGGGAGCCGGTGTGGTGTTAGCTTTAGCCTAGCTCGCACCCCTCCACGCTTACCCCGCCTTTGTTTACGTTCTCATCGCGGCCTGCGTACACTTCCACCCGGCCGGGAGAATTGAGCAGCCTCCGGTGTTCTGGAGATCTCTGGGATGAGTCGGAGATCGGCAATCATAGAGTCAAAAAATTCTGGAGTGTGTGTATATGATCCTTTGACTGTGAAACGTTTGTTACCTTGTGGGTGTGTCCTTGTAGCGGCCATCTTGGAACCGTGCTAAGGAGGAGGCCCGCCTCAAACCCAGCACTTTTATCCACCTTATTCCTGGTTGGCTTACTGTGGAAACGATTATGGGTCTTACTTCCAGCGCCCACTGGAAGTAGCAGTATTTCCAGTGGGCAATGCTGGAAATTCATAGCTAATCTATATTTTTGCTAATATAGATTAGCAAAAATTTGTTGGGATTTTTGCTAATCTATATTCATGATAGAAGCAATGGCAAAGGGGGGAGGGGGAAAAGGGATGGTAGATGTGGGGAAGAGGGGTGACAAACAGCATACTTTGATTCAAAATTGATTACCAGTTTTTTCCCAACCATGGTCCTTAAGGCAAGCTGACCTGCATGTTTCCAATTCAGCAAAACCCTGTTATTCAGCCATCAATTGAAATCCTGTGTGCTGAATTAGAGAAATACCTAAAACCTGTAGGTCAGTGTGTCTTGAGGACTAGTGTTGAAAAACACTGGATTAGATGTTGGCATTTCAATCATTAGATTTCAACCACAAAACAACATTGATTCAATGACATCTCTTCAACATTGATTACTTGGCTAGAATTGGATGATTGATGGTTAATCCACCGTCAATTGTCGACCTCAACCTAAACTCAACCATTCAATGTTGAATTACCATCGTGTGCTATCTGGGACTTATTAGCTTTGTGTACAGAAGGCAGCAGGTGGCCATTTCCATAAAGCAAAGGGGAAACATCTTGCTATCTGGATAAAAAACAGTTCTGTTTTCTATTTGTGCAGAGGGAAATGTTTTTGGCGTTTTCTGACCTCACTAGATGCTCAGTCCACAAATCAATGTTTTTGTGTGACAGTTTCATTTAACAAAGTGTCAGGCTTATGGAACGAATGAAGATATCAGTCTGCAATCCCTGATTGTCCTGATTTTATTGAGTAAAAGAAAACCTGACAAAACAATTTAACTGTAACAGAAGAATAATATAGATTTTTGCATCATGTAAAAAGTAACAGAACAAAGCATTTCTCCTCCAAGAAAAAAAAATTGTATTGAATTTTAAATGTTATTTTACTTGACCAAAGTGTGACTCTGTTGCTTCATGTGGAGCAGGCCGACCCTATGGCCCCCCTGTCCCAGTCCCAGCTGGGTGCCCTGCTGAAGGACCTGGCTGATGTGGAGAGGCTCCTGAAGGACGTGGACCTACTGTCTGGACTGGCCCGCCTGCTGCCCAAAGGAGCATGTGCCGGGCAAAACCCAGTATCCCCGAGCAACGGAACGTGGTCTCTGAACGCCACCACATGCAGCATCAACACAACAGATGTTCCCAGAGAAGACGGAGAAGAGGGGGCGGAGGGCGAAGAGAAGAAAGAGGGAGAAGAGAATCCTCACTCCCAGTTCTCAGCTTTTGTTCAGCTGTGGGCAGGACTGCAGCCCATTCTGTGTGGGAACAACAGGTGGGTGAAATCTCAACATAAGTCAGTGAAAGCTCCGACTGAGAGCAGGACCAGATAACATTGTTTTATTCTAATGCAATTTGGTGGTTTTGGAATAAAATCCAAATTAAGAAATTAAGACTGGGTCAAAAAATGTAAAAAAAAAAAATCAATTACCAGAAAGTCATCAGCTAATTTAGCAATCTATTATTTGTTAACTGAATCATCCATCCATTTTCTGTTCACCCTTTGTCCCTAATGGGGTTGGGAGGGTTGCTGGTGTCTATCTCCAGCTACGTTCCGGGCGAGAGGCGGGGTTCACCCTGGACAGGTCGCCAGTCTGTCGCAGGGCAACACAAAGACATACAGGACAAACAACCACTCACACACACACACACACTCACCCCTAGGGAGAATTTAGATAGACCGATTAACCTAACAGTCGGAACAGAGGAAGCCGGAGTACCCGGAGAGAACCCACGCATGCACAGGGAGAACATGCAAACTCCATGCAGAAAGACCCCGGCTGGGAATTGAACCAAGGACCTTCTTGCTGCAAGGCAACAGTGCTACCAACTGCGCCACTGTGAATCACAGTTCATTCAGATCTGTAAGGAAGCCAAAATAGAATAGAATAGAATAGAATAGAAGTACTTTATTCATCCCAGCAGGGAAATTACTTCGCAGTTACAGCATAGAGACAAGACACAATAACACTACCACTGAGTAGTAGTTGTAGATAAAATAAAAAATAAAAATAAAATATAAAATGCTATGAATTGTAAAAATATAAAATGCTGTTAATATAAAAAGCAACTTAGAGAAGTCCTTGCAAAGATTTTTAAAAAATGCAGATATGTATATGTAAATATATGTACAGCAAGTGTGCCACAGTGCAGTTGTGCAAAATTGGACTGATTAGTGCAGAACAATGATTTAGCTTTTATTGTACAGTGAGATGGCATGTGGCAGGAAGGATTTCCTGTATCTGTCCCTACGACAGCGGAGCTGGAGCAGCCTATGTGAGAAGGTGCTCCGCTGTCTGTCCACTATGTGGTGGAGAGGGTGCTGTTTATTGTCCATAATAGACAGAACCTTCTTCAGTGTCCTCCTCTCCACCACTGTTTCCAGGGACTCCAGCCTTAGTCCCAGTACAGAGCCAGCTTTCCTGATGATTTTGTCCAGTCTATTAGAGTCGCTGGCTCTGATGCTGCTTCCCCAACACACAGCAGCAAAGAAGATGGCGCCGGCAACAACACTGTGATAAAAGGTCTCCAACATCTTGCTGCACACTTTGAAGGATCTCAGCTTCCTTAAAAAATAGAGTCTGCTCATCCCCTTCTTGCACACAGCGTCAGTGTTAGATGCCCAGTCCAGTCTGTTGCCGATTACAACTCCCAGGTATTTGTAATCCTCCACCACTTCCCCTTTGATCTTCAGTGGCCGTGAAGATGTCTTCTTCCTTCTGAAGTCAATCACCATCTCTCTGGTCTTACTAATGTTGAGCCTCAGGTGATTCTGCTCAGACCACTCCACAAAGCTGTCCACCAGTGTCCTGTACTCCCCCTCCCCTCCATCCCCTATACACCCGACAACCGCTGAGTCATCAGAAAACTTCTGTAGGTGACATGACTCAGAATTGTACTGGAAATCAGTGGTGTATAAGGTGAAGAGAAAGGGAGAAAGCACAGTTCCCTGTGGAGCTCCTACGTCACTGACCACCACATCAGACAGGACACTGCCCAGACGGACAAACTGTGGCCTGCCTGTCAAGTAGTCAGTCACCCAGGAGATCACTGAGTCGTTGACACCCATCCTCCGCAGCTTCTCACCCAGTAGCAGAGGCTGGATGGTGTTGAAGGCACTGGAGAAATCAAAGAATGGGATTCTCACAGTGTCTCCTCCACCATCCAGGTGCGACAGTGCTTGTTGCAGCAGGAAGATGACGGCATCGTCAACTCCTAAGTGGGGCTGGTAGGCAAATTGCAGGGGGTCTAGAAACGTCCTCACCCGAGGCCTCAGCTGGGCCAGGACCAGTCTCTCCATGACCTTCATCACATGAGATGTGAGAGCAACTGGTCTGTAGTCCTCTGGGTCGGATGGCCTTGGCTTCTTGGGAACAGGAACCACATGTGATGTCTTCCACCGCAGCAGGACTCTCTCCAGCCTCAAGCTCAGGTTGTACATGTGTGCCAGTACAGGGGACAGCTGGCCAGAGCAGGTCTTCAGGATCCGTGGTGTAATGCCATCAGGTCCTGCAGCCTTCCCCTGGTGTAATCGCTCCAACTGTCTCTTAACCTGGCCTGTAGTCACCGTTAGCTGGGGGTAGGTATTGTTGTCTGCAGTGGAGATGGGGGAGGAGGTGGGGATGGGGGGCTGAAGGAGAATGCCGGTAGGTGGTTTGAACAACTTGGGGCAGTGTGGATGTGTGGGGGGATGGTGGTGGTATGGGAGTAGCAGGAGGTGAGCTAAACCTGTTGAAAAACTGGTTGAACTGGTTTGCTCTATCCAGGCTCCCAGATGTCTGTGTGTCTTTCCCCTTCATCCCAGCGATGTGCTTCATTCCTTTCCACACATCTCTCACACTGTTCTGGTCGAGTTTAGACTCAAGCTTCCTCCTGTAGTTGTCCTTGCATGTCCTCAGTGTCTCTCTGAGTTCACGCTGAACTCTCCTCTGCTCCTCCTTATGTCCAGACCTGAAAGCCATCTTCTTTTTGTTTAGAAGTGCCTTCAGGTCACTGGTAATCCAGGGTTTGTTGTTGGAGAAGCAGCGCACGGTCCGGGCTGGCATGACAGTGTCCTCACAGAATCTGATGTAGTCCGTGATGCAGTCAGACATGTTGCCGATGTCCTCCCCATGAGGCCCACAGAGCACATGCCAGTCTGTCGACCCAAAGCAGTCCTGCAGTGCCTCAGCTGCCTCCTGTGTCCACCTCCTCACCGTCATGATGCGCACAGGCTGCCTACTCACTAGAGGGACATACTTGGGAGTCATCCTTACCAAGATGTGGTCCGACCTGCCAAGGGGAGGCAGGGCTGTGGCTCTGTATGCATCTTTGGCATTAGCATACAGGAGATCCAGCATTTTGTTTTCCTTGGTGTGACAGTCAACATACTGCTGGAAGTTGTGTAGAGTTTTGTCCAATGAGGCATGGTTAAAGTCACCTGTGATGACCATGAAGGCGTCCGGGTGTTGAGTCTGGAGTTTGGCTGCGGTAGAGCTGATGACGTCACAGGCCACCACTGCATCAGCTGATGGGGGAATGTAAACAGCGATCAAAATGGCGGACGTAAACTCCCTCGGTAAATAACACGGCCGCATTCCCACAGCCAGAAGTTCAATGTCCAGGCTACAAATCTGTTCCTTCACGTTAACATGACCGGGATTACACCACCGCTCTCTCACATAAAGTGCAATCCCGCCGCCCTTCTTCTTCCGACTCTTGGAAAAGTCCCTGTCCCCCCTCACCAAGGAAAATCCAGGGACCTCCACGCTGTAGTCCGGAATAAGCGAGTGTATCCAGGTTTCCGTGAAGCAGAAGATACTGCACTCCCTGTACTCCTTCTGGGTCCTAACCAGCGCCGTGAGTTCATCCGTCTTATTCCCCAAAGACCTCACGTTCCCCACAATAATCGCCGGTACCGCTGGTTTGTGCCGTCTCCTCTTCTCCCTCCGTTTAACTCCAGACCTGCAGCCCCGGCGTCTCCTCCGTAGCTCCTCTGGGACCACAGGCCCGTCTCCGGGCAGCAGCAGAGGCTTACACAGCGCAATCAGCTGTTCACGCGCGTAAACAATGCCGCTACTCCGTTCGGCGAGGTTCTCCGTAACAAAGAGTAGAAAAAGTAGCAGAAGAACGCGGAGAACAGCGACAGAACCACATCCAGCCATTGTGGAAAGCTTAACTGATGATCTATGGGTTCTTTAAGCACGGATCCTTAATCGGTTACAGCAAATATACACAGATTAACACACACGACGGGAGCTGCGTCTGCAAGCAGCCATTTGTGCCGGCGCCAAAAGTTTATGCTGGATTTTGTATTTAAAATGAGCAATCACTTTGTTTCATATTTTCCACCCAAAACTTTTCAAGTGGCTGTTTTAGCTTAATCTGGTTCAAATTTTATTACAAACAAAAATCTCCTACTAAGCATCTTTTGCATCATCCTGAGGTCAAAACTCCACTGTGCAGCTCTTCACATGTTGATGTTAGAAGTGTCTTTAGCTGCAGCCTTTGCTCCAAATGATGAGGCATTCAATAAAGGAATGCTGTTATTGCATTATAGGCAATAAAATATTTTTCTTATTTAAAACAGATACTTAATTATTTTTTATTTGCATCTTATTATAATTAATAAATCAAACAGTTTCTTACATTTAACAAGCACTTAAGCAATCTGTTCCCCAATATAATGATCATTTTTGGTCTTCACAAAGAATATTTACTATGTCTTGAAATAGATTAATTTATTTTCAGAGATAACAGTTCATTTGAATTTCCTGAGAAAAACAGTTATCCCTGGAAACCTTGCTGAGTCTGGTGGTCGGGGCATGGAGGCGGTTCGCCAGCAACCCACTGTGTTTTTGTGTTAAATATGTTAAGTTGACAGGAAATGTAAAAATATTACTGGGTAATTATGTTACTGGAAGACATTGCCGACAATTCCTAAACTCACAACTAAAATCTTAAAACAACAAATCAAAAAAATACAATTAAAATAAATATCAGTTATTTGCCCTTCTGATAAATCCAAATTAAGTCATCAGCTTGTGGATCTAACACCATGTAATGCTGATCAAATTTACAGCTGGACCATGGCATAAATGAACTAAGCAGCTCCTTAAGGCCCCGTCACCATGAACTTCTCGACTCATAGACTTGGAACACAATCTCGCTCTGATCAGGCTGGAGTTCTGGAAAAGCTCTGAGGAGAAAACAGAAGATAGGATTGTAGCCTGTTGCTACATGCATAGCTCTGTCAAAGTACTCCAAATGGGCTGAAAGCCAGTGGAACATTTCCACATATATTTGACCTATTGCTACTATTTTGTATCATGACTGTAGAGGAGAAACTAGCAACACGGTCTTGGAATAAACAGCAGACTCATGTATAAGGTAGGAAACTGAACAGTCTTCAAAGAGAGAGTTGAGGAACTGCTGCGCTCTCATTCTGACGGAGACATGGCTCAACTCGTCCATACCGGACAACGTTGTTAGCCTGGAGGGGCTCGCTACATTCCGCGCTGTTGTTGCGCAACACCCCCCCCCTCCTTTCTCTACTCTCTCATCTCTGCTTCCTCTTCTGAGAGGGGAGATGTGCTACCAGCTCTCCTTCTAACGGGTTAATTGAGTTTCCTAAATCTGCTGGGATTTACCCTGCCCAGAACTGAAGTAAACTCTGTTTAAGCTGGTTTCGAGAAACGATTCGCCTGGTTATCTGACGGCCTACATCCAGGTGTCCCACCCTTCTTCCCCCTGTGAATTAGCCAGACTGAGCAGCCTACAGCCAACTAGTTTCACAGAGCACACCTGTTAACGGTCGCTCGTTCTCTATTTTACAACTTGCATTTGTTATTGAACCAGGTAGGTTTTAGTGACTCGGGCGAGTCCCAAGGATGACGTTTTAAATTTGGGCTACCAGCAACCTAAAAACATTTTAAACTTTTTCCTCTCCAGAATCAAACATCATAGCTATTTTACAACCATCAAAGAACTTTAAGGTGACTCATTAACTGAATGTCCACAACATCTTTTAGATTTTCTTTATGCTAAATATTTTATTAGTAAAGCATTTTTGCAAGGGTCAGTACAGCTTAATTCAGTAGCAGAAATAATCAAATAAGTAAAATCAATCATCTAGTCTATCTTTCCCTACTGCTGACACTGAGAACTAAAAAAGGGAACCTTTGAGAGAGACGGACGGAGTTTGACGTTTCGAACCCCAGACCTGGCCTGATGATGAAGAAGGTGTTGCAGCAGGAGGAAGATGTTGATCGATGAAGGCAGGGATCTCCGCAGGTCTGATGAGCTTCTTCTCCGCATGGATGGTGAGGTCACACAGGACTTGGTGCTGGCAGGAAAAAAGGCACCAGTTCTTCTTCTTTGTCTTTGCCTTTGTCTTTGTCTTCATCTTTGTCTTTGGGGTCTGAACCCAGCCGATGAGAGAAGTGCGATTCGAAGCCACAGATTGTGAGCCTGACGGGTTGGTCTCCATGAGCAGGACAGTCTTCGGCTCTGTGGCCCCGGCTCTTCTTCAGCTGCAGAGTTCTTTGTCCATCTCTTGGCTCGAAGCTGCCCGGAGGATCCAACAAAAGGTTCCTCTTTTGCACCCACCTTTTATAGGGTTTCTGACTGCTCAGACAGATGATCTCATATCCATCACTGTCTTACAGACATTATGTCCTAATGTCTGTGCTAATGTCTCAGGGTTGCTCAACCTCCTGTCCCTTGCCTGCACAACCTTTCACCTACTCTCTACCTCCAACATATCAGTGATCTTTAATTGCAGTTACACCTTTTTTATACCATTTCAAGTTTAATGTCAAAATCACATTTATATCACATTTATTTTCTTCAGCTTCTCTGATTTAGCATTCATTTATGATTTTATAACCATAACTTATTAATTATCCTTATTATAATCTTAATGTGAGTTATTACAGATGTTTTTCTGAAAAGAAACCAAGAATAATCCATGATTCTAATTATTTGATACCAAAGTTACAGTTACTTGTTTTTCTTGTAAGTGTTCCCACAAATATAAGTGTAAGTATTATTACAAGTAAACCAATATTAATATAAGTATTTTACTTTGAATCTTATCCAATTACTAATAATGTTTAGATTTCATTCTTTAAAACTTTCCTTTGAGATAAGGAATAGTCTCAGCTATTTTTAAAAATCTGCAGGCTGGAAACTTCCTCTTTTTCCAGGAAACCTGCTTTTCCTGTTCCATGACTCTCTGACTGACTATGATTTCTTATGATTAGATAGAGAAAAGTAGAATTAAAGCAAAGTTTGCATGAGACAAAAACAACACACACAACCAGATTTATTTTATTGACACCTAAGTCTACTGCTGGGCCTAGATGTCACTTGAGTGATTCATTTTAAAGATAACTTTATTTATTATTACTGTTAAACTAAAATCTCCAGCATGGGGAAGTGGGATGAGCTCGGATTTTCTTGACAGCGCAGACAGGAGCAGCGCTCTCAGCGGTAAAACCCGAGGAGGGGGGCTGTGTATTTACATCAACAACAACTGGTGTAAAAATGCCATAAATGTCGCCAGTTACTGCTCCCCGGACATCGAGCTTCTGACTGTTAACTGCAGACCATTCTACCTGCCCAGGGAGTTTACTGTTGTTAGCATCACTGCTGTGTATGTGCCCCCCAGTGCTAACACTAAAGAGGCTATGAGTGTTCTCTACCGGACCATCAGTGAGTTGCAATCCTCACACACAGAGGGCGTTTTCATCATTGCTGGGGATTTTAACCAGGCCAACATGAAGACTGTTCTCCCTCACTTCAACCAGTATGTGGATTTTCCAACCAGGGGAGTGAATACTCTAGACTTGGCCTGCACCAGGGGTCGGCAACCAATGGCTCAGGAGCCACGTGTGGCTCTTTCATCCTTCTGTTGTGGCTCCCAGTGACTTTGGGAAATAGAATATTTTATTAAAATTAAATCATTAAAAAAATATAAATTAAAATCATTTTAAAATAAATTTCTAAATCTGAAGATTATGGTAAACTTGTAACATTAAAACAAAAGTTTTGAACATTTTTAGCACCCAAAATATACGTCATGTCCGCCGATGTGCGACAGGCATTCCTGGCGAACCCCACATGTCTGGCAAACCGCATTTTTTTAGCGCACTGATTTATTGACTTTTTGATCCTTGCCTGGAAGACACATCATGAATAAATCCAAGAAAAGGAAACATTCTGAAGATGGCAGAACATTTAATGCTACGTGGACAGATCATTTTGCTTTCACCGCTGATGAAACTGGTTCACCAGTCTGCTTAATATGTGGCGAAAGACTGGCAAACAACAAGAAGTCAAATGTTGAAAGACATTTCAAGAGCAAACACTCTGTCTTTGCTAAAAAATATCCCGAGGGAGAGGAGAGAAAAAAGGCCGTTTCGGAGCTGATGCGGAAGGCTGAAGCGTACGGAGCCCCATAGGGGACATGGGGGATTTTTTTCTTTTGCGTTCCCTCGCAAAACCTTTTGCGTTCCCTCGCAATACTGTACTGGTCAGTTATGCAGCATAATTGAATACTGCAAGCCTTTCTTACGGTGGGCGCCGTACTTTCTGCTTTAATATAAGGTTATGTGAGGTATTTCCATGAATGTTAATATCTTTTTGTGAAATATCTGAAGTTTTATATCTTTCTTTAGGATAGAAAGGCACCACAAACCTACGATATAAACAGAAACCTTCTGTAAGTAGGAAAGAAATAAAAACACATTATAATTTGGACTATTTCTGAGTTATTATCGCGGGTAATAAGTCATCTGACAGTTTTGATTGTGTCTCTGTTGTGTTCGTATCTGAATGGTTTAAAGAGCTGCTTTCAGTGCCGCTCCATCTTAGCCTTAACAGACATAAACATGCAGTAAAAAATAAATCGATTTTCAATCAGTGTTTTGCACCAAACAGTTAATAATAATAAACAAGTTTTCACTGAGGCTCTGTAAGAGCCATATGAATGAAATAAGTAATTATTGATATGACAGGAGCAGGCGGCTTTGACACTTAGGTGTGTCGACGTGGGAGTGACGTCACCAGGTATGAATGGGAAGGATACCTGCTTTGTGTGTATGAGGAAGCGGTGAGCGGGGCGGTCAGTCCTTGCAAAGTTTGGAGCCTGATCATCAAAATGGAATAAATCGATAATTGTGACAGAACAAAGAAAAGGTTTGGAGTTGATTGATACACGGACAGATGAGATTCCCCGAGTTAACCCAGTGCGGCCCTTTACCATCATTAGTTTGTCGTGTTTTTAATAATAAAAACTTGTTAATAGTAAAAACTGTTTGGTGCAAAACACTGATTGAAAATCAATTTTTTAATGTATGTTTATGTCTGTTAAGGCTAAGATGGAGCGGCACTGAAAGCAGCTCTTTAAACCATTCAGATACGAACACAACAGAGACACAATCAAAACTGTCAGATGATTTATTACCCGCGATAATAACTCAGAAATAGTCCAAATTATAATGTGTTTTTATTTCTTTCCTACTTACGGAAGGTTTCTGTTTATATCGTAGGTTTGTGGTGCCTTTCTATCCTAAAGAAAGATATAAAACTTCAGATATTTCACTAAAAGACACTAACATTCATGGAAAAACCTCACATAACCATTAAAGCAGAAAATACTGCGCCCACCGTAAGAAAGGCTTGCAGTATTCAATTATGCTGCATAACTGACCAGTACAGTATTGCGAGGGAACGCAAAAGTTTTGCGAGGGAACGCAAAAGAAAAAAATTCCCCATGTCCCCTAGAGGGCTCCGTACCGTACTACGGGACACAGAAGCAGACTGCGCATTTTTTGGTTTGCTTGGTTCGTTCAGTGCCGGTGGATAATATTTGGATAAGTTTTGATTTTTATCTCCTGAATAAGAGGAGGACAGGTGACTGCATTCTGTTTCTATTTTTCCTTCGGTGCGGGTTGGGTAAGTTTCGATTTTTATTTCTTAAATACAAAGACCCAAATAGACAGAGGGTATTTTGTTTGAAATTGAGCATCAACAAAGTGTAAAATGCGTTTTGTTACATGCAGAAATAAAATTTTGTGTTCTCTGCAGCAGTTCGTTGATTTCATAAACGCAACATAGTATCGATTTTTGTACATAGCATATAGGTTTTATATACACTGCTCAAAAAAATAAAGGGAACACTTAAACAACACAATATAACTCCAAGTAAATCAAACTTCTGTGAAATCAAACTGTCCACTTAGGAAGCAACACTGATTGACAATCAATTTCACCTGCTGTTGTGCAGATGGAATAGGCAACAGGTGGAAATTATTGGCAATTAGCAAGACACACTCAATAAAGGAGTGGTTCTGCAGTTGGGACCACAGACCACTTCTCAGTACCTATGCTGTCTGGCTGATGTTTTGGTCAGTTTTGAATGTTGGTGGTGCTTTCACACTCGTGGTAGCATGAGACGGACTCCACAACCCACACAAGTGGCTCAGGTAGTGCAGCTCATCCAGGATGGCACATCAATGCGAGCTGTGGCAAGAAGGTTTGCTGTGTCTGTCAGCGTAGTGTCCAGAGGCTGGAGGTGCTACCAGGAGACAGGCCAGTACACCAGGAGACGTGGAGGAGGCCGTAGGAGGGCAACAACCCAGCAGCAGGACCGCTACCTCCGCCTTTGTGCAAGAAGGAACAGGAGGAGCACTGCCAGAGCCCTGCAAAATGACCTCCAGCAGGCCACAAATGTGCATGTGTCTGCACAAACGGTTAGAAACCGACTCCATGAGGATGGTATGAGGGCCCGACGTCCACAGATGGGGGTTGTGCTCACAGCCCAACACCGTGCAGGACGCTTGGCATTTGCCAGAGAACACCAGGATTGGCAAATTCGCCACTGGCGCCTTGTGCTCTTCACAGATGAAAGCAAGTTCACACTGAGCACATGTGACAGACGTGACAGAGTCTGGAGACGCCGTGGAGAGCGGTCTGCTGCCTGCAACATCCTTCAGCATGACCGGTTTGGCAGTGGGTCAGTAATGGTGTGGGGTGGCATTTCTTTGGAGGGCCGCACAGCCCTCCATGTGCTCACCAGAGGTAGCCTGACTGCCATTAGGTACCGAGATGAGATCCTCAGGCCCCTTGTGAGACCATATGCTGGTGCGGTTGGCCCTGGGTTCCTCCTAATGCAGGACAATGCTAGACCTCATGTGGCTGGAGTGTGTCAGCAGTTCCTGCAAGATGAAGGCATTGAAGCTATGGACTGGCCAGCCCGTTCCCCAGACCTGAATCCGATTGAGCACATCTGGGACATCATGTCTCGCTCCATCCACCAACGTCACGTTGCACCACAGACTGTCCAGGAGTTGGCGGATGCTTTAGTCCAGGTCTGGGAGGAGATCCCTCAGGAGACCATCCGCCACCTCATCAGGAGCATGCCCAGGCGTTGTAGGGAGGTCATACAGGCACGTGGAGGCCACACACAATACTGAGCCTCATTTTGACTTGTTTTAAGGACATTACATTAAAGTTGGATCAGCGTGTAGCGTTATTTCACTTTAATTTTGTGTGTGGCTCCAAATCCAGGCGTCCATTGGTTAATAAATTTGATTTCCATTGATGATTTTTGTGTGATTTTGTTGTCAGCACATTCAACTTTGTACAGAACAAAGTATTCAATGAGAATATTTCTTTCATTCAGATCTAGGATGTGTTATTTGAGTGTTCCCTTTATTTTTTTGAGCAGTGTATATGACTTCAAAATGGGTTGTGGCTCCAAGTGCTTTCTTTTATTGGGAGGCGGTCCCAAATGGCTCTTTGAATAGAAAAGGTTGCCGACCCCTGGCCTACACCAACGTCAAAGAAGCATTCAGAGCAGCCCCCTGCCCCCACCTTGGCTCTTCAGACCACCTATCTGTTATGCTAATTCCTGCATACAAGCCCCTGCTGATCAGAACAAAACCTATAGTGAAGCAGGTGAGGGTGTGGACTGAGGGGGCCATGGAGGCACTCCAGGACTGTTTTGAGTGCTCTGACTGGGAGATGTTCAAGGCAGCAGCCACTTACAATGACCAGATCAACATCGATGAGTACGCCATGACTGTGTCAGCCTACATCAACAAGTGCACAGAGGACGTCACCATCACTAAGAACATTATCACCCGGGCCAACCAACAACCCTGGATGACTAAGGAGGTACGGGAAATGCTAAAAGCACGGAACTCAGCCTTCAAGTCTGGCAACAAGGAGGCACTGAGGACAGCGAGAGCCAACTTGAACCGTGCTATCAGGTCAGCAAAGCGAACCCACAGTCAGAAAATACAGGAGTTCTTCCACGACACCAGCAACACCAGGAGTATGTGGCAAGGCATACGGGCGATTACAGATAACAATCCATCCTCCCCCCCAGTGGGCGAAGTTGATGCTGACTTTCTCAATGGACTCAATAACTTCTTTGGGAGGTTCGAGGCACTGAACAGTACTCCGGCAAAGAAAACTGTTCCCCACCAGGAAGAGGAGGCATTTTGCCTGGACACAGCCGATGTGTTGAAGACTCTGAAATTAGTCAACCCACGGAAGGCCCCAGGCCCCGACAACATACCTGGGCAGGAGTTCAGGGAATGCGCAGGTCAGCTGGCTGGTGTCCTAACAGACATTTTTAACATCTCACTGGACCAAGCCACAGTGCCAGCCTGTCTCAAAACTGCCTCCATCATTCCGGTGCCAAAGAAACCTCAAGTCAACTCTTTCAACGATTACCGGCCTGTGGCACTGACTCCCATCATGATGAAGTGCTTTGAAAGGCTGGTAAAAGAACACATCGTCTCCAGACTCCCCTCCACATTCGACCCGTTCCAGTTTGCCTACCGCCGAAACCGCTCCACTGAAGACGCCATCTCCTCCACCCTACACCCGAGCCTGGCTCACCTGGAGGAGAAGAACACTCATGTGCGGATGTTGTTCCTGGACTTCAGCTCAGCGTTCAACACAATCATCCCACAGCATCTGGCAGGAAAACTGGGACACCTGGGCTTCAGCACCCCCCTGTGCAACTGGCTGCTAGACTTCCTCACCGACAGACCTCAGTCAGTCCGGATCGGACAACACACCTCCGATGTCATCACCCTCAGCACAGGCTCCCCTCAGGGCTGCGTCCTGAGCCCTCTGCTGTTCACTCTGATGACACACGACTGCGCCCCCAGGTTCGCCACCAATCACATCGTGAAGTTCGCGGACGACACAACGGTGGTGGGCCTCATCAGAGACGACAACGACCTGGACTACAGAGAGGAGGTGGAGCAGCTGGTGGACTGGTGCAGAGACAACAGCCTGATCCTGAACGTTGACAAGACGAAGGAGATGATCGTCGACTTCAGGAAGAACCGGCCCAGCCACGCTCCACTGCTCATCAACAGCTCGGCTGTGGAGGTGGTCAGCAGCACCAAATTCCTGGGGGTGCACATCACAAACGACCTCACCTGGACTGTGAACACCACGTCTCTGGTCAAGAGGGCACAGAAACGCTTGTATTTCCTGCAGAGGATGAGACGAGCACACCTGCCCCCGCCCATCCTCAAGACGTTCTACAGAAGCACCATAGAGAGCATTCTGACCAGCTGACTCTCTGTGTGGTGTGGAGGCTGCAGCGCCTCCGACTGGAAGAACATGAGGAGAGTGGTGCGGACAGCAGAGAGGATCATCGGGGCCCCCCTTCCCTCCATTCAGGACATTCATCCCAGCGCTGTGTGTCCCGAGGCCGAAACATCGTCAGTGACCCCTCACATCCCCACCATGGACTGTTCTCCCTGCTGCCCTCTGGAAAGAGGTTCCGCAGCATCCGGTGCAGGTCCACCAGGTTCCAAAACAGCTTTTTCCCACTTGCCATCAGACTGCTGAACTCTTAACTGGACTGCACTCAAAAACTGGTCTCCACTTCATACCTTGCACATGTAAATAACTTCTATTTTACTGTCATTCCTGCACTTTATATTTTATATTTATATTTATATTTTATATTGCATTTTATTTTATTCTGGAGTAACCTCATAACATTGGAACCTCAAAACATTGTTCTGAGCCGTATGCAACGAAATTTCGTTCTGTATACACCCTGTGCATGCAAAATGATAATAAAGTCAGTCTAAGTCTAAGTAGCCGTAGTAACAGCTGGTTTTAATGTAAAAGACAGAAAAGTGATTTTCTGTCACTCAGCAGAAGACTTTGACTCACTTTTATTTCAGGATCATTGAGCCAGAGGCGCTGAAGCAGGGGAATATGAGCTCACTGGGATTCACCAGCAAAGAACAAAGGAACCTGGGCCTGCTTGTTCACCTGATGACTACAAATCCCAAGATCCTCTACTCCCCCATTGGCTCTCAGGTGGACAAAGTGATTCAGAAGGTAAGTAGGCAGCTCTGAAAGCATGTTATGTAGAATTGCTAACATCATTTCACAGTCCATATCTGACATGTTTGACATTCAGTTCCACAGATCAGAGAGCTGTGAACCAATCAGAGCTCTGAACCAATCAGAGAGCTCTGAACAGAGGATTTGAATAATTTTACCATTTGCATCTTGATATAACCAAGATTCAGTAAAAACTTTCTAGGCAGAGTTTAATTCTTTTCACTTAGGCCAAGCAGACTGGAGAACTCAGTGACGTTTGTAGATGAGAGTTTTAGAAAGAACATAGTGTAAAAGTCAATATAGTTGACTTTGTTCTCTTTTCAATCCTAGGCGAATGAGACGTTTGCATTTGTTGGGAATGTGACTCACTACACCCGGGTGTGGCTGAACATTTCTGCCCAGCTCAGGACCTTTCTGGAGGAGGGCCGCCTGCAAAACCATGTGCTGTGGCTCCAGCAGGTACACAGTGCTGCTAAGATGTACAGAAATGTTTTCACCTCTTGAACATTCTCATTTTCTTATTGTGTTACAACCTTAGACTCTAAAATATTTTAGTGGGATTATTTTGCTTTGGACACACCAACACATAGTAGCACACTGGTAAGTTTAAGAAAAAGATACACGATTTTCAGTATTTTGTTCAAATAAAATTCAGAAAATTGTGCCATCCATCCATAGTTAGTCCCATTTAGTGTAATTGTAATTGAAATCCAGTAGCAGGAGTCTCCATGGTTTATGATCAATCAATCAATCAATCAATCAATCAATCAAATTTTATTTGTATAACACATTTCAGCAGCAAGGCATTTCAAAGTGCTTTACACCATTAAAAACACAGAAACACAATGCAACATAGAATCAATAATCAAAACACAGCATTAAGTCAAGTTCCATCAATAAATTTGTAATTGATTACGTTTCAAATACAATTCTAAACAGGTGGGTTGTTGTTGAGATTTAAAAGAAGTCAGTGTTTCAGCTGTTTTACAGTTTTCTGGAAGTTTGTTCCAAATTTGTGGTGCATAGATGCTGAAAGCTGCTTCTCCTCGTTTGGTTCTGGTTCTGGGGATGCAGAGCAGACCAGAACCGGAACCTGAGAGGTCTGGAAGGTTGATACAACAACAGCAGATATTTAATGTATTGTGGTGCTAAGCCGTTCAGTGATTTATAAACTAACAACAGTATTTTAAAGTCTATTCTTTGAGCTACAGGGAGCCAGTGGAGGGACTTTAAAACTGGTGTTATGTGCTCTATCTTCCTGGTTTTAGTGAGAACGCCAGCAGCAGCATTCTGGATCAGCTGCAGCTGTTTGATTGATTTGTTGGACAGACCTGTGAAGACGCTGTTGCAATAATCAATGCGACTGAAGATGAACGCATGGATGAGTTTCTCTAGATCTGGCTGAGACATTAGTCCTTTAATCCTGGAAATGTTCTTCAGGTGATAGAAGGCCGACTTTGTAACTGTCTTTATGTGGCTCTGGAGGTTCAGGTCAGAGTCCATCACTACTCCCAGGTTTCGGGCCTGATCGCTGGTTTTCAGTTGTAATAACTGAAGCTGTGCATTGACTCTAGATCTATAAATCTAGATCGTTCCTCTTTAGGTTCAAAAATAATAACTTCAGTTTTGTTTCTGTTCAGCTGGAGAAAGTTTTGGCACATCCACACATTTATCTGTTCTAAGCATCTGTTCAGCGATTGGATGGGCTCTGAGTCACCTGGTGACATCGTAATGTAGAGCTGTGTGTCATCTGCATAGTTATGGTAGCTAATATTATTTTCTGTTATAACCTGAGCTAGTGGGAGCATTTAAATATTGAATAAAAGGGGTCCTAGGATTGAACCTTGGGGTACCCCACATGTGACCTTTGACCTCTTTAATGAGAAGTTTCCAATTGAAACAAAGAAATCCCTGTTTTTTATGTAGGATTCAAACCAGTTAAGCACTGGACCGGAGAGTCCGACCCAACTCTCCAGTAGATTCAGTAATATGTCATGGTCAACAGTGTCAAAAGCTGCACTGAGGTCCAACAGAACCAGCACTGTGGTTCTGCCACAGTCAGTATTTATATGGATGTCATTGAACACTTTGACTAGGCCAGTCTCTGTGCTGTGGTGAGCACGAAAACCAGACTGGACGGAGTCAAAGCGGTTGGTTATAGTTAGGAAGCTATTTAATTGTTTAGACACAGCTTTTTCAATAACTTTGCTGATGAATGGGAGGTTGGAGATCGGCCTGTAGTTCTACAGTAGTGATTTGTCCAGATTGTTCTTTTTTATAAGTGGTTTGATTACTGCTGTTTTCAAAGCCTGGGGGAAAACGCCTGATGAGAGCCATGAGTTACTATTTGGATCAGATCAGTAACAATAACAGGCAGGACTTTCTTAAAGAAATGTGAGGGTAAAACATCCAGACAGCAGGAACTGGAGCTTAGTTGACTTATAATTTCTTGTAGGGTTTTATAATTAAGTAGTTGGAATTGGGTCATTTTTCCTGTATTTGTTTTGTTTGGGTTCAGCATTGATACTGACTTTATAGTGGATGTATAGATTAATCCTCTGATTTTTTAAATTTTCTCCGAAAAGAAGCTGGAAAACTGGTTGCAGGCGGCAATACATTGGAATTCAGGTGGTAACGTCACAGGAGGGTTTGTGATTCTGTCAACTGTTGCAAATAAAGCTTGAGCATTGTTAATGTTTTTGTTTATGACATCTGCAAAGAAAGCCTCTCTTGCATGTTTTAGTGTTAAATGATAGTTACGTAGTCTTTCTTTATAGATGTCATAATGAACGTGAAGTTGAGTTTTACTCCATTTTCGTTCTGCTCTACGGCAGAGTTGTCTTGCAGATCTAACTGTTTGTGTATTTCTCCATGGAGATTTCTTTTTACCAGACACAACCTTCATTTTAATTGGGGCAATGGAATCAATAATATCTGAGACTTTAGACTGAAAATCATTTACCAACTTATCTACATCATTACAGCTTAAAGGTGAGGAAGAAGAGTAGATTTGATTAAAAGTTTCTGCTGTGTTTTCTGTGAGAGAACGTTTTGTGATGGTTGCTGTTTGTATAAGTGGGTAAAAAGATAAAGAACTTTCAAAAATATGAAGTGATCCGACAGGGCGACATCAGTTACAGAGACATTGGAAATATTCACACCCTTACTGATAACCAGGTCCAGTGTGTGTCCTTGAGTGTGTGTTGCTTGTTTGACATGTTGTGTTAGACCAAAAGTCTCTAAAATATTAGCGAGCTTTTTTGCCCCTCTGTCTTGGGGGTTGTCAACATGAATGTTGAAATCACCGACAATTATTAAACAATCATAATCAATACATACGACAGATAGAAGCTCATTCAAGTCAGTAAAGAAATTTTCCACAAATGTTGGAGTTTTGTATAGAGTTACTGTCAAAGTTCTGATGTTTGCAGATGAGCTGCAGTGAGAGCAGGGCACAGGTACAGGAATGAAGATTAGCTGCAGCTAGACAGAATGCCTGAGTGTAAATGAGAGGGGCAGAAGTGGAACAGTGACTTTACAGCAAGTAGAAGTTAAAAGGTAGAGATTTTAAAATTTTAGGGTCATTGGTCCAGAACAAAAGAGAATGTGGAAAAGAGTTGAAGAAGCATGTGCAAGCAGGTCTGATTGGGTGAAGAAAAGAATCACGTGTGATAAAAGTGTAACAGTAAGAATGAATCTGTAGTGAGAGCAGTGATGTAGGGTTTTGAGACGTTACCAATCGGGTACAGGCAGCTGCAAAGCTCAAGGTGTTCAGGTTCTGTTTGGGAGCAACAAGGATGATGGGATCTGGAATGAGGACATCAGAGATGAAGTCAGATAGGTCTGACTGACAGTGTAGACATGTTCAGAGAGACAATGATGATATTGATGAAAGGATGCTGAGGTTGGAGTCACAGTTCAGGAAGCCAGAAAGGAGGTGGATAGATGTGGTGATAGAGGAGATGAAGGGTGGAGGACAGAGGACAGTAGCTCTGACTTGTTCTGAGGGGACAAGCTGAAAGAGGTCACCAGCTGTTTCAGCCTACTTCTCTATTCTGCACTTCTTTGTGTTGGTCTGCTAATCAAAACTGAATTCCACTGATGTTTCTGATCGAAACATGACAAAATATGAAAAGTGTAGAAGCTGTGAATACCGTACTTGTGTATTGCGCTGTATTTGCCTCCGGCTGTGATTGGGTCATTTCATCCCTCCTGTCTTTGTCCAGCTGTCCTCAGAGCTGCAGCAGCAGCCGGAGCTGCTGAACGGCACCGACAGCGAGCTGATGCAGGCACTGATGATGGGAAACTACACGCTGCCCAACACCTCCACCCTGCTGGAGCAGCTAGACACAATCGACAACGCTGCCTGCGGCTGGACACGCTTCATGTCAAAGGTCAGCACTCCAGTGATCAATTGGTGTGGATGTTGACTATTATTGTAAGTTTAAACCTAAAAGCTATGACATGCTGATATCTGAGTAGCATCTGAATATCATTTCGGTTAGTTAATTTGCTTTTGACTGAATATTTTGTGAGGTGGTGAATTTTTTTGACGCAGGAGTTTGCTCTGACACGCTGACATTTGGATCACTGAACTGCTGCTTTCCAAGACTGAAAATGATAAATGTCGGTATTTGACTAAAGACTAGGTTGAACTCTGCTCAACCTAGTTCTTAAGCCACTTTACAAAAGGTGGCTTAAGAAGGTGGTGGTAATGCACCTAAAAGTTGTTTGCCAACCACCATACAAAAGAGAAGAAGAGTTTTTTAAAACATTTTTAACAAAACATTTATTTATTCACATTGACAAAGTGTACAATGATTACAAACAAATTAAACAAAAATATCACATCAGGACAAGCTTAAAAATGAATTCAATAAGGTGCTTGTTAAGTTTCAGTTTTCCCCGAGTTGATATATTGCACAAAATCTCATTGAAGCCCCAAAGCTGCAGGAAATCCTCCATATCCCCAGTGGCTCTGTGAAAGCAAAACTCCAGTCTCAGCCTGGCCTTGACGTTGCACATCCACAGAGCCATGGCATCGTGTTGAGGTTCAGTCTGACGTTTGTCTCTATGAGACATATAAATAGCCATCTTTGCTTCTGCAATTAAGAAATTTAAAATCTGGCACTTTGGTTTGTTGGCTTTGTTAAAACACAGTCCATAAATAAAAATAGAACTGGTAAAACCAATGCATAAACAGCTAAAAATACTCATCAGCAAACTAAAAAAGATCATCAGTCTTCTACAGTCATTAAAAACATGAAAAACGCTCTCAGACAGACAGACCACAGAAAGGACACAGAAAACCCCTGGACTAATAGCCGATAAAAACGAGTTACCGGTAGTAACAATGGCGCCGTGTAGGATCCTCCATTGGAGATCACCAGTTCATTTCTTTATAGGAGGTTTGTAGAGGGTCCTCCACTGAGGGGTTTGTCCTCCCAGTCGGTCCACCCACACGCTCACTGCTCTATTCTGCAGAGTTCTTTCATTCAGGACTTTAACACAGTTTCTGTAGAGTACTTTTGGGCCTGTACTCTGAAGGCTCATCTGTGAGTCTTTGCTGGATAACAGAGGACCACTGTCCTTTGTGAAGCCGGTGATCAGGATCAAATCAGGGACCGGGTCTGTGGAGTCCGGTGAAACCTTTCCCTCGTGGAGCAGCTGCAGGAGACATCTCTCCCCAGCCGTCATCCTCTCCTTCACCAGGGCCAGGAAATGCTGTACAAATCTATCAGACCGTTCCCCCAGCAGAGAAGCAACGGCCTGGGTGTTGGAAAAGTCCGGTCCAGCTGTCTCCACCAGATGTTTCAACGTTGTCGTCTTGGACCTGCACAGCACCTCTGACAGTCCTGGTACTGTACTGCAACACACATCCAGTCTGGACCCACAGACTATCCTTCCCCACACATACACTCATTTTTGATGTTCTCTCACTGTCCACAACTGACACCTCAACAATACCTTCTGCTGGTGTAGCGTAGTTGATTCTACGTTGTGTCTTGTGGGAAATAACAGCCAGACAACAGCTGATCTGAAGGCACTTTTAATGCTCCTGCATTCAAATAGCAGAAAATAGTCGTCAAAAACAGGCCTTTTCTTCACAGTGTTCCACAGCGCTTTCTCCCATGGAGTCCAAACAGAAAGAGCGTGACAGAGAGTGTGGGAAAACCCTTAACAGACTATAATGGTATGATCCGTTAATTTGTCTTTTTAAACCCCGAGCTGACACTCAAAACAACAATCCATGAACTCAATATGTTCAACAGTAAAGATAATAATTCACATTTTCATTCGTAACACATTAAATTTGAATAAAAATAATAATTTTGAAATAGGATGTTACTCGCTGTTTTGCAATGGATCTGTCGACTTTTCAAAATAAAAGCTGCCGGTGCTCATATGATTTCCTACCGGAATAGCTTCTCACTTCACAATCTAGTGTAATAACATCACACTGCTACATTCACCGCCACTGTTTTACACTAGATTGCCGGCATGTTACCCAAATAACAAAGAAAAACAAAAACAAACCAAACAGAATAAAACAACACAAAAAAAATAAACATACAAAAAAAACCTTATAAATCTGACCACAACAATACATGTAACCCAAGTATACCCTCCATACGAGACCAAAATGGTCAACCAGCAAAGAGCTATTCAATGAAGAATTAGGGGAGATGAGGGGTAGCTAAGTCCCCACCTCACCATAGAAGACATGCCACTTACACATCTATCATAGAGTACACCCAAAATCACCCAAATGTGTCCAGTGCAATGGACAACCTAAATAAAATTATGACCAGACCCCAGTAAAAGAAGTCCCAATAAAAAAATAAAAAAATAAATTACACATAACAAAATAAATGGCCCTTGAATGATCTAAGACAAAATCTTAACTCTACCCAGTCTTGTCCGTATCCCTTCCCCTTGAACAACCGAAGGAATCCCTGAAGGTACAACCGTAACGACTGAGTCACATCTAGACACATGTGAGCTACTAATGACCTTGGTTGATCCTATAGTGTCACTTGGGCGTAAGCCTATGCTTACAGAGTCTAACAGCCAGTCACTAATGTTATCCTCAGAGTGTGAGCTCTCCAACCCATGATCCACCCCATCCAAAACGCTTCTATGGTCCCCACAGGCAGACATGGTCCCTCTGCCCTGAACACTACCATCATTCCCTCCAATCGCTTCAGATTCACTAGCTACTGTCCCTTCACCTGCGGTCATCACCACACTAGACTCTGGAAGGGAGGAAACCCTGTTCGAGCATCACCTGGAACCACATCATCTGACGACCCACCTTCTGAAACTGTGTTTGAAAAGGAAGCCTGAGACACAGAGTCGTCCCATGATGGCAAAGGCAAAAAGTTTACAGGCATGATCAGATTCCTATGAACTGTCCTAACTCGTCCCGTAACAGGATGACGGATAACATGGGTGTTCAGTTCACTGTCCTTATGGACCACAATGTAAACCGTATCCTTCCAACGATCAGCCAATTTCCTTTTCCCCCGTTCCCCTTTGTTAGCCATCAAAACTCTGTCCCCCTTCTCCAAAGAATGTCCCTTAATCTTTCGGTTATACACCTCAGCTTGTCTCGATTGCTGCTTCTCAGCATGCCGCTGAGCCAAAGTCATTGCCTCCCTGAGGTCCGTGCCTAATGACTGAACATATGTGTCCATGTCAGCAGTCTCTTCATCTAAGAGAACACTTCCAAACATCACATCAACAGGTAACCTAGGAGTTCGCCCGAACATTAAAAAGAAAGGCGGAAAACCTGTTGTTTCATGTACTGTGCAATTATAGGCAAAAGTCAGTGTGTTTAGCATCTGAGGCCATTTTTCCTTTGCCCAAGGAGGCAAAGCATGGATCATGCTACCTAGAGTCCGGTTTAGATGTTCAGCCTGGCCATTTCCCGCAGGATGATACTGGGTTGTATGGCTTTTACGAACACCGGCCAGCTGGAGTAGCTCTTCAATGAGGGAATTCTCAAAATTAGCCCCTCTGTCAGAGTGAATACAAGCTGGAAACCCATATATGGAAAAAAATGATTCCATAACAAGCGAGCTACTGACTTGGCAAATTGATTTGGACATGGGTAAGCACATGTGAGCCTGGTAAAATGGTCTGTCAGCACTAGAACGTCAATGGACTTGTTATTGACATCCTCCGCTGACCAGAAGTCAATACAAACCAATTCTAGTGGTGCTGATGTGACAACAGAAATAAGTGGAGCCCTGGCCTCAGGTTTGGGTGCTTTGCTCAAAATACATCTCTTGCAATGACTCACATATTCTTTGACATTGTGTTCCATCGAATCCCAGTAAAAATGTCTGGCAAGCCACTGTGTGCACTGCTGACCTTGATGGCCTGCATCATCATGCACCCCTTTCAACACCTGGCCTCTCAAAGCAACTGGAACCACATATTGGAACACTTTCGTCTTGCTCACCACATGTTTAGAAACACGATACAACACGCCCAGTCGGGTCATGAGTTTACCCCGCTGTTGCAATGTACGGTTTGTCTCCTGCGATTCATAAATGCGCTCATGTCGGGATGGTCGACTTCCCCTGTTCAGAAAAAAAGAAACCCGGCTGACCACAGGATCCTGACACTGCTTATCATACAACTCCTCATGAGTGAGGACAGGCAGTGTGCTCTGCCCCACTGGCAACAGTTTCTCCAGCTGTTGGGGGTAGCGGGTGTAAGAGTATTTCCGCTCTTACACAGGTTGCCCTCTTTTTC
Source organism: Xiphophorus hellerii (assembly GCF_003331165.1). Classification (NCBI taxonomy): domain Eukaryota; kingdom Metazoa; phylum Chordata; class Actinopteri; order Cyprinodontiformes; family Poeciliidae; genus Xiphophorus; species Xiphophorus hellerii. Next base: position 34,141,541 of record NC_045683.1, read on the forward strand.
GCACCTTCACTCCAACAACGCTGAGACTTGAATAAGGCTGACACCTCATCATGAGAAACTCTCCCATCATTAAGGTCTTTAATGTCCAAACTGCCTGTGACAGAGCCCTTAATTGGAGAAGTGAGTTTGCGCTTCTCATCCACAGACTTCCCGAGAAAGACGAAACATGTTCTGAACATCTTCCACCAGCAAACCTCTGGCCTCCTCCAACAAAGTGCATCATCTTGTGCTGAGCAAATGGTTCCCTGCTCAGCGCATCTGCCACAACATTTCGCAGCCCTGGAATATACTGAATGTCAAAATTAAAGGGGGCCAGTTTGGCCACCCACCTCTGTTCGCAAGCGTTCAGCCTCAGCTTGGTCAGAATGTATTTCAGAGGATTGTTGTCAGTCCAAACAGTAAATTTATGTCCACTCAGCCAATGACTAAACTTACCATGAATAGCCCATTTCATGGCAAGAAACTCAAACCTATGAGCCGGGTATTTGGACTGCGCATGATTCAAGGACTTACTTGCAAAGGCAATAGGCCTGGCAATGTTTTGGCCATCTTGTACCTGTGACAGCACAGCTCCTAATCTGGAAGATGACACATCATCAGAGACCAGGAAAGGCTTTGTAAAGTCGGGGTGGGCAAGAAGTACCTGTTTGGTCAATGCAGCTTTCAAAGTCCTAAATGCTTCGCTACACTCCGGGGTCCAGTCAGCCGTGACAAGCTTACGCGACAAAGCATGTTTCTTTCGGCCTTTTGCCCTCCGTGGCTTGGCAGTCCCTGTAGTCAGTTGGAATAATGGCTTGGCAATCACAGAGCAGTTCTCAATGTAATGCTGATAATACACCACCATTCCAAGAAAAGAGCAAATCTTCTTAGGAGATGGTGTGGTGCCATCAGGTTCCATAAGATCTGCTTCTGACAAACATACGATAGCCTGCACATTATCAGGATCTGTTGCAATTCCGTCTCTCGTAACAATGTGACCCAAGAACTTGACTGACTTTCTCAAAAACTGACAGTTGGATGGAGACAGCTTTAGGTTATGATCTCTTAACCGTTGGAACACCATCTCAAGTCTCTGCAGGCTTTCCTCCTCAGTCTTGCCAAAAACCAGCAGATCGTCCAAGTAACAAAGAAGGCTTAAAAAGTTCTGGTCACCAAAAATCGTGAGCATCATTCGCATAAAAGTAGCCGGGCTGTTACACAGACCCTGTGGCATGCGGTTATACGCATGCAGTCGGAGAGGAGAGGAGAAAGCAGTGTATTTCTTATCATCCTCATGAAGGGGGACATTGTAATATCCCGAAGTCAAGTCTATTGAGCTAAAGAATCCGTTAACTGCTGACGCTGCAAGGATGTCAGCTTGATGCGGTAAAGGGTGCGTATCTTTGACTGTATGGGCGTTCAACCATCTGAAGTCCATACACAACCTTAAGTCACCATTTTTCTTCCAGCAAAGAATGAGTGGAGAAGCATACTCACTGCTCAACTTCCTGATAATGTCACGCTCTTCCATATCATCTAAAGTCTCTCTCAACTTTTGGTAGTGAGCAGGAGAAGGCCTACGATAAGGCAGTCGAAAAGGGTGTTCATCGGTAAGTCTGATGCGATGGCAGAATTCAGCAGCCTTGCCACAGTCCAAGTGATGTCTCGAAAACACGTCTTCATACTTTACGACTAAGTCAGTCATCTTCTCTCTCCAATGTTCGGGAACTTCACAGTCACCAACAGACAGATCCTGCAGCCCCAAATCAGCCAATATGCCAGATCCACCTGTTGTATTAACACTGCAACTTGACTCAGTTGTAAGGCTGCCATGGGAACTGCCCGCCCTACCCACATTCTGATGTACCCTCACCTCCATACCACCATCAAAATCCTTCAAAGCAATGCATGGATACACGTCAGCTTCGTTAGCGCTCCTTCTCAACACAATCGGAGACATAGTAGGATTGATGATCTTCACAGGAAGCCACCCTCCTCCCCAAATTGGAGTAACTACTCTGCCGACCATCACACTACGGTGCATGCAGCGTGAAGTGCTCGGTTCAACAATAACAGTATTCCCCACAGAGAGTTCAGTCTTAAGTGGAAGGCGGCCCCACACCACATGCACACTCATAGGTTCAAGAGTCACAGCCGTCTTCAGTTTGACAGTCCCAACTTTTTCCGGGATTTCCTCCTGTGCATTGACTTCCTTCCTTTCAAGATTGGCCAAAAATCTGACAAACTGGCTATTTTCATCCAAACAGGTGGAGTCAGGTCTACTCAGTATCCGCCAATAGGCCTCATCAGACTTAAACTGTTTTATGAGCGGTTTCATCACATTTGTGCCAACAATGAGCTCATCAGCCTGACCGTCATCAAAACTGGAACAACATAGTCAAACCCAAACAGCTTAAGTTTCGGTTCACAGATGCCCACTGGAACAGTCTGTTTGCCACCACACCCAACAAGAACAATGTTAGTGGGAGGGATTACATCTCCCATCACCACTCCTGCCTCACGTAGCTTAGGGATCATGTCTGCACATACAGATGTAGCCATAGACCCACTATCTAACATCCCCTACAGCTCAATCTTGTTGCCAAGTAGCACCGTAGAGAAAAACAGGCTGTCACTGATAGGCAGTTTTGCTACATTTTGGAAAATGACAGTTTTCAGTCAATCAATCAATCAAATTTTATTTGTATAGCACATTTCAGCAGCAAGGCATTTCAAAGTGCTTTACATCATTACAAACACAAAAACACAATGCAACATAGAATCAATAATCAAAACACAGCATTAAGTCAAGTATTACATTTCAAATACAATTCTAAACAGGTGGGTTTTTAGTTGAGATTTAAAAGAACTCAGTGTTTCAGCTGTTTTACAGTTTTCTGGAAGTTTGTTCCAAATTTGTGGTGCATAGATGCTGAAAGCTGCTTCTCCTCGTTTGGTTCTGGTTCTGGGGATGCAGAGCAGACCAGAACCGGAAGACCTGAGAGGTCTGGAAGGTTGATACAACAACAGCAGATCTTTAATGTATTGTGGTGCTAAGCCGTTCAGTGATTTATAAACTAACAACAGTATTTTAAAGTCTATTCTTTGAGCTACAGGGAGCCAGTGGAGGGACTTTAAAACTGGTGTTATGTGCTCTATCTTCCTGGTTTTAGTGAGAATGCGAGCAGCAGCATTCTGGATCAGCTGCAACTGTTTGATTGATTTGTTGGACAGACCTGTGAAGACGCTGTTGCAATAATCAATGCGACTGAAGATGAACGCATGGATGAGTTTCTCTAGATCTGGCTGAGACATTAGTCCTTTAATCCTGGAAATGTTCTTCAGGTGATAGAAGGCCGACTTTGTAACTGTCTTTATGTGGCTCTGGAGGTTCAGGTCAGAGTCCATCACTACTCCCAGGTTTCGGGCCTGATCGCTGGTTTTCAGTTGTAATAACTGAAGCTCTGCATTGACTCTAGATCTATAACTCTAGATCGTTCCTCTTTAGGTTCAAAAATAATAACTTCAGTTTTGTTTCTGTTCAGCTGGAGAAAGTTTTGGCACATCCACACATTTATCTGTTCTAAGCATCTGTTCAGTGATTGGATGGGCTCTGAGTCACCTGGTGACATCGTAATGTAGAGCTGTGTGTCATCTGCATAGTTATGGTAGCTAATATTATTTTCTGTTATAACCTGAGCTAGTGGGAGCATATAAATATTGAATAAAAGGGGTCCTAGGATTGAACCTTGGGGTACCCCACATGTGACCTTTGACCTCTTTGATGAGAAGTTTCCAATTGAAACAAAGAAATCCCTCTTTTTTATGTAGGATTCAAACCAGTTAAGCACTGGACCGGAGAGTCCGACCCAACTCTCCAGTAGATTCAGTAATATGTCATGGTCAACAGTGTCGAAAGCTGCACTGAGGTCCAACAGAACCAGCACTGTGGTTCTCCCACAGTCCGTATTTATATGGATGTCATTGAACACTTTGACTAGGCCAGTCTCTGTGCTGTGGTGAGCACGAAAACCAGACTGGAAGGAGTCAAAGCGGTTGGTTATAGTTAGGAAGCTATTTAATTGTTTACACACAGCTTTTTCAATAACTTTGCTGATGAATGGGAGGTTGGAGATCGGCCTGTAGTTCTACAGTAGTGATTTGTCCAGATTGTTCTTTTTTATAAGTGGTTTGATTACTGCTGTTTTCAAAGCCTGGGGGAAAACGCCTGATGAGAGCCATGAGTTACTATTTGGACCAGATCAGTAACAATAACAGGCAGAACTTTCTTAAAGAAATGTGAGGGTAAAACATCCAGACAGCAGGAATTGGAGCTTAGTTGACTTATAATTTCCTGTAGGGTTTTATAATTAAGTAGTTGAAATTGGGTCATTTTTCCTGTATTTGTTTTGTTTGGGCACAGCATTGGTACTGACTTTATAGTGGATGTACAGTACAGTACAGATTAATCCTCTGATTTTTTAAATTTTCTCCGAAAAGAAGCTGGAAAACTGGTTGCAGGCGGCATTACATTGGAATTCAGGTGGTAACGTCACAGGAGGGTTTGTGATTCTGTCAACTGTTGCAAATAAAGCTTGAGCATTGTTAATGTTTTTGTTTATGACATCTGCAAAGAAAGCCTCTCTTGCATGTTTTAGTGTTAAGTGATAGTTACGTAGTCTTTCTTTATAGATGTCATAATGAACGTGAAGTTGAGTTTTACGCCATTTTCATTCTGCTCTACGGCAGAGTTGTCTTGCAGATCTAACTGTTTGTGTATTTCTCCATGGAGATTTCTTTTTACCAGACACAACCTTCATTTTAATTGGGGCAATGGAATCAATAATATCTGAGACTTTAGACTGAAAATCATTTACCAACTTATCTACATCATTACAGCTTAAGGGTGAGGAAGAAGAGTAGATTTGATTAAAAGTTTCTGCTGTGTTTTCTGTGAGAGAACGTTTTGTGATGGTTGCTGTTTGTATAAGTGGGTTAAAAGATAAAGAACTTTCAAAAATATGAAGTGATCCGACAGGGCGACATCAGTTACAGAGACATTGGAAATATTCACACCCTTACTGATAACCAGGTCCAGTGTGTGTCCTTGAGTGTGTGTTGCTTGTTTGACATGTTGTGTTAGACCAAAAGTCTCTAAAATATTAGCGAGCTTTTTTGCCCCTCTGTCTTGGGGGTTGCCAACATGAATGTTGAAATCACAGACAATTATTAAACAATCATAATCAATACATACAAGAGATAGAAGCTCATTCAAGTCAGTAAAGAAATTTTCCACAAATGTTGGAGTTTTGTATAGAGTTACTGTCAAAGTTTGTTTGTGGCCTTTAACCTCAATACCAAGATACTCAAAAGAGGTGAAGAGACCCAAAGAGATTTTACTACAATTTATGGTATTCTTAAATATTGAAGCCACGCCTCCTCCTTTTTTGTGTTTTCTATTCTCACTGAAGAAATTGTGGTTAGGAGGCGCAGATTCAATTAGTACGATCGGTTCATTATTGTCATTCAACCATGTTTCTGTCAGAAACATAACATCGATATTATGCTCAGTGATGAAATCATTAATTAATAGAGCTTTAGCACAGAGAGATCTGGTATTTAAAAGAGCTAGCTTAAGTGACTTGGAAGCCAAAAGTTCTTCCGTCTGAGGTTTGAATTAAAACAGCTGTATTTTATGTTTCTGTTTCTTGTACATTTTCTTGTAGTGATCCGGACAGGTAATATCCTGTTCTGCAGTGCCGGGGGGCCAGACACATTCTGGAGTAAGAAGGGTGTAAAGGTAAAATCTGGACCCCGGCCTCAGACCTCAGAGACGCAGAGTGATGGATCCTCTGGGACGTTAGAGGCAGGTGGCTTAAATGTAGTGAGATCTGCTACGTGACCGCTAAGGAGAGACGTCCCAAGTACAACCTGTTGATTCATTCCATCTGTAAATTTAAGAAACTCCGGTCCAGAAGACATTTCTTCTTCAAAGGTATCTTGTGAATCCTGTGAATGAATAGATGAGCAGAGAGGGAGGGGAGAAGGAGGAAGGGAACTAGTCGCTCCGTCTCCAGTCGATGTATCAGCTTGTTTTTGTTCCTGATAAGCCGAGGGTTTCTTCCTAGTCAGAAATCCTTGAGCCTGTTCTTCTGAAGCGATGATCACGTTGCTGTCCTTGTTGATAAAATGAAAAAGGTTTGCAGTGAGTAGCTTTATCCCATGTTTATTAAGATTGCGTCCGTCTCTTCCAAGAAGGTGAAAGCGAAAGCGAAGCGTTGTCTCATTTCCACAGTTAGCATTGATTTCAAAGTTCACCTCCAGCTGTTTGATCTTTATTTCTATAGACTGAAGTCGTTGTATAATACTGCTAATGTCCTTGGGGTCGACCGGAGGCATTTTGTCCTGGTTCAACTTGGAGATGAAGAAAAATAAGGTAAAAATAAAAGTAAGAAAATCCCCCAGTCCTTAGGTTTGAAGTAATCCAGTTATGATGTCGAAAATGTGAATATAACTATAAAAACTGTCACTTTAAAAATAGCTCAGGCAAAGTTATCAGTAAGGACGGGAGAGAGAGCAGGACAAGCTGTTCCTCCTTCAGCTGCCACAGTTTTATCATTAGATACTGTGTTGCAAGCCATCATGTACACAGTCTGAATGTCATTGTCAAAATTGGGGGAAACACTACAGAGGCCCACACCATCCCCGCTAAATGAGGGCCATCTAGTTTTCCTGAGGTGAATCAGTCTGTCCCTGACCAATCGGGTGCATTTGAGGTTTTTGAGTTTGAGTACAGTGAACAGTGATGTGCTCTGGAGAGAAACATCGAAAGCATAATCTGTGCATCCGACAGTGTGATCTAGAGTCTTGGTACAGGTTGCCACAAACCTGAGATTCCCGTGAGCGACTAGAGATCTGCTTATTGGACCTGTTGCATATAACCTGTGTGTTGCTGATCAGAGCAGTCTCCAGCAGACTCAAGACACTGTCCAATGTGGTGTTTTCAATGACTGTTTTGGAACACTCTGGCTCCGGAACACATCTAGAAGTGGGCAACACAGTTTGTTCATTGACATCCACCCCCTCGTGTGAAAGCTTGGTAACCCCCACTTTCTCTTTCCCACGGCTCCGAACAACCATATGGTCTCTTAAATACTCATCCAAATGATCTTGCACTTCACTAGCTGTCCAAGTGACAGCTAGTGAAGCCTTCGCGAGAAGGCTTGGTCTTAAATACCAGTGCCAGCTCTCTGTCAGGACAATAGCAAATAAACATGAGCACCAGGTGTGAACTCAGGTCAGTCATTGATTCCCCCTTACTTGGCAAGCACCGTTCAGCAACCTCTGCAGCTTTTTTAAGCCGTATCCAGTAATCAAGAGGTCCCTTGTTTGTGTATGGTGTGCTAGCATAGAAGTCAGCCAGAGGCAGATCTGAATTAACGGTGTCACCAAAATGTTGTCTGATAATGCTAAAGATAACAGAAACATCAGTAGCATTTGCGTTACTACGCATCCAAACTTTAGTGACATCTTCAACCTGTTCAGCATTAGTGGAAGGTTTCTGTCTAAGGTAGGCCTGCATGAAATCATTCCACTCAAAAACAGAACATTTATCAGATTTGTCACCCCTGAAATAAGGTGGAACATCAACATCAGAGCGTAACACAAAATTAAGTTTTGATGCATGAATAACAGTAGTGCAACCTTGAAATGACTGTGCAGTGTTCTTGTTGTGATCCGGGGTTGAGACGGGTGGAGACTCCGAAGCAGTGTTCTGCATCAAGGACATTTTGATGGACTCACCTATTTCTGACCCAATGGACCTGATTAGATCAGTTAATTGGGCAGAGGCAGCTGCTCCATCAGGTGAAAACACATGAGAGGATGAAAGAGTCACTGGGCTCAAGCCCGGAATGAAACTTAAAGTTTGACTAGTCAGGTCATCAAACCCCTTTTTCCACCCAGGCCCAGAAAATTTTGAGCCCAAAAACCCTGGATGTTCTGGAGTAGACTTCATAGCAGCTGCTAGCTGCAAAACCCCTCTCCCCCTGCCCATGGATAAATCCCCATGACTAGGAGTTGATATTTCATTCACATTCTGACCCTCCATGGGGAGACCTCACTGTTGCCCTTTGTGGGAATGAGGCTCTGTCAGGACACATTTTTACAATGTGAATGAATTATACTTATGTCCACTTGGTGGCGATCATGAGTTCATGTGAATGGATAAATGTAAAGAATAGGACAACAGAGGGAGAGAGTCTTGAGTGACACACCTGTGAGAAACCTGTGTGAGCAGACGCATGAAAAGAGACTTTAATAAAAGTGTCTGAGTAATACAACACACCTGGTCATTATCAAACATAAATATAACAACCCTCCTGACCACAACCAAAGCACTTCATGTTTGAGGATGTTGCAAATAAGATACAATCAAACTCATCATACTCGCATGAAATTGCAAATTAAGCTCCTTAAAATTAAGTCACGTCAATTTAATAACATAAACAGTCGTCTCCTGTGAGAGACAACATGTTTCAATAATGGTGATTTACACCCAGATGGGACTATTTTAATGGGTGAGACTTTACCATGTTGAGACAGCTCTTTGATCAAAAACTCATCACTAATGAATGGAGGTGCGTTCGACAATGTTACTTTTGTTGAACGTCAGCTTCACACTTGTAAAAACAAGCTATTCACTGAAATGCCAGACTTCACTAACTGTTAAGCCTGCTCGACTTTTTCAACAAACAAAAACACAGCTCCGTTCATGCAAGCTGCAGACTTTATGGACTCATGTCCCAACAGCCAAACAAACTTCTTCCACGCTGCACAGAAAGCCTGCACCGTGCAGCCATTCCTCAGAGTCAGGGTGGAGAAAGCCCCAGCACCTGCCACCATGGCGTTGGCCAGCCAGACACACCTGACGGCCACACCCCAACCAAAGAAAACCCTTAAAACTTGACAAAACAAACAAAAGTCACAACTAAACAAGTAACATAAACACTCAGTGAAAAAATGGTAGAAGAAAACCAAAGATAGAAAATATAAAACTACTCTCTCTCTTGCTCTTCCCCTCCCAACCTCCTCCAATAACAACAAACTACAAAGTTTCCAGAAAGCAGGCGATTGAACTGAACTTGGACTTCAACTCAACAATCTGCTCCCTGTTCAGGTTTTGTCATGATTGTTAATTGTGTTTATCCATCCATTGATTGTTAATTGTGTTTATCCATCCATCCATCCGTTTTCTAACACCCTTGTCCCTAGTGGGGTCGGGAGGTGCTGGTGCCTCTGCAGCGAACGTTTCAGGCGAGAGGCCGGGTCACCCTGGACAGGTCGCCAGTCTGTCTCAGGGCAACACAGAGACAGACAGGAAAAACAACCATGCACACACACATTCACACCTAGGGAGAATTTAGAGAGACCAATTAACCTGACAGTCATGTTTTTGGACTGTGGGAGGCAGCAGGAGTACCCAGAGAGAATCCAGCATGCACAGGGAGAACATGCAAACTCCATGCAGAAAGACCCCTGGCCAGGAATTGAACCCAGAACCTTCTTGATGCAAGGCAACAGTGCTACCAACTGCGCCACAGTAGGTAGCGCCACTGCTACCTACTGTGATTATATGATTGATTACATGAAGTAATCACTCCATGTAATTACAACGAATTAGTTACACAGATGCATTTTATTTTTTCTCCAATTTCAACCTGTGTCAAGCTGGTGAGCATGGAAGTTGAAGAGAACAAGGCCGATTCAAATGTCACCACCGATGCCATTATCGAGGTGCAAATATGCATCTCTGGGATGAACAGAACGAGATCACAGTCAGGACACACTACAATACTGGAAAATGCAAAGGCTACATTAGAATAGAATAGAATAGAATTCAACTTTATTGTCATTGCACTGTCACAAGTACAAGCAACAAGATGTAGTTTGCATCTATCCAGAAGTGCTCTACGAGATATAAATATTTATTTACAGATGTACAAGACTATGCATGTATGGACTATAAGGGGTTATAGCAAAGAGATATAGATATTGTGTATAAATGTAAATATGGGAGCTGTATGCACAGATTACAGATTATACAGAATTATACAAGAATGTTAGGGAATGGATTATATATGTATATAATATAATACAAGATAAATAATGGCAGATAAAATTTACAGGTTGTATGAGTGTGTGAAGAAAACAGTCTGTGATGTGTGTGTGTGTGAGGATAGTCCATGTGTTATTGTTGTATGAGAGGATAGGGGAGTACAGTCCTTATAGTGTATGTTTTATGTCAGGAGGCATTCAAAAGCGTGACAGCTGTGGGAAAGAAGCTGTTCCGGTGCCTGGTGGTTCTGGTCCGTAGGCTTCTGTAACGCCTCCCAGAGGGCAGGAGGGAAAAGAGTGTGTGTGCTGGGTGAGTGGAGTCCTTTGTGATTTTCCCGGCCCTTTTCAAACACCGCTTCCTGTAGATGTCCTTGATGGCAGGGAGCGGTGCCCCGGCGATATACTGGGCAGTTTTCACCACCCTCTGCAGCGCCTGCCGGTCGGAGACAGAGCAGTTCCTGTACCAAGCTGTAATAGAGTTGGTGAGGATGCTCTCAATGGTGCAGCGGTAGAAGTTCGTGAGGATCTCTGAGGACAGGTGGTTCTTCCTCAGGGTCCTCATGAAGAAGAGGCGCTGATGCGCCTTCTTAATGAGTTTGGAGCAGCTGGTCGTCCAAGTCAGGTCCTTGGAGATGTGGACTCCCAGGAACTTAAAGGTGTCCACACGCTCCACCACTGTCCCCTTAATGTGGATGGGTGGATGTGGGTCAGCGTTCCTCCTGAAGTCCTCGATAAGCTCCTTGGTCTTCTCGGTGTTCAGCTGCAGGTTGTTTTTGTCGCATGTCTGTTATTACGCAATAGCCAGCCCCGCCCTCTTCATCACAACTCCCTTGGGCTGACTACTGACCAGTTCTCCGTCTAACAGGTCCGGAAAATCTCTGAGACCTGGGTATTACCCTAAAAGTGATCTATGAGAGATAATCTGTGTAAACTGGTGGCAAAAGCGATTCGTCTAGCTCTCACTACCTCCGATCCAGAAGTTACGACCCTTTACAGTTAAGGAACAATCAGCTGAGTAGCCCTCGCAGCTGCATAATTCCAATAACCACTTCTGTTAACGGTAGCTCGCTTTCTAAAATATAACTCGCTCTTGGAACCGGCTAGATTAAGTTTAGTGACTTAGATATAAGTCCCAGGGTCATTATTTACACTCACCAAAGGAAATTACGAAGCCACCTATTTACTGGAATCATGTACATTAGTTTCACCTCAATTAAAAGAACTGAAAAATGATTAAATGACTCAATTAATTCCAATGTCCACCAACCTCATTAGAATTTTATATTATAAATTTATTAAGCAAGCTTAAGCAGGGATATGGGACATACAAATCAATAATCAATCGTATATAATTCGAGAGCAGTATAATAAAATCCACATGTATAACCATACTATCCTGTCTCTTTTCCCTACCTTATGTCGCAAATTCTGAGATAGATTTTTAGGGAGCAGATTCAACTCACACCCAGTTGTTAATGGATCTTTTGCAACGGGAACATCCAAAAGCCTTGGTCAGAGTCTTTGTCCTTGTGTGGGAAAATCCTCCTTAGAATAGATGCAAAGCAGAACGGGTCCAAATCCTTCGAAAACCCAGCTCCTTTATCCCTTCGGGACCTTTGTCTTTTCTCCAAGTCTGTTGCAATATTTGAGTTGAGGCATGACCGACGGTCGAATCAGGAACCAGGGCTTGGGCGTCCGGTTCTTGTCCCTTCTTGGCGGCGCGGAGTTTCGACTTCCCCGTGGTTCCGAGTTGCGGACCTCTGTTGTTTTTCAATCTGCTTCCCCTTGTTGACTCTTCTCCAACGGCGCGGACTAAGAACCAATGCTCCCTCTTTTCATCGCCTATTTATACTTTACTCCACCATATGTGTGTGCGGGCAGTCTGATCTACGTGACTTCCTGACCAACTGCTGACTCTGGTGGAAAACCCCGTCGGCCCCCACCCTGTTTGCTGAGTAACTGGAAAGTCCCTTCTTTCCCCAACTTGCGACATATCAGCAGGGCCTTACTCATCCTGCTGATTCTAACATCATAACTTCCTCTCTTTTCTATAACGCTTTATCATCTGTTACAAATCATTAAGCACATTCAACTTGTATAAAAACATTTGAATCACTTTTCAAATCATCATAGCTTTTGATATTAATTAAGGATTAATCACATTCCTTACTTATTATTAATCATTACCATATTCATTACATTGTTGTCGTTACAGATCATTATTCAGAAGTACATTTCAGAAAGTTATTTAGTGATTACCTATACCCATATTACCAATTGTATTCATACATATTCAACTTAATTATTATTTTAATCAGATCACAAGATTGCTTTATTTCTTATGCACCTTTTCTGCGTGTACCTGGAAAGATCTCACAACCCTATGCCAGTTTTCTTGACACGCACTACTCAGCCAGACGGTCTACCTCCTCCCTGTAAGCGGCCTCATCATTATCTCTGATGAGGCCGATCACCGTGATGTCGTCTGCGAACTTGATGATGGGGTTAGAGCCATGGACAGGTCTGCAGTCGTAGGTGAAGAGGGAGTAGAGGAAGGGACTCATCACACAGCCTTGTGGCACTCCGGTGTTTTTGATGATGGTGGATGAGAAGTGGTTGTCCAGCCGGACATGTTGAGGTCGACTGGTCAGGAAGTCGAGCAACCAGTTACACATGAGTGGACTGATGCCGCTCCAAGCACTTGGTAATGATGGGGGTAAGGGCTACCGGGTGGTAGTCATTGAGTCTGGTTGGGTTGGGATTCTTGGGGATTGGGACGATGGAGGTAGACTTGAAGCAGGTCGGTACCACAGCGCGGGCCAGGGACAGGTTGAAGATGTCCGTCAGCACTCCTGCCAGCTCCCCAGAGCACGTTCTGAGGACACATCCAGGTATGCCATCAGGACCCGCAGCCTTGTGGGATTTAATCCTGCTCAGAGCCTCTCCTACATCAGTGGAGCGGCTCCACTGACGCTCCACTGGTGTGTACACGGCAGTGAGGATGATGGAGGTGAATTCCCTTGGGAGGTAATAAGGTCTGCATTTGACCATTAAAAACTCCACATTCTGTGAGCAGTGACTCTCGGTAGTAGCAGAGTCTGTGCACCAAGCTTTGTTAATATAAATGCACAAACCTCCGCCTCTGGTCTTGCCGGAGTCATCTGCTGTCCTGTCGGCTCGGTGTGTGTGGCGTCCACTTAGCTGGATAGCATTGTCCGGGCAGCTGCTGTTTAGCCATGTTTCGGTGAAAAACATGACATTTGAGTCCATAATCCGTCTGTCACTCGTGATGGATAGTCGTAACTCATCCATTTTATTAGCCAGAGAACGGACATTGGAGAGGAAAATGCTGGGTAAAGGGAGCCGGTGTGGTGTTAGCTTTATCCTAGCTCGCACCCCTCCACGCTTACCCCGCCTTTGTTTACGTTCTCATCGCGGCCTGCGTACACTTCCACCCGGCCGGGAGAATTGAGCAGCCTCCGGTGTTCTGGAGATCTCTGGGATGAGTCGGAGATCGGCAATCATAGAGTCAAAATTGTAGCTCCAAATGTCCAGAAGTTCATGTCTGCTGTAGCGCAGCAACGCTGTGCAATTCTGAAAAAAAAGTCCAGTAATGAATAGATAAAAAACCACTAAAGAGCAGATTCTGGAGAGACGCTGAGCCTCGCGTTGTTCATGCGCCGCCATTTTGGTCTTTTTAACCCTACCTTGTACAAACTTACAATTAAATTTCTATGTACGCTGTCAAAATCAGTGCTCTGTCAAAGAGTGTTATCAAAAGCAGAAGAAATGGTTTGTAAACGGCACATTCGCTTCGGCCCGAAGCTGTAACAGCAGCTGATGTTTCGAAATAAAAACAAGAATGAACATTGTTCACTGTTTCCAGTCTTTATTGAATTTGCCTGCAATTACTTTTTAAATCCAGCAGATGTCCCTGCAAGGTACATCTGCAGCAACACAGTTCAACAGTGTCGACACAGTTTGGGAAATGTGCCACACACCCAATGAGGCCTTGTCTGCCCATCATTAATCGTAAGCTATGCTCCACCGTTAGCATCCACGCTTACTTCTGCAAACACTGAGCACTACTTTTTTATGGCTGTTGGCAAAACATTGAGCACGCTCTCTATGTGTGACGTTATTGCGCCCTCTACTGCGCATGCGGGACACTTTGAGGTCGTGTACGGTTCACACTGGAGGCCAATTTAATGCCATCCAGATCAAGTGATTTCTTTTTCAGAGGTTCTGGACCAAAAGCAACAACTTCTGTCTTGTCAGAATTTAACAGCAGAACATTTAATGTCACCCAGGTTTAAAACTGACTGGACACAACAAGATCAGTATCAATAACCAATATGACTTATATTAACTGAGGCATAGTTTGTAACAGTTTAACTCCATTTTGTGGTGACGAATATTTTTTCCTCATGTTTCCAGGTCAGTGTGGATGTGTTCAAAGGCTTCCCTGATGAGGACAGCATAGTCAACTACACCCTGAACCAGGCCTACCAGGACAATGTTTCTGTGTTTGCCAGTGAGTCACTCCTTTCTACCTACAATGCCTTGCTAAAATATTTACACCTTTTGACATTGTGTCACTTCATGACCACAAATCCCTTTTTCTCCATCAAAAAGCTGAAAAATATTAGAATGCATGACATCCAAGAATTTTAGTGTACATTGTTTCTATGAATAAATGGAGACCATAGTTACTTTTATAAAGCTATGTTTTGTCCATGTATTTTGTGAACATTTGGGATCATTCAGTCACCATCACAGTGATGATGGACTTTTGGTGTTCTACATGTTTTTCTGTTACCAGGCGTGATTTTTCAGACTAACAAGGATGGTTCTTTGCCACCTCATGTTCTGTACAAAATAAGACAGAACTCCAGCTTCACAGAGAAGACTAATGAAATCAGAAGAGCCTACTGGAGACCTGGGCCCAACACCGGTGGGAAATTCTACTTCCTCTATGGTTTTGTGTGGATTCAGGGTAAGTCTTCTGTGCTCCTGATTGATATTAATTTTTCAGTCTACTTAGGCGTGCAGATGTGAGTGATGAAGTGTCTGCCATCACGGGCAAAACTGGGTTCATATTGAAGCTCAGACAAGTCATGAATGAACTCAGATTAAGAAAAGCATTTTTTTACAAGTCATAAATTGCCCAAATGCTCTTCATTGATGGACTTTGTGTACAGAGGCAATGTGCTGCTGTCTGAGGCTTGGCCATAAATCAAGACCTAGATCTGCACATCTCTCAGGTCAAATCTATTGTTTTCTTTGGTTTACAAAGACCAGCATTTATAGGCAGAAAATGCTTACCAGTGTGCAAAGTGAGCTGGAAGCAGCTGTGGAGAGATACCTGAGCCAGCGGCAGCAGAAGCACTTTTCCTTGGCAGGTCGACTCTTCTGCAGGAAGCGGAGGGAGAGTAAAGAACAATGCACAGTCTTCATCCAGACACTGCAGGCCCATTTCTTGTTTGTACAGTTATTTGGATTGGAGAGAAATTAAAAAAATATTTTCTCTTTGCCTGAAAATGTTATTTATCATGAGAAAAATGTACACTAGTTTCATTATTTCAAAGCTAACCATATAAATCAGCTCAAATTTTTTTGTAAATATTGCAGCATGGCCAAAATAAGCTTTTTACAAGGCAATATTTGCATCATCCTCTGTTCAAATATGAGGATAGAGATTGAAATTGCACACTGACAAATAAAAACACAGATTTCTCCTCAAGTTGTTGTTTTTCTCCTAAGGTTAGTGTCTCTTTTTGATGTTTTCCTTTAGATATGATAGAGAGAGCCATAATCAACACATTTGTGGGTCACGATGTGGTGGAACCCGGTAACTATGTCCAGATGTTCCCCTACCCATGTTACACCAGAGATGAGTAAGTAATGTGTTTTTTATGTCAACCTAGCACTAATCTACTTTCTATATTCTGTTGTGGTTCTTATAAGGCTAATTATCCCAGACGGAAACAAATAATCTTCAGATTTACATGTAAATATTTATTTTATCTAAATAAAAATATGGGCGCACACATTTTCAGTCTGAAAGCAGGACTTCATGTGTTTGTACTCAAAACTTTCTTTCAAATATTCACTGTGGTTCCTCAAATCTTTCTCCTCACTCTCAAAACTTCTCTCTGCTCAAATCAAATCCTTGCTCACAAACCTCTCTGCTCATTTATAAATTGTATCTGCTTTCTCTCCAAACAAAATGCATTGTCGCCTGCTAGCCTGTCAGCCAATAGAATGAAAATGTTATACTGGGTGAGTTTCTTTCCTACTGGTGCAAGGGTGAGCATCTTTTTCAATTCAGAGCCACTTTTACCACCACCACTACAAAATGAAGTTTGTCTACAGCTGAAAAAAAAAAAGCAGTTTGATCATAATACCACCTTTTCTTATTGGTTTAGTGATCAAAAACATGTCTAGTTTGTTTTTAAGAGCCACAGTACAGGTGCCAAAGAGCTGCAGGTTGCAGACCCCTGTTCTAGGAGGTGTGCCTGTGTGGTTACTATTGATTGTAATACAACACATATGGTAACACCTGCTTTTCTGTGCCGCCCACTGATGTAAGGAGGAACAGTGTCAGCTTTCTGCTGTGTGGTACAACTGAAAGGGAAACTAACCCCCAAAACAACTGTTTTTTCCTGATAAACTTTCTAAATAGGTTATGTAGGGTACTATCTTTATGTTTCTGTATGAACTTTGACATGTTTGTGCAATTTGTTTAGTTTGGCATTATTTTGCCTGGTACAGCTTGGTACAACTTCATCACATCCCTGGTTCGGCTTTAATAGCGCTCTCTCCCTCCTCACCTCTGTTCCCCCATCCGCCCAATGGCAAGCCAGAATTTTCAAGGCATGCCACAGCAACTGGTAATCACTGAATGATAGTGTTATTCAGCTTTTCAAAAGTGTGATTTCAATTCAAAAATACTTAATTTATCCTAAAGGGAAATTAAATTAAATGTTGCAACTCATTAATTCTTCAAGATGCAGCTTGTGATGGCTGTTGACAGAAAAGATCTCCTGCAGCAGTCTGTATTAGAGTAACTCTGAAGAAGCCTCTGACTGAAGATACTCTGCCTTCCCAAGACAGTGTCACAAAGAGGATGGTCAGGGTTATCCATAATTTTCTTGATTATATGAAGAATCCTTCTTTGCGCAATCATCTCACGAGGTTCCACAGTTGCCTCCAGAACAGAATCAGCCTTCTTTTTCAGGCTGTTGAGACTTTTTAGGTCCCTGGTTTTGATGCTACTGCCCAGCAGATGATGGCAGAAGAGATGACACTCAACAACAGACTGATAGAAAATCTGCAGCATCTTGGTGCAAACCTTGAAGGATCTTCCTCAAGAAGTCCAGTCTGCTCTGCTCCTTCTTATAGACGCTTCACTGCTGTGTCTTCAGTCCAGTCTGATCTATCTCTTCTTTTTGGCCCTTCACTGTACCTGAGTGAATTTGGCTCCCCCACCTTCTTCAAATCAGACAAAATTGGTGTCAATTAACTCGACTACGTTTGTGCTGGTTTGTGCAGCAAAAATTTTCGTTTGTGCCCCTATTATTTTAAAGATATAAAGACATGTTTCTAGAGGTCATCAAAGATCAACCAGCCCCCCCACCTTCCTCAAATCAGATGAAATGGGTGTCAATTAACTCAACTCCATTTGTGCTGGTTTGTGCAGCAAAAAGTGTCGTTTGTGCTGCTTTGGCTTTGAATATATTAATGAAAGGTTAAATGTCAAAAGGTCAATTGGCCCCCCCACTTTTATGAAATCAGACAAAATTGGTGCCAAAAGTTTATGCTACGTTTGTGCTGCTACTGCTGTCATCTCCATGTGGCTGGCAGAGAGTAGTCCAATCAGTTGCTTCAAACTAGCCTGGAGGGCCTCTTCTGTTTCCTGTGACCATTTCCCAACAGTCATCTTCCTAACAGGCAGCCTCTTCACTAGGGGTTTGTATTCAGAGCAGAGAAAAACACAATTATGGTTTGATTTCCCCAGAGGAGGTTTTGGTTTGGAGACATATGCATCCTTGACATCAGTGTAAAGCAAATCCAAAATCTTGTTTTTCTGGGTGGAACAGCTGACAAAATGGTGAAACATTGGCAGTGTAAAAGAGAGCGAGGCATGATAAAAAATCACCAAGTATTGCAGATGCATTATTGGCAACAGTTCAGGGTGGAATTTAAACAACTGTCAAAATAACACTGGTGAACTCTCTTGGTAAATAATATGGTCAGAAACTTACTTCTAAGAGTTCAATGTCTAGGCTACAGAGATGACACTTCACAATAACATGTTCTGGATAACACCATCTGTTGTTCACAAACACCACTAAACCACCTCCCTTTTAAATCTGGCCTGCTGCTCTTAAATCTGTCTGCTCGAATAGTCAGGAAGCTTGGCAGAGAGACATTGGAGTCGGGGATACAATCCCACAGCCTTGTCTCCGTAAAGCACATTAATCTGCATTCCTTGTACTCTGGCTGAGTTCTTGTCAGGGCTTGAAGTTCTTCCATCTTGTTAGCCAATGATCTCACGTTGCCCATTACGATGGATGGTACAGATGGTTTGATCTTCCTCCTTCTCTCTCTCCTTGCAGCAGCTCTGCATCCACAATGCCTCCATTTCAACTTCTCTGGGATTTCTCGCTTCAGCTGTGGTATTATTTCAGCTTTTAAATGTTGTTCAGCTGTTCCCTGTTGTATACCACTCTGTTGCTATAGTTGCGCATCATAACAAAATGGCAAAACTACAAATAATATTGCCAAAAATCAGTCCAACAAGATAGAATCCCAAACAAGAAGGATCAGCAGTTAAAAAAAAGCAATTTTCCTCCAGAAAAGCAGCAACGAACGCTTGGGGGAAAAAAAGAAAAAATCTCAATGAAAGCACAGAATTTAGCTCAGCATTTAATATGATCTTCCCCCAGGATCTGGTATGCAAACTGGTTCTCTTGGACCTCAATACTCCACTGTGCAACTGGCTGCTTGATTTCTTCACCGACAGAACTAAGTTTGTCCGTGTGGTTAACACGGTAGTTAACACCTCCAGTGTGGAAGTCAGCAGAAAAAGACAAAAAAGTAATTTATGTCTTGCTTTATTCTCAATGTCTTCCAACCAAAAGAAAATAGAATGTAGGACAACCGTTGATGTCTTCTTCACCTTGCCCTCTCCCCTTCACAATAAGAGTATACATTCGGGAGTGAAATATATACATTGTATCCGCCACACAGGCCCACCCTGAACACACAGAATGTCACAAACACATAACATGTGAAACACCATCACAAGTATAAAAAACACACACATAGGAAAAACTAAACAGCAGCGACAAACAAACCAATTGAAATACCTAACGGTAACAACTAGGGAGTTTAACAATTCGGCCACCACGGCTTCTTTTCACAGGGACAGGGGTTGAAATTGAAAGAGACTCTCCAGATCGACTGCTACCAAACTGTCCACCTGAGGGGGACAAACCAGCTGTAAGGGGACAACCCGGAGGAGTGGGTAAAGAAACCGGGGGACGACCACGGCGAGATGGCTGAGCCAACTTAACTGGGTCCCCTGGTAACACATGAGCTGGCTTCATACGATCCACCAAAATACTCTCCTGATTACTACCCAACTCCACCAAAAAATCCTTAGGTCCCCTCTCCAAAACACGGAATGGACCATCGTAAGGAGGCTGAAGTGGTGAGTGGTGTGAGTCATGGCGCATAAATACCACGGTGCAATGGCCTTAGTGTGCCGTTGCGCCTTGGCACGCTGGCAAGCCAAACAGGAAGCCGCCTATGTCCATACATCTTTACGGAGTCCCGGCCACACAAACTTTGCCCCTAGTAGTTTAAGAGAAGCTTTAACGCCCAGGTGTGAAAGGGAATGAACTGCATCAAAAACCCACCGACACCAACTAGTAGGGACCGAAGGTCGAGGTTTGCCAGTCGAGACATGGCAAAGGTTTTGCCACACTCATGAAAGGAGACCTCCTCTAAATGCAAACTGGATTCGGCCACGTTAAAGGCCAGAATATCCTTGTCGGTCAGTTGGTCTGTGGCTATGGGAGGTAGTCCATACCTTGCTGCCTCTAGTGGCGTGGGGTGGTAACACAACTAACATAACTACATCGCTAAATGAGAATAGCACAAAGTCTTCATTATTTATTATTAATCTGTCATTTTCTTAAAGATGTAGAGCTAATTAAATGAGCTAAAGAAGACCTCAGAGTGGTTCCAGTTTCTCTCGATGGCCAACCTGTTGAAATTCTGGTCAATTTTAAATACCTTGGGTCATTCCTGGATAGTCAGCTCATCTTTGCTGAAAACACTGACTATATTTTTAAGAACTGTTCTCAGAGACTCTATCTCTTAAGAAGACCTAGTGATGTTGGAGTTACTCAACCAGAGGTTGTGTACAAGACAATGTTGAGTGTTTTCATTATTCATCTCTTAGGCTGGTTTGGTCACATGAGCTGCAGAACAAAAGACAAACTTTTAAGAAAACTTTTAATGGCAGATAAGATAGCAGGTAAATAGTGGAGAAACAAAAAACAACTCAACTGTTTGAAAGAACATGGAAAACATCAAGAAATATTTTAGCAGAGAGCATCCATCCTTGTTTTTCATCACTTTGAACTTCTAAGCTCATGAAGGTGTTATTTTGTTCCTC
The DNA here is from genome assembly GCF_003331165.1 of Xiphophorus hellerii. NCBI lineage: Eukaryota > Metazoa > Chordata > Actinopteri > Cyprinodontiformes > Poeciliidae > Xiphophorus > Xiphophorus hellerii. Next base: position 34,162,326 of record NC_045683.1, read on the forward strand.
TCGCAACTAAGAACATCTATTAGAAGTCATTAATTGATGGTAAAATAATTATTCTTTAACTAACTTAATAACATTTACCTATAGCATGCTAAGTGTTTTACTCTATGAATAAATAGTTGACATTGTGATGCTATGAATGTGTTTTATTTGATCACTTTAGAGTCGAAGGAAAATTTCCACCATGATAGATTAAATAGTGTTTAAAATGACTTTTTCCTATGTCTAAGACTGTACCAACAAAAAATCTCTCAGAATAATATATATGGCACCGTAAAAGCAAACATGTAAATTTTTACTTATATCTGTTTAACAACCCTGGTTATAACAACCAGATGTGTTATTCTTCTGTGAATCTAATTCATTTGTTTGTTATTGACTTTTGCTCAATTAAGTTTCTTATATGTACATTGTAAATGGTATTTTATTATAGTTGATCATGTTGCTTTTCATGTCTCTTTATTTCTGTTATTCCTCTTATAATTGATGGAGATATATAGATATTTATAATGTACAAAAGTCTTGTTTATGTCATTTAATTAGCTCTACATCATCAAGAAAATAATAAAATATGGTCTTTTAGTAGATAATTTATTTTTTACTGTGCCAGTAATGCTGGAATTAATAGTAAATGATGAAGACTGTGCTATTCTCATTTAGTGATGTAGTTATGTTAGTTGTGTTACAACTCTCACACCAATAGAGGCAGTAGTAGACCCTAAAGCTGCAACTAAGGAGCAGATTTAGAAGTACACAGAAAGCTACAGAATTAACTAAGAACTGTCAGCTGTGCTGAAGTAAATAAGAGACGAGTTTAAATACATGCTGAGAGTGAAACTCCTTCCTAAAGATGAAGATATATTACAGATTTCAAAAGAAAATAAAAATGGGAGACCGCGTCTAATATAGGAAATAGCGCCCCCTTCAGTTCCGGAGAGCAATGGTCCCATTTCCAAATAAGGTATGAGTGACTGTGGTCCGTTCCTGGCCCTTTCTGTTTGCTGCAGCGAGGTGGATGTGCTTTCATTCTATTGGCTGAGAGGTCACCTGGCAACAGTACTTTTTGCTTGGAGAGAGCAGAAAAGAATTTGCAAGTGAGCAGAGAGGTTTAATTGAGTTGAACCGAGCAGAGACAAGTTTTGCGTGTGATGACGGTTTGAGAAAGCACAGTGAATATTTGAAAGAGAACAGAAGTTTTCAGTACACACATTACAAGTTTTGAGAAGAAAGCCATGACGTCCTGCTTCCAGACTGAAAATGTCTGCTCTCGACTTATGGCAGTAAAATTCCTCCACAGTTTTTGAAACCTTTTAGTTTTGCTCATATGAAATTAAAGTTCTGCTTTTGCGATGAAGTGTGGTCTAATGATTGTGTTCTTTCTGTTCCCTTTAGTTTCCTGTTTGTGATTGAGCACATGATGCCCCTCTGCATGGTGATATCCTGGGTATATTCCGTAGCTATGATGATTCAGCACATAGTAGCAGAGAAAGAACATCGGCTCAAAGAGGTCAGACTGTTGACTGTTGTCGCCATGGTTTCATGTCAGGCTAGTTGTGATTTATTCTCACTGATCTCTGCTTGTATTTTATTATTTGGAGTTTTTGTATACTGTCAGCTCAGACTCATTTGATTTGGATTGCATCACATGTAACATAGAGGGGCCTCCATAATGTGACAGTGTTGCTCCTTCAGGTCCTGCATACTGCCCCCTGCAGGACAGAATGATTTTGTCACAGAATAACTTTGGTTTCTCTACCTTCAATGATGAGGATTTTGTTTTTAAATCCAAATACAATAATATTTATAGTGATGTAAAAATGTTTGCCCCCCCCCCCCGATTTCCTTTTTTGTATGTTTGTGACACTTCAGTGTTTCAAAACATATTTAGATATTAGTCAAGGACAGCACAAGTTAATACAGAAAATAGTTTTTGAATTAAGGTGTTTATTATTAAGGGATAAAAAAATCCAAAGCTTCCCTCCTTGGCACTGTGTGAAAAAGTGATTGCCTGCTCTCTCCAGTCTGACAAGACAAAATTTGAACTGTTTATGTGTTTCCCATTACATCTGGCATAAAAGTAAAATCGTGTTTCATAAAAATAGCATCATAGTGTTTCTGTAGCTTTAGTATCTTGAAATAAACCCAGTATTTGAGTTCGGTTCTTCAAGAAGCTTCTAGAACAAAGCCAGTCCTCAGTGGAGCAGGTCATCCTGAGACATGAGAGGATGGAAGCAGGCACTGCTTCTTCCTCTTCTCCTCAGTGAGGATCAGAGTTCAGAGGTCACTGAGGTCTCACTAAACACCAGTGGTGGGCTGTCAGGGCGAGCAGTGCCTTCTCTGCTAGCCCTAGAAAATTGAAAAGAAAAATGTGAAATGTCTTAATCATATTTAATAAAGGTATAAAGTTTCTGTTTCTGCTGCTGACAGTCCTGGAGGGCTGCGTTGATCTGAGACTGTAGCTGTTAAACAGACCAGAGGAGAGAAGGTTACTGGTTATGAAGTTATGAAATAAGTAAATTTACTGAAATTTTACTAATTAAACCCTAATAATATCTGTTTAACCTCTACAACAACTTGGCTGCAGACTGATTTATAGATCAAAATAGCTCAAAGGGGTTAACGCTATATAATTTTTTTAATGTTAGCACCACTGAGATGTAGAATTGTAAGCCTGGGATAAAAGGCAAAGAAAACTCAGTAGCTGCTGGTAGGGGCCTCCAGATATTCAGGGGCCATTCATTTTATTTAATGCATTCGGCTGAGAAAAAAAATGACATTTAGGATTTAATTAGGAAGTTTACTTTGTAAAAGTTTAAAGAATCATCTTGATAGTTTGATTGTTGTGTTACCATGGCTACAATATGGTGTAATCTTTGTGTTTGAATTGGGTTTGTTCACAAATACATCACAGCAAATAACCAATAATCAGTGATTGATTTTAAACTCGGCCAATAAACCTGGTCTCCCTCTCACAGATTCACCTTATCGATATTTAAACATGTTAGTGATGCTGAGGTTCTTAGTAGGACGGGTTCTGGGGGGAGGGCGGTTCTGTCTAAGGCCCCATATTACCTTGATCCAGCCCTGGAGGAACAGCTGCGGCGATGCGCATCTCTGGAATCTACCTGGAATCTACCTTTAATCCCCCGGTGGCCCCTGTCAGTCCCCCGATGCTTTAGGGTCATTTTGATTCATTTCATTGTGGCATGTTTGGCTTTATGCTGCGGTTCTAATTATTGCTACAATATTTTCTCTGATGTTTATTTTGTGAACTCTAAATGCTCTGGGCTGAATCTTCCTTTAACACTTGAGGTTCTGCAGTAACTTCTATTTACAGCTGCGAACCTCCAGCCCAGATCCCATCAGCAGCGGCTTTAACCTGCCTGGTAGAAACGTTAAGGAGAAGCAGAGCGAACAGTCAGCAGGTGGTACCGGGTGGTACCAGGTGGTACTGGGCTTTGATTTGTGTCACGACTCGCGGTGACAGTCGGTACCGTGTCTTATATCAGAATGTCTTTATATAAAGACAGACATTCTTTCTACCCGTCGGTGGACCGACTCAGACTGCCTGTAGTGAACCGGGCATTTAGCAGAATGATGAAGTTAAAGTCAGAAGTTTTTTCTGCAGTCAAAGCATTTCTGTGTTTAGGGGAGAGGCGGGTTTTTTCCTGCTACTGTAAGGACAATTACCAAAATATAAATAGAAACAGTTTTTCTAACGTCAACATCAGACCTGTTTTTATTCACAAACCAGTATATGAAAAAATATTCTTGCCCATAATTTGATAGTTAGAGGTACAGATCCGCCCTCCTCCTCACCATGGACCCGGAGTCTGAACAACATGGAGGCTCTGAGAGTCATTATTAGACTGAGGGCAGCCAGACTAGTTTATTTGTACTAAATTATTATATTTAACTAAATATTATTGCTGAGGGGCACAAACAGGCCTTCTGACATACAGATAAAAATAAAAAATTGAAAAATAAAAGTCAACTAGAAAATTTCGGAAGAAATTTAGCCGGGGCCTGCCAAGGCGCGCCCGTCGGGTTTGGGCCCGGCGTTGACATGCTACAAATTGGCATCGATGCTAAAGAACGCCGCAACGTAATCAATGGCATGTGGAGAACCACAAGAACGTTAAGTAAGGCGGACGTGCACCATTCAGTATGATTTAAAATTTTGTCAAGGCTTTTATTTTGGAAGTTTTGTTAAACTTCATTTCAAAGGGCCAAACTAATCCCATGCGTAATAGTCATTGGGTTAAATCAGTTATATAATGCTCAACAGAGCAATTATCTGATTTAAAAATATTCAAGGGTTTTATTTTGAAATTTGCAGTATGCTTCATTTCAGAGGGCCAAACTATTCCATTGTGTAACAGTGCTTTGGATAAAAAAGTCACATAAAGCCAAAAAGCGCAATTACCTGATGTAAAAATATTCAAGGCTTTTATTTTGAAATTATTATTATGCTCCATTTTAAAGTTCCGAACTAATCCCATGTGTAACAGTGCTTTGGATGAAAAAGTCATATACGGCCAAAAACAGCAATTACCTGATGTAAAAATATTCAAGGCTTTTATTTTGAAATTATTATTATGCTCCATTTTAAAGTTCCGAACTAATCCCATGTGTAACAGTGCTTTGGATAAAAAAGTCACATAAAGCCAAAAAGCGCAATTACCTGATGTAAAAATATTCAAGGCTTTTATTTTGAAATTATTATTATGCTCCATTTTAAAGTTCCGAACTAATCCCATGTGTAACAGTGCTTTGGATGAAAAAGTCATATAAAGCCAAAAACAGCAATTACCTGAGGTAAAAATATTCAAGGCTTTTATTTTGAAATTATTATTATGCTCCATTTTAAAGTTCCGAACTAATCCCATGTGTAACAGTGCTTTGGATGAAAAAGTCATATAAAGCCAAAAACAGCAATTACCTGATGTAAAAATATTCAAGGCTTTTATTTTGAAATTTTCAGTATGCTTAATTTTAAAGTTCCAAACTAATCCCATGTGTAACAGTGCTTTGGATGAAAAAGTCAAATAAAGCCAAAAAGAGCAATTACGTCATGTAAAAATATTCAGGGCTTTTATTTTGAAATTATTATTATGCTTAATTTTAAAGTTCCAAACTAATCCCATGTGTAACAGTTACTGAGTTAAATCAGTTATATACAGCCCATAGCAGCAATTAGTTCTAAAGGCCAGTTCAGTCCTGATCTGTTTCAACTGAGCGGTCCACTATAGTTAGAACTACAGTGATGCGTATTTGTAGTCCTAATCAGCAGCCAATAGCCTCTTGAGTTCCGTTGCTATGTTAAATAAGTTTCACACCAAGGTGTGAACTGTTAGTGAAAGAGCCTGAGAGCCTCAGAAAATCCTGTCGCATGACTTTGCTCTGAAGCACCGTGACAGAAAACCGTACGGTCTAGATAAATTTCGAAAACATTTTACCGGAGCAGACAGGCGTATCAATGTGAGGACCGATTTTGATACCAATCGTGCGATATTTGTGGGCGTGATGGCGATTTCAAAAATGATTTGGGTTGAAAAAGTTGTCTTGATCTCTCACTCTAATCAGCGAGAGACGCACTCTAACTTTAGGAAAAATGAGAAACTTTGGGTCGCTTAGAGGCAAATTGTGGACAAACCGTAACTGGTATCGACGAGCCGTCTTCACTTTCGAAGAGATCACAGACGTATCTACAAAATGAAATTTGAATGGCATTTCTAGGTGAATTTGTGACGACACAGAAAATCCTCAAAAATAGGGTATTTCCAGGATTTTTCCCATTGACTTATAATGGGTTTTTTTTCGTAGTTTTTTGCGAATTATGTCGCCACGTTAAGCCCAAATCCCACCAAAAGTAATAGCTCCAATGGCGTGAATTTTCTGCACGTTTTGATACCTCATTTGTAGGTGTGCACCCAGCGGTATGAGCCGCATAAACGGTTACGGAAGAAAAATAAAGAACTAGAAAATTTCGGAAGAAATTTAGCCGGGCCCTGCCAAGGCGTGCCCGTCGGTTTGGGCCCGGCGTTTGTCATGCTAGAAATTAGCATCGATGCTAAAGAACAATGCAACGTAATCAATAGCATGTGGAGAATCACAAGAACGTTAAGTAAGGTGGACGTGCACCATTCAGTATGATTTAAAATTTTGTCAAGGCTTTTATTTTGGAAGTTTTGTTAAACTTCATTTCAAAGGGCCAAACTAATCCCATGCGTAATAGTCCTTGGGTTAAAATAGTTATATAATGTGTCAAGAAAACTGGCATAAGGGTATGAGATCTTTCCAGGCACACGCAGAAAAAGATGCATAATGGCTTGGAAGAAATAAAGTAATCCTGTAGTTTGATTAAAAGTTAATTAAGTTGAATAAGTCTGAATAACATGAATACAGGTAATCACTCAATAACTTTCTGCAAAGAATCTCTGATTAATGATCTGTAATGATTTAAATATGTAATGATTATGTTAATAATTCACAAAATGGAAAAGATGTGATGTATTGTCAATGAATATGAAGTTATAATCATCTGAAATCAATTTAACAAGAGGTTGAATGTGTTTACTGAGTTTTAATAGATAAAGTGAGTTACAGAATATAGAGAAGACGAATGTGCAGTACAGCCCTGAAAACAGGAAATGTCGCAAGCAGTTCTGAACAGATGGCCAAGGAGCACAGGAAGAAAGGAGAAGGACGGGAAATTCCACTGTGGTCAGCAAGCAGGTTGAGAAAGGGGGGGGGACTTTTTCATGAGACACAGCGGCCGTGAAGGAAGTCACGTAGGCCAAACCTTCCCATACACACACATGGTGAGGAGAGGCATAAAAAGGGGCTGAAAAGAGGAACCAGCTGTCCCCAGTCCGGCGGCGCAGAAGGAGAAACAACTCACCGAGGAGCAGATTAAGCTACGGACCGCACTTCAGAACCACGGGGAAGCTCGGACTTCACACCGCTAAAAAAGGACTGGGTTCCATCGCCCCATCTCTGGTTCTTTATTCGACCGCTGGTCTCGTCTCAACCCAGCATTCCCAAACTCTGCAACAAGACTTGGAGGAAGGACAAAGGTCCCACGGGGAGGAAGAACTGGGTCTTGCAAAAGGATTCGGACCCGTTCTACTTTGTTTCCTTTCTAAGGAGGATCCTTCCACACAGGGCAAAGACCTCAACCAAGGATGCAAGAAATTCCTGTTGCCAAAAGATCCACCATCGTCTGGGTATGAGTTGAATCTGCCCATTGAAATTCTATTTCAGAACTTGCGACTTAACTCTTAGGGAAAGGAGACAGAGTAGTATGATTGTACATGTAAATTTTATTACACTGTTTTTGATCTATATACGATTGATAATTGATTTGTATGTCGCATATCCCTGCTTAAGCTTGCTTAATAAATTTATACTACAAAATTCTAATGAGGTTGGTGGACATTGGAATTAATAGAGTCATTTAATCTTTGTCCAGTTCTTTTAATCAAGGTAAAACTAATGTACATGATTCCAGTAAATAGGAGGCTTCATAATTTCCTTTGGTGAGAGTAAATAATGACCCTGGGACTTACATCTAAGTCACTAAACATAATCTAGCCGGTTCCAAGTGCAAGTTATGATTTAGAAAGTGGGCTACCGTTAACAGAAGTGGTTATTGGAATTATGCAGCTGCGAGGGCTACTCAGCTGATTGTTTCTTAACTGTAAAGGGTCATAACTTCTGGATTGGAGGTAGTTAGAGCTAGACGAGTCACTTTCGCCACCAGTTTAAATAGATTATCTCTTATAGAGTACTCTTAGGGTAATACCCAGGACTCAGAGATTTTCCGGACCTGTTAGACGGAGAACTGGTCAGTAGGCAGCCCTGGGGAGTAGTGAGGAGTGGGCGGGGCTGACTATTGCAGGATAACCTACATGGCGCCCAACGTGGGGCGGCGCACAACTGAGTAGGCGGGCCCCAAAGACACCAAGTCAGTAAAAACAGATGTGAGACTCTGAATAGCTCACTTGGGTTGCTAACTCTTAGGGAAGAGAGTTAGTGGTGACTGATAAGGCCATCAGTCGCAACCCTCGCAGTAACTGTATAGCATACAGGTGAGGGAAAGCTTCTACTGAGGATAGAATGACCAGATCCAGACAGTGAAGCCAGTAGCCAACACAGCCTGGACCCATCCCTACTCGAAGGCGCAAAGAGAGGCTTTGGGGGATAGGCGACTCGAAGACAAAGACAACTATGAGTGAGGAAGAAGAAGGAGGGGAGCGGAATCCCCTGCAAAAGCCAGCAATGGAACAAGAAGCAAGCAAAATCAGCCGGGATGAGAAAAACCATCAATCCTGTCTTTCCCAATCTACTATAACACGAATTCCGGTACAGCTGATATTACTCGGCGATGGATTGGAAACCTGGACTGAGATAAATAAAAGGAAGTTCTTTGACTCTCACTACCACACCAGTAAGGACAGGGCTCGGGACTTACTGGAAATCCTAGTACGGAATCACGTATACTACTGCACCCAACTTAGGCAGGGACACCGCCTGGGAGTCGTCAGATGCCCAGTGAAGGTTACCAAGAAGACGGAGGCTGCAGAATGGCTGAAATGGTTCGCCCAGCTCCTTGAAGGATGGACGGGGGGTATGCTGCGGACCGTTTACAGCCCCTCCGAGAAGTATGACCGTGTGGTAAAGACCGCTACAATGGCAGCAGGTATCGACGGAATCCTGGTAAACCCCCAGGTTAAGGGAGTGCGCCATTACAAAGAGTGCTCTGAGGCACTACAGAGACTCTTTACCTACAAAAGGGACAAAGAAAAAGAGCAAGTCCCCGATCGGGCGGAGTCGGAGGTGGCTGAGGCTCCATCCCATCTGGCCAGCAGAGCCACGACACCGACTCGCCAGCAGGAGCAACCTTCAAGGGCTCTGATAGACCTGACGGGCGGCAGCGACGACAACGACGGCGGTGACAGCAGCGACGACAGCGGCAACGACAACGCCGGAGGTCCCTCAGCTCTACCGGGTCCATCGCGGAACGAGGACATCCCACCTGCACCGGCTAATGAGGACGACCCCGAAGAGCCGCACGTCGGCAGTCTCTCTGAGGAGCAATGGGAGCAAGCGGCCAGGAGTTGGTCCACTCGACAAGGTCCGGAGCTCGGGTTTCATCCCCGAGTCCACAGCACGGAGAGAAGGCGTCCACTGCCACCTACAGAGACCCCAGCGGCCAGCAGTTCCGACGAGGACGGGGAGGAATCGGACGAGGAGCAGCGGGGCCCCGACCGCCCCAAGAAGAAGACTCAGAAATCGGACACCTGGAGGATGGCCCGGGAATTGGCCGAAATACCACAAGGGACCGTCAGCATAAGACTGCAATCCGGGCTCATGATTTATCAGTTTATTGGAGGGATATGGGATCTTGAGGGTGATGGGCTAATTGTGTTCACCAACGACAGATACAAGATCCACAATAAAAACTTCCGACGCAACCTTAAGAACCAGGCAGGAAAGTGTTACAAAACAGACTCAAAGTTGCTGGAAGCTTCCTGTAGTGCAGCAACTCGAGGAGACATAATAATAATGAAAGGCCATAATCTCCCCTATGGTGCTGTAATCCTAGTCCCGATTGACGCGTACCAAGAAGGAGAGAGTCTGGAGGAATATCGGAAGAAGATGTGGCACGGACTCGAGCGGGGCCTGACGGCAGCCAGCAACGAATGCATGAGAAGAGTAATAGTGAGTGTGCAGGGATTAAGATCACCGGATCTGCCGAGGGACACCGCCAGATCAATTGCGGAGAACGGAGTGGTGAATATAGCCAGAACCAACAGTCATTTCTTTGTGCTCAAAGAGGTGGTAGTGGTGGTTGACCCCCGTCTGCATCGACTCCGCACTGAGCAAGGGGTGAAATTGGCGGCTGAGATGGAGGAGCAATGCCGCATTAGCCATCCATCACAAGAAATCAAAAAATATCCCTTAAAAATTCCCCAGAGTGAGGCTTCGAATACCACCCAGATAGGTAAAGCCAAGGCCGTGCAGCCACCCAGGATAAAGATAAAGGAGGCACCTGTTGAACCAGGGTCCTCCACAGCAAGGTACATTAAGGAATTCTCGTTTGAAGAGAGCCGCAGTGAACTGAAAAAACCCAATGTGGGAAGAGTCAAGAATGAGCAACTGACGGTCCCGAAAGAAGAAGGACCGATGAAACCAGCTAAGATTCGACCGCTGAACTCCCCTGGGAGAGAACCTCTTCGACAACGGCAGTATGAGGATCTCAGCGACTCGGAGGACGAAGAGGAGCAGCCGGAGATCGAGCATCCTGGAAAAGAAGAAGAAGAAAGTGATCACGGCAGTGTCTTCTCCGACCCGAAGCAACCACCGACAGAGCACAAGACACTCCGAACAGGACAGCACCGGGGTAGGAAGAAAGAAATGGAGACCTTTGACATCGAGAAATCTTCTGAAAGACTGGCGAGAGACGTGACCTGGGGTCCAGTGCAGGCTAAGGACGGACGGCGTACGTATGTACCAGAGATCGGCCAAACCGAGTACCAGATCCCGGCAGGATGGGCCAGCAGGTTGGGAGACCGGGTGCAGCTCGAGGTGGAAGCAACAATCGGAGAATGGGCTAACATCCTGATGACACCATCCTGCTCCACCCTGACAGCACACTATTCCCTGACTACCAACTTCAGGAACGCATACATTGGAATTATGTATGATGTGATGCTGCGACGGCTGAAGAAAGCCGCCTACAAGTACTCCAGGGAAACTCAACAGCAGCTGGACGAAGTGTCGGCTGATGAAGAGGAACCTCAGGCGACATCTTCGGAGCCAGGACCGCAGATCCCGGCGAGACAACCAGAGGTGTCAGCTCAGCTACCTGCCACTAATACGGGACAGGACGCTTACGCCGAGCTGAAGAATCTAAGGCTGGTGATCAGGAGTAAAAACGCAGACGAAAACAATGAGGAATATCTGAAAGATGTTTGGCCAACTGTGCTGTCTACCACCAACCACGAGGGAGCCAAAAAGTTGTGGCTGACCAGCGTGACCTCGGACCCGATGGTGGGAACAGATTCAGCACAGAGCAACTATGAAAGGCTGGTGTTGGAGGACATGGATGATGAAGAGTCCCAGGTGAAGAGGGCCAGAGGACGGCTGGACAGGGGAAGCCGGTTGGAACCGCTTTGGCACACACTTAAGCAGACCGTTTCTCCTGCGAGATATGTGAAAGTGCTGCGTGAAGTGACAAAGAGACGCAGGGGAGAGATCGTGTTCGTCAAGTTGCCAGTGAGAAGCACGACAGTCGCTCAGATGGATGTAGCAGTGCAAGGGTTCGACCTGGAACAGCAGTACTACGAGGACAAAAGGAAGAAGGAGGCTAGCCAACCGGCAAAGCCACCTGGAAGGGTTAATATCAGACAACCATCCAACTTCCAGAGCAGACCGTTCCAGCAAGGAGCACCGCCATCCAACTTCCAGAGCAGACCGTTCCAGCAAGGAGCACCGCCATCCAACTTCCAGAGCAGACCGTTTCAACAAGGAGCACCGCCATCCAACTTCAGGAACCGGCCGTTCCAGCAGAAACCACCAGGACCACAAGGGAAACCGACCAACCCGCCGGCTTCATCAAACCAGCCAGGAAAAGGTCAGTTCTTGACAGAGGAGGAGTATAGGAAATTGAGCCCAGAAGAGAGGACGGCCCTCCGTGAGTCCCGTAAAGCCGGGGCCGGAGGGTCACCAAAGTAATGGCGTCCAGGTCGCGGGTCATTCTAGAAAATGCCTACTGGGAGGGGGACGAAATCTACGCTAAAGTGGAGGGAGTACCCTACCTGGTGGACACAGGAGCGGAGGTGTCTATGACCCGCAAAGACCTAAAAACAGCAGGACACCTGAAGGTTCAGTTTGCTAATGGAAAAGTAGAAGAAATGCCGTATGGGACCTGGAAAGGAGTAGTGTGGGTGAAAGGCCCCTACAATCTCCTCACAGTAAAAGACTTAGACGAACTCAGTAAAAAGAAAGGCACACATCGCCGACTGGAGCGAAGGCTGACAAGCTTGAAAGCAAGATTGGTGAAAGTCGGCCCGACCCAAGCAGGATCAGAAAAGCAAGACTGGTACAAACCGGTCGACATACCAACGGTGACAGAACAGAAACTTGAAGAGAGTGACTTCTCCCCGGCTGGGAAAGAGAAGCTGCGTGAGATCATCGTTACGGCGCAGGTGGCACGGTTCAAGAACGATTGTGGAGATTTGGGCCCAAAGTTTGTTCATCACATCGAAGGTGGGGTTCATCCACCTGTTCGGCAGTACCCGTTGAACCCAGGAGCAGTCGAGGAGATGGACAAGATCGTGAAGGAACTGGGTGCCCTAGAGATCATCAGAGAGGAACTCAACCCGATCACCAACAGCCCCATCCAGGCGGTGAAGAAACCTGAATCGGCTGGAGGGGGTTGGAGGCCAGTCATCAACTTCAAGGCCCTGAATCGGAGAACAATAGCAAACCGAGCCAGTCTAATCAATCCACAAGGAGCGCTGAAAACTCTCCGAGTCAAGAAGTTCAAGTCTTGCATCGACCTAGCTAATGGATTTTTCTCCCTACGCCTCGCCAGACAATCGCAAGGTAAAACTGCATTCACCCACAAAGGCAAAAGCTATGTGTGGCAAAGGTTACCCCAGGGCTACAAGAACTCTCCAAATGTGTTCCAGTCAGCAGTGATGGAAGTACTGGGGGACGTAGGGGCAACTGTGTACATTGATGATGTTTTCATTGCTGATGACACAGAAAAAGAACACTTAGAAAGGCTACAAAAAGTAGTTGAAAACCTCACCAAGGCAGGTTTGAAACTAAACCTCAAGAAATGTCAATTTGGACAGTTCCAAGTGAACTATCTGGGTTTCGAAGTCACATCGGACTTAGGACTCTCGGATGGATACAGAGAAAAGCTCGCAAACATTCAACCACCTCAGTCAGAAAATGACTTGCAGAAAATATTGGGATTGTGCAACTACGTCAGAGACCATGTGCCCAACTATCAGAAATATGCCAAACCATTGTACCACTGCCTGAGGAAAAGTGAGGACGATGAGAAAGACGGAAAAAGACCCTGGGTTTGGACAGCAGCCAATCAACAGAACCTAGAGGAACTGAGAAAGGCCATTCAAGCAGCTGTGAGACTGGAGCCAAGAAGTTTGTCAGAAAGACTAGTGGCAGAAATCAGCTGCGAGAATGACGACGCCATGATCAAAGTGAGTAACGAAAATGGAGGCCTGGTTACCCTGTGGAGTTACACCCTGACTTCTGTTGAGAAGAAATACCCGCAGGAGGAGAAGGAGCTAGCGGTGTTAGCTCGATATTGGGGTGTGCTGAAAGATTTAGCACAAGGACAACCAGTTAAAGTCATCACACAAAGTCAAGTTCACAAGTACCTAAGAAAAGGGACTGTGGAAAGTACTAAAGCAACCAACACTCGGTGGGGAAGATGGGAGGACATCTTGCTGGACCCGGAGCTTGAAATTGGGCCAGCACAACTCACCAGTAAGAAAAAACCACAAGAAACACCTGAGAAGCCAGGACAACCGGAATGGACAATCTACACTGATGGATCCAGAAAGGGGTCCGACCAGTCGGCATACTGGGGATTTATTCTGAAGCAGGATGGCAAAGAGAAATGCCGTCAGAAAGGAAAGGCCCCCGGTAGTGCTCAAGCCGGAGAAGTGACGGCAGTACTGGAAGGATTGCTGGAGCTGGTAAAAAGGAAAATCAAAAGTGCCAGGTTAGTAACCGATAGTTACTACTGTGCTCAGGCCCTTAGAGAGGACTTGGCCATTTGGGAAGAAAATGGTTTCGAGACAGCAAAGGGCAAGCCAGTGGCACACAAAGACTTGTGGAAAAAGATTGCTGAGCTAAAACTGCAGTTGGAAATAGATGTTGAGCATCAAAGAGCACACACGCATGAGGGAGCTCATTGGCGTGGGAATGATGAAGTGGACTGTTATGTCCAACAAAGAAAGATCGTCTTTGTCGGTACCGAGAAGTGGGACAGTACTCCCAGAGGACGGGAGGTCCCAGAAGAGTACGTGGTCGAGGTCATGCGGAGCGTGCATGAGGCCCTTGGACATGCAGGCGTGCGACCTACCCGTAAGGAACTGGAGGAGCAAGATCTTTGGATCCCAGTAAAACAAGTCCAACGCGTGCTAAGGGACTGTGAAGTGTGTGGTCAATACAACGCAGGTCGCCGAGGGCAGCGGATGGATGGGTTGTCCATCAAAAGCACGGTCCCCTGGGGCTCAGTCTGCATGGATGTTGCAGGTCCCATGGGGATAACAGGAAGGAGAGGTGAGAAGTACCTCTTAGTGCTGGTGGATTCTATGTCGGGGTTTGTAACTACAAAAGCAGCCAGAAAAGCAAACGGCAATAGCGTTGTCGGCATGCTGGAACAAGTATGCAGTGCCCTGGGAATCCCGAAAGAGCTGCGTACGGACAATGGGACTCATTTCCGTAATTCACAGGTTGACCAGTGGTGTCAGAAGTATGGAGTAATGCGAGTTTACTCGCCACCTTACACCCCACAAGCCAACGGAGTGGTGGAACGAGCCATTGGGTTAGTAAAAAGCTGGATAGCTAAAAATGCTAACACCAACAGTTGGAGCACCCAAGCGGTGGAAATAGGGCAGGCCCTGAATGACAGAAGCAGAGCCGAAAGACCCGCCCCCGCGATGGAACTCAACCAACGGCCGTTCACCACGAAGGAAGTGGGGCGGGGTTCCAGCGACAAAAAGGAGAAGCTGACGCCCAGAGTGCCATTCCGAGAGGGACAGCGCGTGTGGGTCAAAGCAAGAGAGCAACCTGTACATGCAGCAGTAAAACCCAAGTTTGAGACAACTGACATCGTCAAGAAAGTACTGGATAGGAACACAGTATTGCTGGAAAGAAAAGGGATCCAAGGAGTTGAGCAGCTCAAGCCGGTTCCTGACTAAAGTGAAACAGAAGCCGGTGAAATGGCCAGTGAATCATGTACCATTCCACCCTATCTCGGACTGGCCACCGTGAAAGGGGTGGTTGTAATTAGAAGAACACCTTCAGGGATTTGGGCGGGACGAGCCCTGAAGAAATTGGATTGGGCTAAAAATGGAGTCCTGTCGGAGGAGAGAGAGATGCTGGTTTGGGGGAAAGCTAAAAGCGGCTGCCCGGTTTGTTTAACGGACCACCATCTCCCCATTATCTGGGAAGGACCGGGCCGTGAGAAGCCAAGGCACCAGGGGGCTACCGCAGAGATGCTACAACATCTTCGCGTCTCCCCGGTCACGGTGTTGAACAATACAATCTGTGGGAACTGCCGAGTGGGTTACCTGCCCCGGCTTAAGTTGGAAACCCAATGGGGGTGGCTCAAGGAAGAACCAAGAACTTGTTATTGCACGTGGGATGGAAATGAGCTACACCACTGTCCTGTGTGTGAGGAACAGCTAAGGAGCGGTGAGGTAACACTGACAGGCGAAGCTGAAGGGTGGCAAGTGACAAGGTTCTACAGCTCGCTGCGGTATTACAGAACCTACGGGCGAGTGCAATCGAACTATGGGAGCCCCATACGATAATATTACCAGGACCTTCCGCTCCTCCGAACACTCCAGAAGAACTGGACCCATGGGTGTGGAGGAGGGAAGAAGGACCGCATGATGTCCTGTGGGATTCTGTTCAAGCCGCCTGGCCGTATGACGCTGCTAGAGCTTCCCTGTCATTTCCACCATTGAATGCCAACCACTCTCCTGTGGTCTTCCGGGTACATCGGCCTCATGCATACCAACCATCAGCCGAGGAGCTCAGTGCACTCCCAGATGACGCCCGAGAGCAAGCCGTTAACGGTGGGTGGACAGGCCCCTGGGAACTGACCACCTGGGCACATCTAATTTTGGAGGTCATCAACGACTGCACAATACCAATAGTAGATCTGCCGGATGTACCAAGAGAAGATGGGGTGCGCAGCTCAGATATGTATTACTACACCACTGAAGTGGACGGATGGGGCAGCAATGCGGTAAGACCAAAGGAGAAGTCTTGCCTCTACTGGGTGACAGCGGAATCCCAGTTTCGGGATGGAGTTTTGCAACACCCGGGAGGCGTGGCTCACAGGGCGGGCACGCCCTCTGATCCTAGCACCTCCTGTCAAGTCCAGCTGTCAGTGCGCATGATCACCGTCCCCTATAAAGGGATCTATTCAGTCGGAGCCGCCATCAAAGTGGTACCAGACGAGCAGACTTACGCCACCGTGTCCAGTACGGAGCCGGAGCCTCCCAAGAAGAAACCCAAAACTCACGCCTGGCAGAAGCTCGCCTCAGCATTTCCATGGAGAAAGACAAACCAAAACTGATGGACACACCGGAAGGAGAAAAACGAGTCGTCAAGTCTAAAGGTCAGCAAAAAACCAAAAAGCGAAAAGGGAGACAGTGTTTTGTGACTAGATTGTTCAAAGTGGGGGTTGGAGTCTCATCGGGACTATCAGACAGAGGCCCGTTTTTAAGACTCCCTACCACCTCCATTCTACTCGATATGCCAAGAGAAGATTTCACTGTATCCAATCCGCTCACCGAGGCCTATTTTCTCAAATATCTCATATATCTCCGACCCACCAATTTCCAAAACACAAAACAGGTGGAGGAAAGTGAAGAATACACGACGCCCCCTCCCACGAAGCCACATATATTTATCCCTACCGCACCGCCTGCTTGGCAAGGAAGAGGATCTGAAAACACGGTTAATTTTGCATCAATCTCCCCTAGGTGTCCAAGATCTCTACCATGGACTTTTAATACAGTGTATTTCAGGGTACGGGGGATCGAGCTGCGTGTTAGGTGGGGTCCCCATTATCTTGAACCACTGCAAGGACTGTATTGTGAAATTACAGTTAATGACATGATCATTTGGACCACATCACCAAGCATGGCGAAAACCATAATACAGAGGGAAACGAATCCAGAATGTTACATATATAATAACACCAAGCTTCCATTGAAATTGGAAATTGACAGGGTCTACCCCAATCCACCACACCAGAGGATTTATACTCCGTCATCCTGGGGGTACCGCACCAGGCTAACTCTGCATGGACAATCATTGTACACCTACATTTCAGTGCCTGCCCCAATAGGGTACAACCACGAATCCTGGTATGACCAGGCGCTGAAAACCGGCACCGCCCAAGGCCCGTTTCCTCGGCCAGATTACTGGAGGGTGTTCCACTGGAAGTGGGTGTGGAGGGGGTTGGAACCTGATTTACCCTACCCCTCTCCCATACTTACAGCACTGCAGCAGAGAAGAGCCACCAGACGGGTTGGACATAACCCTGCCAACCAGGGCCACCTCAAGGCTTTGAGGAAAGTCTGCGCAAAGCCTGATACATCAGACCCCAGAGAAGCACTAATCTGGCCAAGATGGATGCTATCGGCATGAAGCGCCGGCCTACAGACCCGGAGTTGCTGGATGTTACATCAGAATCGGACGGCTCTACTGACACTGACGACGACTCGGAAACCTCTAACGAACCTTTGCTACGGAAAACGACTACGATAACCGGAAAATCCCTATGCCTGAAAGGGCTGCTAACGCTCCTTGCCCTGCTGTTTGCTGCTGCTGTTCTTGCTACTATCTTCTACTTCATCGGAGTTGGACCGTGGTATCTCACGCATACAAGAGTCACCTACGGACATTCCAAGTACGCCAACTTCAATTGTTGGAACACAAACACCACGGCTATTTTTGTACCATGGGACAACGAAACTTCTGTCCAGAATCGAACCGGACTGTTCGCCAAAGACAACGGTAAAAAGTACGTGGAACGCCGAGCTTTCGGATTGAACGACTCCACTCTGGACGACCTTCTGAATCGCACCTGGGAGATCTACAACTATGACTTCCTCGACACCGGAGTGCTCTGCTGGATACGGGTTCTGCAAAACAAAGAACGACGGACCGTCAGATGCAACTGGATTCACCCGGACCGAGGTATGCCAGAATGGCATTGCAACATGGCTTGTCGATCGCTGCTATTGTTGCCAAGTCAAGGGTACTGGGATACCGAAGTAGTATACCCAGCCCCACACAGGTCCTCAGGCTGTCGAGCCTGGCTTCCCCGAGAGGAGTTTTGGGGAGATTATCACCTGAATTGCAGGGTGGATGACACCATCCCAACTGCACCACCGGGGAACTGGACCTTCCGAAATGCCTCCCGAGGCACTCTTCCAGTCAATGCAACGGTTTCGCCTACATCAGCCAATTTGACTAACATGACGGCTTTCCTGATCAGACAAGGACCTAGACGGTTTATGTATGACAACGAGCAACAGCACTGTTACAAACACCACTTTCTTTGGTTAAATCCTTGCCTCTGGAACAAGTTTGTGAAATGTGTAGGACAGAACTATATAGTATCAGCCATAGAAGAATACTGGGCTGATTTTTGGCACTCTACACGTCCACACCGTACAGAAATTGAACCCTGGCTGAACAACACGTTCCCGTGGACATACATAGCCAAAGACCAAACGTTCTTTATGGGAGACTTCCCAGAGGGGACAGTTCGTTCTCACACTGGATTAACGGATCTATACATTGCCAACTTGCGTACGCAGCGCCTTCCGACTCCTGATGACCTTCTCACCGTTCCTGAAACGGACTTTGCAAAAATTGACAAGTGTGTTGCAAACAGAATTTTTGAGAGCCTAAATGACACCTGCTGGAAGAAGACCCTCTCATCGCCACGGTGCGACCTCTGGCAGGTCGGCAACGCTTTGCACTCTACCTGGAGGTATAACTGCCCTGATCCTGATAAAGCTCCTACGGCCAAATGGGCCCTACGAGCCTGGTACGAGGATTACTATCGAAAATGGGACTACGAGTGGTGGGGACTCCAACAACATGAGGTTGAAGCCTGGGTAACACCATGCCTTACAGAATCAACAAACTATTGGGTACAGTACCAATACATCGCTACGGTCTACTCAAAGGAACGCATGATTTGGCCTGGGATTTTTTGGAGACCGGCCAGTTACGTCAGCCCAAGACCTTGGCGCATGACTTGTAAAAACAACACCAGAAATATCCTTGAGTGTGTAATAGGTTTGGCCAGACGACCCTGCGGAGAGCTCCAAGGTTGGGAGAGTTACTGCGAAGACCATTATGCAGAAGAATATGACACTCACTCTTCTGAGGTTACTTGGCGGAAATTCAATGGAACATGGCGAAGGGCGATAGTGAGCGGACGGACCTGCACCGATGCAATTCTAGGATATCATCTCCAGAAGCGCAAGAGTATACTTGGTCTTCCTGTTCCGTTCATCCCTGACTCCCTTATAGCCATCGCAGAAGGACATGCTTTCCGTAAAAGTCTGTGTGATGGCAACATAGATTCAGGGTTTGACTGGGTAGGACCTAACCTTTTGTATTCCAATCTCACCTGCTCCACCACTACGGAGAATTGGCAGCAATGTGGCGATGGCCCTGATCAACATGATTGTTACTGGTACGAGACTATGGGGGCAACATTGGTGGCCGCTATTTCTGAGGTTGCGGAAGAAGTTGCTCATGTGGTGGAAGAGGGCCTCAACATTGTTGAACAATGGTTGATGAGTGCTTTGAGTCTGCTGTGGCCGTACCTCTTGGGCCTCCTGGGCGTCGCTGTGGCGTTGATCATCGGTAAAATCGTCCTGGAGGCGTGGCTAAAAGCACTGTGTCGTTGTAAAAAGAGGGACTACCAGCCCCTCCCCCCGAAGGAGGAGCCTACTTCTGCATAAGAGAGAGCTGCCGTGTGCCTGCGAGCCATTCAACCTTCACCGCAGCTGCTGAGAAGACCTGATCCAGAGCAACCATCATCGGACATCATGGAAACCAACTCTTCATCCAACTCTTCAACCAACTCATCAAACCCCAACTCACTTTTTGCACCGATTCAAGTGAGTACCCTTGAGCATTTAGGGATTACCCTGGCCTGGGTAGTCTTCTGCCACACCGGTCCTTGGCCTAAGGAACACCCTATGAGGATCTTCGTCGCGCTACAAGGATATGCCAAGCTGATCCTCCGTCCCGTCGTTCTCCACAAATGGGGGTTGGCTTCATCCCTTTTTGCTTGTTACTTGATGGGCCGTACCCGCATTAATTGGCGCAGGGGCGTTGTGGTTTGCCTATGGCTCATCACCGACACCATAGCCCTGATACTGGAATTGGTCATTGGGGGCACACAAGCTACCCGAGCCGCCCCATTTAAGATCCTCACAGCTATTCTAGAAGGGCTATTCGCAGTATCTATCCTCATCTATTTAGCGCGCCAGGCCTTGTCTATCAAGGGTCGGGGAAGGCGAATTTGGATGCAGAAATGGATAATTCTGGCTCTTTGGGCAACGGTTTGGGGGATCCTGGTGGTCCTCTACTGGCTCCGTGAGACCTCGGACCTAGCCATTGTTGTATGGCTGATGACCTACGCGGCAATATTCCATGATTCAGCTCATGTCTATGATCGAGGTGAACCCGCTCCGGATCATGACGTTCCGGCTCCTGTGATTAATTCACCTTGGCTCGCAAAATACGCCGGCACACGGGCTTAACCCAGCCTACTCTCTCAGCTTTCGCTTTTGCATTTTCGGCGTTGTAAGTACATGTAGTTAATCAATAACCACTGATCATGAAGTTACCTGGGTCACTGTTTCTCCTCAGGCATCAACCTGCTGTGTGGGGTGTGGAATCACCGCAGAATCTTATGGATTCATTTGGGTTGCATCGTCTTCCCGCTGGTGTCACAAATGCGTGAACGCCAATTTTACCAATGTAACGGCAATCCTCTGCGCCACAGGGCTGGAGGATTTGCCCTACATAGCGGATTCCACCTCTAGATCCCTGGAACGGGTGCACAAAATCGTGTGGACCTCTGCGTTTGGCCTAGACGACGACGACTTCACCACACCTCCGTTGTATACGGGACTACGGCTGCCCGTGATTCATAAATTATGGGAACACCAAATTACTCGGCAATGCCTCCCAACTTTACATCTGTTGGACGGCCGAATTGTGGCGGTGGGCGACTACCTTCCGCCTACACGTCCCGTGTCTCCAGATTTGTTTATCGACGTCGGATGCCAAACCAGCAGTGCGACTAACGAGAGAGGTACCCAAACTGAGAACCTCAGTTCATCTCCCCAAGCATGCCAGACTGAGGACATCCTTTCCCCTTCATCTCCCTCACCAAGTGATATGGATTTCCAGAATCTGCTGGCAGAATTGGAAGGCTACTGCAACTACCCGTCCGCGCTGCCAGACCTTGGCATGGACTTGCCTTCGCCTCTGCAGCCTCCGCTGGAGCGTTCCACCCTTTCCGTCTCAGGTGAAACTACCCTTGACAACGATTTGGGTGCAGAACACTGGCTTTCTCCGCCATCCAATCTGTCGGAGTATGAGGTTGTGGATTCCTGGACACCTTCATCGTCTCCGGTTACCTGCTATGAGCGGGACATCCTCACTGCCACTTGTGGTGATGGACTTGATCTCTTTTGACTTTGGACTCTGTGTTTTCTGCGCAGCACCGTCCGATCTCATGGAGGGGGTGTCAAGAAAACTGGCATAAGGGTATGAGATCTTTCCAGGCACACGCAGAAAAAGATGCATAATGGCTTGGAAGAAATAAAGTAATCCTGTAGTTTGATTAAAAGTTAATTAAGTTGAATAAGTCTGAATAACATGAATACAGGTAATCACTCAATAACTTTCTGCAAAGAATCTCTGATTAATGATCTGTAATGATTTAAATATGTAATGATTATGTTAATAATTCACAAAATGGAAAAGATGTGATGTATTGTCAATGAATATGAAGTTATAATCATCTGAAATCAATTTAACAAGAGGTTGAATGTGTTTACTGAGTTTTAATAGATAAAGTGAGTTACAGAATATAGAGAAGACGAATGTGCAGTACAGCCCTGAAAACAGGAAATGTCGCAAGCAGTTCTGAACAGATGGCCAAGGAGCACAGGAAGAAAGGAGAAGGACGGGAAATTCCACTGTGGTCAGCAAGCAGGTTGAGAAAGGGGGGGGGACTTTTTCATGAGACACAGCGGCCGTGAAGGAAGTCACGTAGGCCAAACCTTCCCATACACACACATGGTGAGGAGAGGCATAAAAAGGGGCTGAAAAGAGGAACCAGCTGTCCCCAGTCCGGCGGCGCAGAAGGAGAAACAACTCACCGAGGAGCAGATTAAGCTACGGACCGCACTTCAGAACCACGGGGAAGCTCGGACTTCACACCGCTAAAAAAGGACTGGGTTCCATCGCCCCATCTCTGGTTCTTTATTCGACCGC
Source organism: Xiphophorus hellerii (assembly GCF_003331165.1). Lineage (NCBI taxonomy): Eukaryota > Metazoa > Chordata > Actinopteri > Cyprinodontiformes > Poeciliidae > Xiphophorus > Xiphophorus hellerii. The sequence goes on from NC_045683.1 coordinate 34,184,655, forward strand.
TGGTCTCGTCTCAACCCAGCATTCCCAAACTCTGCAACAAGACTTGGAGGAAGGACAAAGGTCCCACGGGGAGGAAGAACTGGGTCTTGCAAAAGGATTCGGACCCGTTCTACTTTGTTTCCTTTCTAAGGAGGATCCTTCCACACAGGGCAAAGACCTCAACCAAGGATGCAAGAAATTCCTGTTGCCAAAAGATCCACCATCGTCTGGGTATGAGTTGAATCTGCCCATTGAAATTCTATTTCAGAACTTGCGACTTAACTCTTAGGGAAAGGAGACAGAGTAGTATGATTGTACATGTAAATTTTATTACACTGTTTTTGATCTATATACGATTGATAATTGATTTGTATGTCGCATATCCCTGCTTAAGCTTGCTTAATAAATTTATACTACAAAATTCTAATGAGGTTGGTGGACATTGGAATTAATAGAGTCATTTAATCTTTGTCCAGTTCTTTTAATCAAGGTAAAACTAATGTACATGATTCCAGTAAATAGGAGGCTTCATAATTTCCTTTGGTGAGAGTAAATAATGACCCTGGGACTTACATCTAAGTCACTAAACATAATCTAGCCGGTTCCAAGTGCAAGTTATGATTTAGAAAGTGGGCTACCGTTAACAGAAGTGGTTATTGGAATTATGCAGCTGCGAGGGCTACTCAGCTGATTGTTTCTTAACTGTAAAGGGTCATAACTTCTGGATTGGAGGTAGTTAGAGCTAGACGAGTCACTTTCGCCACCAGTTTAAATAGATTATCTCTTATAGAGTACTCTTAGGGTAATACCCAGGACTCAGAGATTTTCCGGACCTGTTAGACGGAGAACTGGTCAGTAGGCAGCCCTGGGGAGTAGTGAGGAGTGGGCGGGGCTGACTATTGCAGGATAACCTACAAATGCTCAAAACACAAGTAGTTGATGTAAAAATATTAAAGGCTTTTATTTTGAAATGTTTGTTAAGCTTCATTTCAAAGCGCCAAACTAATCCTATGTTTATCAGTGCTTTGGATAAAAAAATCACATAATGCCCAAAAGAGCAAATACCTGATGTAAAATTGTCAAGGCTTTTAATTTGAAATTTTCAGTATGCTTCATTTCAAAGGGCCAAACTAATACCATGTGTAACAGTGCTTTGGATGAAAAAGTCAAATAAAGCCAAAAAGAGCAATTACATGATGTAAAAATATTCAAGGCTTTTATTTTGGAATTTTTGTTAAACTTCATTTCAAAGGGCCAAACTAATCCCATGAATAACAGTCATTGGGTTAAATCAGTTATATAATGCTGAAAATGCAAGTAGTTGATGTAAAAATATTAAAGGCTTTTATTTTGGAATGTTTGTTAAGCTTCATTTCAAAGCGCCAAACTAATTCCATGTATAACAGTCATTGGGTTAAATCAGTTATATAATGCTCAACAGAGCAATTATCTGATTTAAAAATATTCAAGGCTTTTATTTTGAAATTTTCAGTATGCTTCATTTTAAAGTTCCGAACTAATACCATGTGTAACAGTGCTTTGGATGAAAAAGTCAAATAAAGCCAAAAAGAGCAATTACATGATGTAAAAATATTCAAGGCTTTTATTTTGGAATTTTTGTTAAACTTCATTTCAAAGGGCCAACCTAATCCCATGAATAACAGTCATTGGATAAAATCAGTTATATAATGCTCAAAACAGCAATAATCTCATGTAAAAATTCTCAAGGCTTTTATTTTGAAATTTTCAGTATGCTTCATTTCAAAGGGCCAAACTAATACCATGTGTAACAGTGCTTTGGATGAAAAAGTCAAATAAAGCCAAAAAGAGCAATTACGTCATGTAAAAATATTCAAGGCTTTTATTTTGAAATTATTATTATGCGTCATTTTAAAGTTCCAAACTAATCCCTTGTGTAACAGTTACTGAGTTAAATCAGTTATATACAGCCCATAGCAGCAAGTAGTTCTAAAGGCCAGTTCAGTCCTGATCTGTTTCAACTGAGTGTTCCACTATAGTTAGAACTACAGTGATGCGTATTTGTAGTCCTAATCAGCAGCCAATAGCCTCTTGAGTTCCGTTGCTATGGTAAATAATTTTCTCACCAAAGTGTGAACTGTTAGTGATAGAGGCTGGGGCAGAGAATACTCTCTTTGAGCCAACAAGTTTTACTGAAAAAAAGGATTGGAAACAAATCCTTCCCGTTCGGGAACCGTAATACATATTCGAAAACTGTTTGAAGCGTATGAGAGGGCTATGTGTCTTCTGCGATAGTCCTGAGATTCATATCTGTACCTCACTCAGAGCATTTACAGCGATGAGAGAAAGAAATGTTGTGCCCAGATCTGAAATTGTAGTCAAATACATGGGAGAGAGCCTCAGACAGCATCAGAAAATCCTATCGCATGACTTTGCTCTGAAGCACCGTGACAGAAAACCGTACGGTCTAGATAAATTTCGAAAACATTTTACCGGAGCAGACATGCGTATCAATGTCAGGACCGATTTTGATACCAATCGTGCGATATTTGTGGGCGTGATGGCGATTTCAAAATTATTTTGCGTTGAAAAATTGTCTTCATTTCTCACTCTAGCCGAGATCTAATGGCCCTGACTCTCACTCTAATTTTAGGAAAAATGAGAAACTTTGGGTCGCTTAGAGACAAATTGTGGACAAACCGTAACTGGTATCGACGAGCCGTCTTCACTTTCGAAGACATCACAGACGTATCTACAAAATGAAATTTGAATGGCATTTCTACGTGAATTAGTGACGAGCAATAGGTTCCTGCCATTGCTTTGCATGGCAGGCCCCAAAAAGGGCACCAGGGGCATCAAGAATAAAAGTGACAGGGGCTCAAGCCCCCTCTGCACGTCCTGAGGTGTGGTCCACAAACTGGTAATATGTGTACCATATGTTCATGCAAAGCATAGTCCTGGAAACGTTGCCTCTGAGGCTCGTTGTCATACCGCTGGGTTAGCAGGGTTTTGTTTATCTTTCAATCAATGAGGATCCAGTCTGGACCAGGGATGGTAAGCTGATGGATCCATCCATCCATCTTCTTCCGCTTATCCGAGGTCGGGTAGCGGGGGTAGCAGCTTCAGAAGGTAGGCCCAGACTTCCCTCTCCCCAGCCACTTCTTCTAGCTCTTCCGGGGGAATCCCAAGGCGTTCCCAGGCCAGCCGAGAGACATAGTCCCTCCAGCGTGTCCTGGGTCTTCCCCGGGGCCTCCTCCCGGTGGGACGTGCCCGGAACACCTCACCAGGGAGGCGTCCAGGAGGCATCCTGACCAGATGCCCGACCCACCTCAACTGGCTCCTCTCGATGTGAAGGAGCAGCGGCTCTACTCTGAGTCCCTCCCGGATGACTGAGTTTCTCACCCTATCTCTAAGGGAGAGCCCAGCCACCCTACGGAGAAAACCCATTTCGGCCACTTGTATCTGCGATCTCGTTCTTTCGATCATGACCCAAAGCTCATGACCATAGATGAGGGTGGGAACGTAGATCGACCGGTAAATCGAGAGCTTCACTTTTTGGCTCAGCTCTCTCTTCACCACGACGGACCGGTACAGCGCCCGCTTGACGGCAGACGCTGCGCCAATCCGCCTGTCGATCTCCCGCTCCCTTCTTCCCCCATTCGTGAACAAGATCCTGACATACTTGAACTCCTCCACTTGGGGCAGGACACTCCCCCGACCCGGAGAAGGCACTCTACCCTTTTCCGGCTCAAGACCACGGCCTCGGATTTGGAGGCACTGATCCCCATCCCGGCCGCTTCACACTCGGCTGCGTACCGCTCCAGCGAGAGCTGCAGATCATGACCTGATGAGGCCAGTAGGACCACATCGTCTGCAAAAAGCAGAGATGAGATCCTAAGGCCACCAGATCGGCTCCCCTCAACACCTTGGCTGCGCCTAGAAATTCTGCCCATGAAAGTGACTCTGACACCGGTCATACAGGGACCTGACAGCCCGTATCAAAGGGCCCGGTACCCCAAACTCCCGGAGAACCCCCCACAGGGCTCCCCGAGGGACACGGTCGAACGCCTTCTCCAAGTCCACAAAACACATGTAGACTGGTTGGGCGAACTCCCATGCACCCTCCAGGACCCTGCTCATGGTGTAGAGCTGGTCCAGTGTTCCACGACCAGGACGAAAACCACACTTCTCTTCCTGAATCCGAGGTTCGACTATCCGACGGACCCTCCTCTCGAGGACCCCTGAATAGACCTTGCCAGGGAGGCTTAAGAGTGTGACCCCTCTATGATTAGAGCACACCCTCCGGTCCCCCTTTTTGAACAGGGGGACCACCACGCCAGTCTGCCAATCCAGGGGAACTGCCCCCGATGTCCATGCAATATTGCAGAGTCGCGTCAGCCAACACAACCCTACAACATCCAGAGCCTTAAGGAACTCCGGGCGGATCTCATCCACCCCCGGAGCTCTGCCACTGAGGAGCTTCTTAACCACCTCGGCGACCTTGTCCCCAGAGATTGGAGAGCCCAACCCAGAGTCCCCAGGCTCAGCTTCATCAATGGAAGGCATGTTGGTGGGATTGAGGAGGTCTTCGAAGTACTCTGCCCACCGGCCCACAACGTCCCGAGTAGAGGTCAGCAGCACACCATCCCCACTATAAACAGTGTTGGTGCCGTACCGCTCCCCCCCCCTGAGATGCCGGATGGTGGACCAGAATCGCCTCGAAGCCGTACGGAAGTCTTTCTCCATGGCCTCTCCAAACTCCTCCCACGCCCGAGTTTTTGCCTCAGCAACCACCTGAGCCGCATGCCGCTTTGCCTGCCGGTACCTATCAGCTGTTTCCGGAGTCCCACAGGCCAAAAAGGCCCGGTAGGACTCCTTCTTCAGCCTGACGGCATCCCTCACCGAAGGTGTCCACCAACGGGTTTCGAGGGTCGCCGCCACGACAGGCACCGACAACCTTGCGGCCACAGCTCCGATCGGCCGCCTCGACAATGGAGGCACGGAACGTGGTCCACTCAAACTCCATGTCCCCCACGTCCCCCGGGACGTGTTCGAAGTTTTGCCGGAGATGGGAGTTAAAACTCCGCCTCACAGGGGATTCCGCCAGACGTTCCCAGCAGACCCTCACAACACGTTTGGGCCTGCCATGCCTGACCTGCTTCCTCCCCCACCACCGGAGCCAACTCACCACCAGGTAGTGGTCAGTGGACAGCTCCGCACCTCTCTTCACCCGAGTGTCCAAGACATACGGCCGCAGATCCGATGAAACAATGACAAAGTTGATCATCGAACTGCGGCCTAGGGTGTCCTGGTGCCAAGTGCACATATGGACACCCTTATGCTTGAACATGGTGTTCGTTATGGACAATCCATGACGAGCACAGAAGTCCAACAACAGAACACCGCTCGAGTTCAGATCGGGGGGGCCGTTCCTCCCAACCACGCCCCTCCAGGTCTCACTGTCATTGCCCACGTGAGCGTTGAAGTCCCCCAGCAGAACAAGAGAGTCCCCAGGAGGAGCACTCTCCAGTACCCCCTCTAAGGACTCCAAAAAGGGTGGGTAATCTGAACTGTCGTTCAGCCCGTAAGCACAAACTACAGTCAGGACCCGTCCCCCCACCCGTAGGCGGAGGGAGGCTACCCTCTTGTTCACCGGAGTAAACCCCAACTTACAGGCGCCGAGATGGGGAGCAACAAGTATGCCCACTCCTGCCCGACGCCTCTCACCTTGGGCAACTCCAGAGTGGAAGTATGTCCAGCCCCTCTCAAGGAGACTGGTTCCAGAACCAGAGCCATGCGTCGAGGTGAGACCGACTATTTCTAGCCGGAACCTCTCAACCTCACACACTAGCTCCGGCTCCTTCCCCACCAGAGAGGTGACATTCCACGTCCCAAGAGCCAGCTTCTGCAACCGAGGATCAGACCGCCAGGGTCCCTTCCCTCTGCCGCCACCCATCACACAATGCACCCGACCCCTTTGGCCCCTCTCGCGGGTGGTGGGCCCATGGGAGGGGGGACCCATGTTTCCTCTTCGGGCTGAGCCCGGCCGGGCTCCATGGGTAAAAGCCCGGCCACCAGGCGCTCGCCATCGTGCCCCCCCTCCAGGCCTGGCTCCAGAGTGGGGCCCTGGTGACCCGCGTCCGGGCGAGGGAACGCCAAGTCCAATCTTTTTTCTCATCATTGGGGTCTTCGGGTTGCGCTTTGTCTGGTCCCTCACCTAGGACCTGTCTGCCTTGGGTGACCCTACCAGGGGCATGAAGCCTCAGACAGCATAGCTCCTAGGATCATTGGGGCACTCAAACCCCTCCACCACGATAAGGTGGCAGCCCAAGGAGAGGAAGCTGATGGATATGCAGTGAAAATAGTCTCAAAATACCTATGTGTGTGTAATACTGGATTTGTAACTTGTGTAAGCATCTTTGTGTGTAACTTCGGATAGTTGTATGTGTGAAACATGATTTGTAAACCTTAAAAAGAAAATTTGTGATTAACTCCGGGTACTTGTTAATATGTGGTCAAATGCATACACAAATATGACGAAATTACGAATGCAAAATAAAAGTACACACACACAATTACAATTTCAACAAAAGTCCAATTTTTACACACAAATGTTTTAATTACAGCCTCACAACTTTGATAATTACAAATTCAAACCTTTTCCTACGCCTACAAATGTTAAATAAGTACACACCAATCGCCAGATACACACACACACACACAAAACTGCAGTTACGTACAGATCCGGCTACGAATGCATGAGTATTTTTGAGACTCATTTCACACTTTTCCGGACAGCCTGAGATTTGTGTGTATCTGGTGCGTTTAAATGCAGGTCGAAATCTATGGAGTGAAAATAGTCTCAAAATATCTGTGAGCGTGTGTGAGAGTATTTGTACGTGTGTAAAAATATCTTTGAGTGTGTAATACCGGATTTGTAAACCTTAAAAAGAAAATAAACCTTCTCCTACGCCTAGAAATGTTGAAAAAGTACACACAGGTCACCTGGTACACACACACAAAACTGCATTTACACACAGATCCGGTTACGAGTGCACGAGTATTTTTGAGACTCATTTCACTCTTCGGGAGCTCCCAGATTTGTGTGTAGATGGTGCGTTTACATGCTAGTAGAAAGCTGGGTCATCTGAGTTTTACTCTGAGTCTAGTGTTTTTATCCTAAACGTTTCTCCCTGTGCTTGTGCCGAAGTGGTAAATACGTTAGTTCGGTGGAAAACGGTAAATCTCAGCACTTCCTTATAATATCCCAAAATTATTTATAGACATATTGTGCATTTTTGAGCGGTACAGGAGACTAAGTGGTCTGATAAACTACCACTGGATGGCGAAATGGTTCGCTGGCCGGAAAAATAGGCAGGCAAATCAAGAAGCAAAACTTCTTGATGGTCTGCTCTCAGAAGTAAGTAGAAGCTAATGCAGGCTTTGCTCTCCGATTATAATGAGACATGGAGTAATTATAAATAATTTCAGATTACGTTTTATATGACTGGTATTTTGATACTCTGCCCTCCTCATATGTTTCTGTTAGCAGGAGCTAATGTTTATGTGAGCTATGCTACTTTAGAGTATGCAGATTTATTTTGAGGGAAGAATAAATTTACACTCATATATAAGCTGCACACAGACTGCTTTTCCATCCATTTTCTAACACCCTTGTCCCTACTGGTGTCTATCTCCAGCTATCGTTCCGTGCGAGAGGCGGGTTCACCCCAGACAGGTCGCCAGTCTGTCGCAGAGATTATTTTTCATTGTGTCAAAGTGTCATTTTGTCAGTGATGTCCCATGAAAAAATACTTAAATATCTGCAGAAATGTGACGGTGTACTCACTTTAGTGATACACTGTAATCGATACTGATCTCATTCTGTTAATGTTGATATTTAAACCCATTATTAGTAGATTCAGACCACCAGATTATACTGTTCAAAATCAAATAAAGTACGTTTAACATTACGCCTGTGAACTTTGCGCCATCACTGTTATGTTCAGTAGTTGGAAGTTTGGTGTTTTTGGATCTTGACCAATGTCAGTCAGAGTTGCACATGTTTTTATGTAATTGTTAATTAAGGCGACGAGTGTAACCAGTGGGCTCCTTTGTCAGGTGATGAAGATGATGGGCCTGAACAATGCCGTTCACTGGGTGGCCTGGTTCATCACTGGCTTTGTCCAGCTCTCCATCTCCGTCACTGCTCTCACAGCCATCCTGAAGTACGGTAGAGTGTTACTCCATAGTGACCCACTGATCATCTGGCTCTTCTTAACTATTTATGCTGTGGCCACCATCATGTTCTGGTGAGTGCTTCAGATTTTCACTCAACACTGTTAGAATTCATCATTGTTTCACTTAAAACACTGGCGTCTGACTGCAGGTTGCACCTTCTGAGAGTCGACCTCAGAAGGTGCAGTAGAGAGATGGAAGAAAATTCCACTGTAATGATAAAAGCAGAATCAGCCAGAACCCAAAACGCAGCCACAACAAGAGGATGGTTAACCAAAAAGTTTTATTACTAAAGTAAATGGTGTAGAAGGATGTGGTCACACTAGTGGGTCAGGGACGAGGAATCCACAGGGGTCAGGAGTCCAGCCGGGGGAGGGGAGGGTGAATGGACAAGGGGAGATCTGTGGGAGTCTCAGGGGACAAACAGACGACAGGGGCAAAATCCACCAACCAGAGGCTGAGTCGTGAAACGGTCCAGGGTCATGCACGGGGGGGTCTCAGGCAGTGAAAATCCAGAATCCAGAAGGCAGGAGGCAGGGTCAGAAACAGGCAGGGTTCAGCAACAGGACTTTCAACAGCAAAAGGATTAGGCAAAAATCTGTGGTCAAAAACAGGCAGGATCAGAAACCAGAAAACACTTTGAAACATGAGACAAGGCTTGAAAGCTGTGACAGGGGCAACAGACGATCTCGCACTGAGCTGGTGACGAGCAGCTGATTAAGTAGGGACCAGCTCAGTGCAGGTGAGGGCAATGAGCAATCAGCACAGCCAAGCCAGAGCTGAAGGGCTGGAATCATGACATCACCTCCCCCTCAAGGGGCGGCTCTTGACGCCCCTCTGGGCTGGTCCGGATGCTGGCAATGGAAATGGCGGATGAGGCCCTTATCCAGGATCAGGCGAGAAGGCACCCAGGACCTCTCCTCAGGACCATAACCCTGCCAGTCGACAAGATATTGGATGCCACGGCCCCAACGTCGGGAACGCAGCAAGCGTCTCACAGTAAAGGCAGGGGCTCCATCAATGAGTCGGGGGGGTGGAGGGGGTCTGGAAGGAGGGCAAAACCTGGATGACCTCACAGGTTTGACCTTGGAGACATGGAAGGTGGGGTGTACACGCATCGAAGAGGGCAGATGGAGACGCACCGCTGCTGGGTTAATAACCTTGGCAACAGGAAATGGACCCACAAAACGGGGTGCCAACTTGCGATTCTCTACCTTGATGGGTAGATCCTTAGTGGATAACCACACCTTCTGACCCACCAGGTATCTAGGGGCTTGGGATCTGCGGCGATTGGCATTGCGGGCATAAACAGCAGAGGTCTTGCAGAGAGTCGCTCTGGCCTTTCTCCAGACTCTGAGACAACGTCGTGCTGATAAATGGGCAGCAGGAACCTTGGTAGCCCCTTCCTGAACAGAGAAAATAGGCGGCTGATAGCCAAAAACGACATGAAATGGTGACAGACCTGTGGCACTTGATGGTAATCCATTGATGGCGTACTCAACCCAAGGTAAGTTCTGGGACCAGTGACTGGGAGCATCCATGCAAAGGATGCGCAACTTGGACTCAACCTCCTGATTCATCCTCTCTGTCTGGCCATCTGTCTGAGGGTGAAAACCTGAAGAGAGACTGACGTTAATGCCGAGAAGGGTGCAAAACTCACCCCAAAAACGGGAAATGAATTGCGGCCCTCTATCAGAGACAATGTTGCGGGGGATGCCATGAAGTCTGAACACTTCTCGGGCCATCACTTCAGCGAGATCAGGTGCTGAAGGTAACTTGCGTAGAGGAATGAGGTGGGTCATCTTAGAGAATCTGTCAACCACCGTGAGGAGTACAGTGTTACCTTGAGAGGGAGGCAGGCCAGTGACAAAATCCATAGAGAGGTGGGACCACGGTCGATGTGGAATAGGCAGGGGCCTTAGTAGACCGGCTGGGGGACGTCTGGAGGGCTTTACTCTGGAACACGTGGTGCATGCTGACACAAACTCTCGTGTGTCTTTTCTGAGAGTGGGCCACCAGAATCCTGACTGGACCACTGCTAGAGTCTTGGTTATACCTGGGTGACAGAAAAGTTTAGAGCCATGGCAGAACTGAAGGACTTTAGACACCATCTCTTCAGGAACAAACAGAAGACCCGTAGGACACTGAACTGGAGGTGGATGTTTCTGATGACTCCTCTTGAGCAAGGTCTCAATACTGATAAGAGCTAGCCTGGTCTTGGAGGGAAGGATGTAGTTATGGTCAACAGAATCAGAAAGACAGACAGAAGATTGATGGAGTCTAGAAAGGGCATCTGGTTTGACATTCTTGCTGCCAGGTCGATAGGCCAGGGTGAAGTCAAATCTACTAAAGAATAGTGCCCACCTAGCTTGGCGTGGGTTCAGTCTCTTGGCAGACTTTAGGTATTCCAAGTTCTTATGGTCTGTCCACACAGTAAAAGGATGTGTGGACCCCTCTAGCCAGTGCCTCCATTCCTCTAAGGCTAGCTTGATAGCCAACAGTTCCCTGTCTCCAACGTCATAGTTACTTTCGGAGGCAGAGAGCCGGCGAGAAAAAAAGGCACAAGGATGTAACCTGGCATCATCTGCGAACCGTTGAGATAGGACTGCGCCGACCCCAGTGTCGGAAGCATCAACCTCCACCACAAAAGGGTTAGATGGATCAGGAAAACGCAGAATGGGAGCTGAGGTAAAGAGATGCTTAAGCTTACCAAAGGCTTGTTTAGCCTCTGAAGACCACTTGAACTGAGTCTTAGTAGAAGTGAGTTGATGAAGGGGGGCAGCCACTGAACTAAAATCCTTGATAAAACGGCGATAAAAATTGGCAAACCCAAGAAACCGTTGAAGCTCCTTCAAACTGGATGGTTCTGGCCACTCCAAGACTGCTGCCACCTTAGATGGATCCATGTTAATCCTGCCGGGAGCAATAACAAACCCCAGAAAAGATACAGATGACTGGTGGAATGCACACTTCTCAGCCTTAACAAATAGTTTATTTTGGAGCAGCCTGAGAAGAACCTCACGAACATGCTTGATATGGGTAGGAAGATCCTTCGAAAAAATCAAGATGTCATCAAGGTATACAAACACAAATCTGTTAAGCATGTCCCTTAAAACATCGTTAACCAATGCCTGGAAAACGGCTGGAGCATTAGTGAGCCCAAAGGGCATGACCAGGTATTCATAATGCCCTGAAGGGGTATTGAATGCTGTCTTCCATTCGTCTCCTTCTCTTATGCGGACCAAATGGTAAGCATTACGCAGATCCAGTTTAGTGAACACCGTACTACCTTGAAGGAGCTCAAAAGCCGAAGTCATGAGAGGCAGAGGGTACCTGTTCTTGATGGTAATCTCGTTAAGGCCTCGATAATCGATGCATGGTCTAAGAGAGCCATCCTTCTTGCCCACAAAGAAGAATCCTGCTCCTGCTGGGGAAGAAGACTTTCTGATTAGTCCTGCCTTGAGGGCGTCAGAAATGTATTCCTCCATAGCCCCTCTTTCAGGACCAGAAATGGAATACAATCTGCCCCTAGGTGGGGTGGTTCCAGGGCGAAGGTCAATGGTACAGTCGTACTCTCTATGAGGAGGCAGAGAAGTGGCTTTAGACTTATTAAAAACCTCACACAAATCATGATAAACCTTAGGGACCCTAGACAAATCTGGGTAATCATGGTTGATCTCACAGGGAGATGTCATGATGGGAGCTTCCCTCAAACAAGAAGTGGAGCAGGATGGTCCCCAAGACTGAACCTCACCCGTTAACCAATTAATGACTGGACTGTGTTTGATGAGCCAAGGGCGTCCCAGAATCACCGGAATCTCTGGGGACTTGGTCAGCAGAAATGTGATCCTGTCATGGTGGTTTCCTGAAATCAGTACAGAAACAGGCTTAGTGCAGTGAGTTATGGTATCAATGAGATGCCCATCAATGGCAAAAATCTCACGTGATTTCTCTAGAAGTTCCAACTCCAGGGCGAGCTTATGAGCTAGGCTGACATCAATAAAGTCAGCATCAGCCCCAGAATCAATAAAAACAGGAACTTCCCTCCCTTCAGGAGAGTCAGGGAATCTGATGGTGCACTGATTGTGGGAATGGTTCTGATGTCTGAGGATAGGGCTCAGTAAAGACCCCCTGAGCCTTACTGAGCCTGTTCTTTTTGACGGACAGTTAAGAGCTCGATGGTTCCTCTCTCCGCAGTAAAAACACAGGTGATTTCTGAACCTCCTCTCCCTTTCTTCAGCAGAAAGCCGGGTCCTACCCAACGGCATGGGCTCCTCAGTGTTAACAAGGGGGGGCGTGAAGACTTGGGGCAAGCTGCTTGGACTGACCTGAACAGTTGAGACCCTTCTTTGATAATTAGATGGAGACCTCTCCCTCTTACGTTCACGAAGGCGTTGGTCAATCCGCGTGGCAAGCCTTTCTAAGGCCTCGAGGGACACAGGAGGGTCACGGGTAGCAATCTCATCCTTGATATCATCTGACAGGCCCTGGTAAAAAATGTCAAACATGGCTTCATTATTCCAAAGACAACTGGACTTCAAGGCATGGAAATTGATGATATAGTCAGAAACAGGTCGAGAGCCCTGTTTGAGAGAAAACAGTCTCCTGGCAGCCTCTCTCTTGGGACGGATAGGATCAAAAACCCTCTTCATCTCATCAGAAAACTCTAAAAATGAGTCACAGCTGTCAGCAGCACTCTCCCACTCAGATGTTCCCCACAGCTTAGCCTTACCAGATAGTAGAGAGATGGTATAGGCCACCTTGGCCCGTTCAGAAGGGAAGGCTGAGGGCTGGAGTTCAAAATGCAGAGAACACTGGGTTAAAAAAGGTCTGCATTGTTCAGGATCCCCATCAAAACGCTCAGGTGGGGGAATCTTGGGTTCGTTGTTAGCGTTAACCATGGGAGTGGCAGTAAGTGGGAGTGGCCGCATAACTGAGGGCCTAGCTTGGGTTTGGGAATCCCTTAGAGAAGAAAGTCCCTGTAAAAGCTCCTGGACATTTCTTTCTAGGCCGGTAACAGCATCCTCTACTTTAGAACACCAACCGGGATTTGGCTGTGGGTTCATACTGGCGAGATCGTACTGTAATGATAAAAGCAGAATCAGCCAGAACCCAAAACGCAGCCACAACAAGAGGATGGTTAACCAAAAAGTTTTATTACTAAAGTAAATGGTGTAGAAGGATGTGGTCACACTAGTGGGTCAGGGACGAGGAATCCACAGGGGTCAGGAGTCCAGCCGGGGGAGGGGAGGGTGAATGGACAAGGGGAGATCTGTGGGAGTCTCAGGGGACAAACAGACGACAGGGGCAAAATCCACCAACCAGAGGCTGAGTCGTGAAACGGTCCAGGGTCATGCACGGGGGGGTCTCAGGCAGTGAAAATCCAGAATCCAGAAGGCAGGAGGCAGGGTCAGAAACAGGCAGGGTTCAGCAACAGGACTTTCAACAGCAAAAGGATTAGGCAAAAATCTGTGGTCAAAAACAGGCAGGATCAGAAACCAGAAAACACTTTGAAACATGAGACAAGGCTTGAAAGCTGTGACAGGGGCAACAGACGATCTCGCACTGAGCTGGTGACGAGCAGCTGATTAAGTAGGGACCAGCTCAGTGCAGGTGAGGGCAATGAGCAATCAGCACAGCCAAGCCAGAGCTGAAGGGCTGGAATCATGACATCCACAATCAATCAATCAATCAAATTTTATTTGTATAGCACATTTCAGCAGCAAGACATTTCAAAGTGCTTTACATCATTACAAACACAGAAACACAATGCAACATAGAATCAATCATTAAGTCAAGTTCCATCAATAAATTTGTAATTGATTACATTTCAAATACAATTCTAAACAGGTGGGTTTTCAGTTGAGATTTAAAAGAACTCAGTGTTTCAGCTGTTTTACAGTTTTCTGGAAGTTTGTTCCAAATTTGTGGTGCATAGATGCTGAAAGCTGCTTCTCCTCGTTTGGTTCTGGTTCTGGGGATGCAGAGCAGACCAGAACCGGAAGACCTGAGAGGTCTGGAAGGTTGATACAACAACAGCAGATCTTTAATGTATTGTGGTGCTAAGTCGTTCAGTGATTTATAAACTAACAACAGTATTTTAAAGTCTATTCTTTGAGCTACAGGGAGCCAGTGGAGGGACTTTAAAACTGGTGTTATGTGCTCTATCTTCCTGGTTTTAGTGAGAACGCCAGCAGCATTCTGGATCAGCTGCAGCTGTTTGATTGATTTGTTGGACAGACCTGTGAAGACGCTGTTGCAATAATCAATACGACTGAAGATGAACGCATGGATGAGTTTCTCTAGATCTGGCTGAGACATTAGTCCTTTAATCCTGGAAATGTTCTTCAGGTGATAGAAGGCCGACTTTGTAACTGTCTTTATGTGGCTCTGGAGGTTCAGGTCAGAGTCCATCACTATTCCCAGGTTTCGGGCTGATCGCTGGTTTTCAGTTGTAATAACTGAAGCTGTGCATTGACTCTAGATCTATAAATCTAGATCGTTCCTCTTTAGGTCCAAAGATAATAACTTTAGTTTTGTTTCTGTTCAGCTGGAGAAAGTTTTGGCACATCCACACATTTATCTGCTCTAAGCATCTGTTCAGTGATTGGATGGGCTCTGAGTCACCTGGTGACATCGTAATGTAGAGCTGTGTGTCATCTGCATAGTTATGGTAGCTAATATTATTTCCTGTTATAACCTGAGCTAGTGGGAGCATATAAATATTGAATAAAAGGGGCCCTAGGATTGAACCTTGGGGTACCCCACATGTGACCTTTGACCTCTTTGATGAAAAGTTTTCAATTGAAACAAAGAAATCCTTGTTCTTTATGTAGGATTCAAACCAGTTAAGCACTGGACCGGAGAGTCCGACCCAACTCTCCAGTAGATTCAGTAATATGTCATGGTCAACAGTGTCAAAAGCTGCACTGAGGTCCAACAGAACCAGCACTGTGGTTCTCCCGCAGTCTGTATTTATATGGATGTCATTGAACACTTTGACTAGGCCAGTCTCTGTGCTGTGGTGAGCATGAAAACCAGACTGGAAGGAGTCAAAGCGGTTGGTTATAGTTAGGAAGCTATTTAATTGTTTACACACAGCTTTTTCAATAACTTTGCTGATGAATGGGAGGTTGGAGATCGGCCTGTAGTTCTACAGTAGTGATTTGTCCAGATTGTTCTTTTTTATAAGTGGTTTGATTACTGCTGTTTTCAAAGCCTGGGGGAAAACGCCTGATGAGAGCCATGAGTTACTATTTGGAAAGTCAACAATCACTGCAGCCCTTCACCAGTCGGGGTTCTTTGGCAGAGTGGCCCGACTGAAGGCTCTCCTCAGTTCAAGACATTTGAAAGCCTGCATAGAGTTTGCCAAAAAACACACGAAAGACTCACAGACTGAGAAATAAGTTTCTCTGGTCTGATGAGATGAAGATTTAACTTTTTGGTGTAAGCGGCATGTGTGGAGAGAACCAGGCACTGCTCATCACCTGCCCAATACAATCCCAACATGAAACATGGTGGTGGCAGCTTTATCCTATGGGGTGTTTTTCAGCTGCAGGGACAGGACAACTGGTTGCAATTGAAGAAAAAATGAATGCAGCCAAGTGCAGAGATATACTGGACCCTTAGCAAATTTTCTGGGGGGAGCCCTGATATCTATCTGCATTTTTAATGTAAAAGTTTAAGTACTTAGGTATGAAGTCATTTATGTAAATGCACAAAATTTATGTAGGAAAAACAAACTGTCAACCTGTAGGTACAAAATGCAGCTGAAATCTGAAAACTACCTGATTTCAGTTTAATCTGAAGCTGTCAGATTAATAGTTTCAGCCGTTTTGTGCTGAAACTATTAATCTGATTGTCAGAATAATCAATAGATTAATTGATAACTTAAATTGTCAGTTGCAGTCCTAATAAAAAATATAATATTATTTCACATTAAAATATTTGTCTACAAGAGCAAAATCACAGACCTAGTGTCAGGTTTAATACATTTGCATTTGGTATTGTAATTTTGTTCCTTCCTGATGGTCATGAAAAGCAGTGAATGCTGATGTGTGCTGCAGGATAACCGTTTGCATCAGACACAGCAGGTTAAGTCACCAAGCAGTCAGTGAGAGTCTTTCCCAGTTTACCTTTTAAGTAAGTACTTGAACCCGTCTACCTGAATCAAGTGTTATCACACACTGATTGGGATTAAACTTCAGCCAGTCCAAATAAAGGATTAATACATGTGCCAAGTTATTTCATAAAATAAGTTTCTTTATTCAGATTGTGAGAAGCGAGATCTGTTAACAGCTACATTTCATAATGAAATGTTTCATAGTGTATCTGTGTTTGACTCTGGTTCTTCAGCTTGAGGCGGATGGTGTGTGAACGGTTAGGATACGGCTGCTAACTGCTTCCTCATCTTCCAAGTCTGAAATGTTAATATTTCTCCTGCTCACATGAAATGAAGATTTCATTCATCCCTTTGGTTTCCTCGGCTACATACAGTAAAATTAATAATTTTAGAAATCCATACTGTGTTTGCAGCGTTGAACTAAAGTAGAAAATAGTTATTCTATATTATTCTAAGATGCCCTTTCCTATTGAAATATTGTAAGGCAGCATCAGTAAAGACTTGTATTCATATTTGACTCACATATTTGCAAAGGTTCTACTAATGTACTGATCCAAAATTACTATTTGACTTCAGTGAAATTGCCTTCCTGCCTTTTTATACATTGGCTTAATAACAACAGATTTGTGTTTTTGCTGCAGTATAAACCCAGCTTTATTTGAAATTTCATTTTGCACAATAATAGCAAACAAACATTTAAGGTTTTACATAAAAGTGCTAATGTGTTGAATTTCAAAGTTTGTTTGTTTTAAAAGAAGTCTGACTTTACTGAGAAGAAACTATGGATTGGTTCAGATTGTGATTGGTAACTAGTTCTGTAATGTTTTCTTTTTTTCTCAGTTTCTTGGTGTCAGTAATCTACTCCAAAGCTAAGCTAGCTTCAGCCTGTGGAGGAATCATCTACTTCCTCAGCTATGTGCCCTACATGTATGTAGCCATAAGGGAGGAGGTGGCCCATGACAAGATCACTGCTTTTGAGAAATGCATTGCTGTAAGGCCACTTGATTGTTCTTCATGTGTTGCTGTTATACTCATGCTGCTGACCCTTAGTGCATGTGTTCTCTGTTGGTTCCAGTCTCTCATGTCCACCACAGCCTTCGGTCTTGGCTCCAAGTATTTTGCCCTGTATGAGGTGGCAGGTGTTGGCATCCAGTGGCGCACCATCAGTCAGTCACCTGTAGAGGGCGATGACTTTAATCTGAGCCTTTCCATGATGATGCTCATTATAGATGCTGGGGTGTACGGTGTGCTAACCTGGTACATAGAAGCTGTTCATCCAGGTGGGAAAAGACTGCTTCCTCAATCCTGGACCATTATTATCTCATTATAACACAACTTTCCCTCTTCCTTTACCTGTAGGGATGTATGGGCTTCCACGCCCATGGTACTTCCCTCTGCAGAGGTCCTATTGGTCAGGCAGTGGGCGTGTTGAGACCTGGGATTGGCCCTGGTGTGGAGGAGGAGCTGCCAGGCTCAGTGTGATGGAGGAGGACCAGGCATGTGCCATGGATCAGCGCCGGTCCGGTACGGAGATCTCAACTTTATTATGAACTTTCGATGAGGGTTTTCATGTTCTACAGGTTAAAAAAGACCAAAGACTAATTAATAACACAAGGCCTCTCTGACACATTGTGCCATTAATTACACAAGGCCTCTATTACTGTGAAAAACTTCAACGCTTTAGTTAAAGATGAAAATGGAATCAGACACAGATTTGTGAATGTGATGTGAATCTGGTTTATTCCGTCTAAAAAACAACTGTCAAATAAAAGAATTACTCAATGCTCTCTATCCTATTGGTTACTATAGGGATAAAATGATGTATGATAAGCTAGATGGCAGGGCTGTGCAGAGACCTTTGGAGGGGCAGGGGCTCAAAGTTAAAAAAGGGGCACATTGAGCAAGATCTTCAAACATTGAACAACATGCAACAACCTATGCTAATCAAGAATCTAACATTTAATGAGATCATACTATATCATATTGATCTGAGACTGTAGTTTTTAAACAGACCATAGGAGAGAAGGTTGCTGGTTATGAAGTTATGAAATAAGCAAATTTGCTGTTATTTTACTAAATAAACCCTAATAATATCTGACTGTTTAGCCTCCATAGAAACTTGGCTGCAGATTGCTCTAAAAATTGAAAAAGCTCAGAGGGATTAACTACATATAATTTTTCATGTTATCACCTCAGATAGATCTACAATTGTAAGGTTGAGAGCTAAATTATTTTCATTAGATTTTGTCATTCTAGAAGATCTTGAGAAACATCCACACATTTAAGCTCAGGTGATTACTGTGACAGTGTCTTCATAGATCTGCCTAGAAAAATCTATCAGAGGTCTTCTGAAAGTCTAGGGCCCTATTAATGGTTGAGTTGCAACACAGACCATAGATCTAAATCTGTAGCAAACATTTATTAACAAAGACAATTTGATTAAGTTTTATTTAATGCATTCAGGAAAGATAAAATAATCCAAAAAAAATAAATTGTACATTTGGGACTTGGTTAGGAAGTTTACTTTGTAAAAGTTTAAAGAATCATCTTGATAGTTTGATTGTTGTGTTGCCATGGCTACAATATGGTGTAATCTTTGTGTTTGAGCTGCACAAATACATCACAGCAAATAATAACCAATAATCAGTGATTAATTGCCAATTAACCTGTGCCCCCTCCCACAGATGTCACTAAATCTATATTTAAACACTGTTAGTGATGCTGATATTCTTAGTAGGTAGAACAGAATCTGTTTTGTTTGTTCAGGCTTTATGTGGTGGGTTTTTCCCGATCTATCAGCAGCAGTGTGAACCGCCTGGTAGTAATGTTAAGGTGAAGCAGAGAGCGAACAGCGAGCTGGCGGTACCAGGCAGTACCAGGGCTTTGAGGTGGGTTGTGGTGACAGACACCGTTTCTCTATATCAGGATATCTGATTCTGACCCACAGTGATGGGACCGACTCAGGCTGCCTGCAGCGAACTGGGCATTTAGTCCAGCACTGGGGCAGCCTGATAAAATTAAAGTCAGAAGTTTTCTCTGCAGCCAAATCATCTGTGTTGGGGGGATTGGAGGGGGCTTTCCAGCTATTACAAGGACAATTACAAAAATAAATAGAAACGGTTTTTCTAACTTTCACACCAGACTTACGGTTTTATTCACAAGCAAGTGTATGTTTTTTTTTTTTTTAAATGTTCTTGCCCATAATTTGATAGTTACACACAACCAGCTGAGTTTAACACTGAGCTGCTGCACTTGGGCATAACTTTATGACCACCATGGGCTCCCTGACTGACCATATGCTACAATATGCTAAGAAGTTTGTATTCTACCACTTTTCTCTCAGAACCAGGATCTCCTTTGTAGCAGTTTAGACTACAATAGCTAAAAGACTATTAACATGAAATATGTTATTTCATGTAGCAAATGAAATAACAAAATTAAAAACAAACATAATAAAATTAAAATCTTACTCAGCTCAGGCTTCTTCTGTCAGTTGTCATCATGTTATGCCTAAACAGTGTGAGCAACTGTTCACCAGCCCAAATGTAGATCCAACTATATTCAAGAGCTGCAAAATATATCTAATCTGAGTTGTCACTGGATGTAGGGAGAAACAAGGACCTCAGCTTTCTGCTCCGTATTACACTAAACAACCACCAGCAGGATGCTACTGATCGCTAACAGCCTTCTGATCAACTGTGTTACATCATGACGCAATGTGTATACATACCGGGCGAGCTGTGTACGTAAGCCGGTACGGTTCAGTACTGCGTTCCGGTAAATATTCTGAGCCGGTACGCAGTGCTGGAAGAACGGCTGCAATAAGGCCATCAATCAGCCTTATTGACGGCTGCACTTTGAGTCAAAGTAGATCTACGATCAATAGACAGTCTAAAACACGAAATATCAGAATATTTGTTTCACATGTGAAGTGCTTCTACTTTCTGCGTTATTCATACAGGTAGCCTATAACCTGTATGAATAGATAATATTTTATCTATTCATTGCAGTCTCCATGCTAATTGTCCAAATGAATCATGTCGTGACTAGAAGTTACTGCAGTTTGATTGGGTTAGCTGTTAGCGATCAGTAGTGCGCTGCTGGCGGATGGTTAGCGTAACACGGAGCAGAAAGCTAATGTCGTTGTTTGTCCTACATCCAGTGGGTGGCGCAGGTTGCTACAATTGATGGTAGCCGCACAGGCACACAACAAACGCACCCAGTTCAACACTTTCATTTTATTGGCTGAGAGATTGCCAGGCAACGCTGCATTTTTGTTCCAAAAGCAAGCAGAGGATGTTTTGTAAGTGAGCAGAGAGTTCTGCAAGAGTGCCAGAAGTTTTGAGTACAAGCAATACAAGTTTTGAGAAGAAAGACATCAAGTCATGCTTTCAAAATGAAAATGTAAGCAAAAGTATTAAAAGTTTTGAGAAGAAAAGACGTAATCTTGCTTTCAGACTGAAAATGTGTGCTCTCGAATTATGGCAGAAAAATTCCCCCATATCCCCCCATTTCTGGTCAATCGACCAGAAAACTGGAATTGATGCATCTCTAGTTTAAGATTGATTCATATTTTTGGCAACCTTGTATTTGTCTCTTAGAAGACACAGAAAATTAAAACAAATCTAATTTGGTCGCAGTGTTTCTGGTTTTACCAGGAGTAACAAGGTCAGAGTCACAGTTTACTCTGCTAGGTGGTTTACAGGAGAAGATCTAAGTGAGAAATACCAAATCAGTTCTTTTTAATTGGAGTTAAAGATCCTGTTCACAGCCGGCACTACGGCATGCTTCTTTAGAGATAACATGTCCTTACAGGGTTATAGATGTGTGTGAATGCACTAAGGTCACATTTTGGACATTTCTCTAAAACACCTTCAGCTGGAATTGTCATCATGTTGATGACGATTCCAGTTTTAAAAAACAATGTTCTCTAACCAGTAGGTCTGTGTTGATCACAGACCTACTGGTTAGAGGTCTGTGTTGATCAGCTAATATCAGAATGTGGTCGAGTGAGAGAAATTCTCTCTTTGTATTTCTATTTTTTCGTATTTTTGGTGCTGACTGTGGGTCACCACTTTATAAAATGACTCCTGCAAAATGTCCAGTCACTTCTGCACAGTGCTGCCTTCACTAGAAAGAAAATGACCAGGAGATAAAAGCTGTGAGCTGATTCTGAGCACCATTTATTCTGGATCTCGTGAATATGACCAGTTTTCTGCAGTAAGCACAAAACCTCACACTAACTGTCTTTATGAAGAACTACTTGTACTAGTGCTTGCTTAAATAAAGAAGGATCAGAGCGAAATGTCTGTTTATCGAGTTTGTGGCAATTTTGTCATAAAACCAACTTTTTATTCACATAATACACTGCCTGGCCAAAAAAAAGTCGCCACCTGGATTTAACTAAGCAAATAGGTACAAGCCTCCTATTGGATAAGTACTGCATAGGCAATTATCTTTCAGCTGGCAACAAGTTATTTAACCCCAGCTGATGCAATGAGTAACTCCTCATTTCTTAAACAACCATGGCAAAAGACACATCCTGTGGTCGTGGAAAAGACGTTAGTCTGTTTAAGAAGGGTCAAATCATTGGCATGCATCAAGCAGAGAAAACATCTAAGGAGATTGCAGAAACTACTAGAATTGGGTTAAGAACTGTCCAACGCATCATTAAAAACTGGAAGGATGGTGGGGAACCATCGTCTTCCAGGAAGAAATGTGGTCGGAAAAAAATCCTGAATGATCGTGATCGGCGATTACTTAAACGTTTGGTCAAATCAAATCGAAGAAAAACAACAGCAAAACTCAGGAGTATGTTTAATTGTGAACGCAAAAGCATTTCCACACGCACAATGCGAAGGGAACTCAAGGGGTTGGGATTGAACAGCTGTGTAGCCGTAAGAAAACCTCTAATCAGTAAGGCTAACCAGAAAAAAAGGCTTCAGTTTGCTAGGGAGCATAAAGATTGGACTCTGGAGGAATGGAAGAGGGTCATGTGGTCTGATGAGTCCAGATTTACCCTTTTCCAGAGTGATGGGCGCATCAGGGTAAGAAGAGAGGCAGGTGAAGTGATGCACCCATCATGCCTAGTGCCTACTGTACAAGCCTGTGGGGGCAGTGCTATGATCTGGGGTTGCTGCAGTTGGTCAGGTCTAGGTTCAGCAACATTGTGTGCCCAAAGAATGAGGTCAGCTGACTACCTGAATATACTGAATGACCAGGTTATTCCATCAATGGATTTTGTCTTCCCAAATGGAACGGGCATATTCCAAGATGACAATGCCAGGATTCATCGGGCTCACATTGTGAAAGAGTGGTTCAGGGAGCATGAGACATCTTTTTCACACATGGATTGGCCACCACAGAGTCCAGACCTTAACCCCATTGAGAATCTTTGGGATGTGCTGGAGAAGGCTTTCCACAATGGTCAGACTCCCCATCATCAATACAAGATCTTGGTGAAAGATTAATGCAACACTGGATGGAAATAAATCTTGTGACACTGCAGAAGCTTATTGAAACAATGCCACAGCGAATGCGGGCTGTAATCAAAGCTAAAGGCGGTCCAACAAAATATTAGAGAGTGTGACCATTTTTTGGTGCCAACTTTTTTTTTGGCCAGGCAGTGTATCTTTCTATATTTTATAAAATTTTCTCTATATCTTCAGGCAACTTTTATTCTAAAATTAGAAAGGGCCAACATCACAGTGATGAGGTGAGATAGGTTAGAAATGAGTTGCATTGTTTATACTACTTTTTTGAAAGTGTTGTTATGGTGCAGCTCTTACTTGTCTTGTGTCATCTGTGACTGCAGAGGAGATGCGGGGCATGGAGGAGGAGCCGAGCCACCTGAGCCTGGTGGTCTGCATAGACAAACTGACCAAGGTGTATAAGACCGGCAGCAAACTGGCCCTCAACAACCTGAGCCTCAACCTCTATGAAAACCAGGTGGTCTCCTTCCTGGGACACAATGGAGCTGGAAAAACCACCACCATGTAAGGAGGAAGCCAAACTGTGTTTTCTGCTTTAATGGAGCATCTCATTGGTTGTATTTATGTTGTGATTTAGTGAGAGTGAAGAAGCACACAAATCTGCAGCCAATATCAGATCACATCTTAGAACCAGTTAGAACATTGTGGTCAGGACTTTTTCCTGGATAGCCAACCCTGTGCAGACTGCTCTGCAGCCAGAGATTGGAGATGTTCACAAAGCATTTGGCAAATTATACAGAAATGTGTCAAAACACGACCACAGGCATAATAAAGACCTAAAAAAATCCAAAGAAGCATTATTCATAAATTCAAGAAAATTATGGACTTCCCTGACCACTCTCTTCATGACACTGTCTTGAGTAAGCAGAATATCATCAGTCAGAGGCTTCTTCAAATTCACTGTAACACAGACTGCTACAGGAGATCTTTGCTGCCAACAGCCATCATTGTCTACAATAACTCTTTGAAGAATTTGAATTGATATGAGTTACAAGAACACTTAATTTCCCTTTGGGATCAATAAAGTATTTTTGTTTTAAATATAATTTGAATTTGAAAAAGGCATGTTGTGTTTTTACTGTTGGATCAGGCAGCTTGGACAGCCCCTCATCCATTTCTTAGTTTGCTTCAAATGCTGCTTTAACATGACATCCTACAATAATTTCACTTTAATCGTCTGGTTAAAAGTCACAGTTTGTCCCTCATCAAAATAACCAGAATCATTAGATCGCTCATTTATTATTTTTCTTCCAACAAATCAGCCTCATGGGCCGTTTCAGTTCAGATTATTTATATTCAAACTACAATGATCAGACTATTTGCAATAAAACCATTTGGATGATTTATGGAAAAATACAGAATGAAGTCAATTATTTACACATCAGTCATTTGATCAGTCACTCCAGACTTGGGCTCATAGTGGCAGAACCCACAAACCATGTTTTCATGCGTGTCTTTGTCCTCATCAAAGGTCCATCCTGACAGGCTTGTTTCCTCCCACCTCCGGCTCTGCCACCATATACGGCCACGACATCCGCACCGAAATGGATCGGATCCGTCAGAACCTGGGCATGTGTCCTCAGCACAACGTTCTCTTTGATAAGCTCAGTGTAGAGGAGCACCTGTGGTTCTACTCCAGGCTCAAAGGCATGGCAGAGGATGACATCCGCAAGGAGATGGACAAGTCAGTACCAGCCTGCTGTGCCTGTGTAATTTTGGATATTTTAGTAACAACATCGCAATTATTAACTGACAGGACAAAATTGGTTCAGGATCAAGCAAAATTCAAACAATGAAACTTACCTAAAGTAAAATATATTTACAATAATATAACAACAACAAAAAAACAAGAAGGACTGAATGGGGGAGGGTTAAAATGGGGAAGGGGGTGATCAATAAGGATTAAATAAAAATGTCTATGAATCAGAGATAGGGTGAGAGACAGATGGCATCTGTATCGCTCATAGATCCTGCCATCCAATGAAATTCACATATGAAAGTCACGTGAATTTCATGGGATTTTTTTGTAAGGGCAGCTCAATTACAGGAAGATCAGTGAATCCAATGTGCAGGTAGGTTTTGCATACCAGGCATCGCGCTTGGTATGCACGCCTTAAAAATGGCTGCCATATTTTATAAAACGTCTTACTTCTGTTCTGCATCCAATAAGTTATTTTTTCTAGGGTTACACAGCTATTGATCTCACAAAGTCATTGTTTAATCGGAATGGGGGCGTCTGATTTCCATTTTGTTGCAATACATTTCTTAGCAATTGCCAGAAGAACTTCTGTAAGTTTCTTATCATAATTTGTCTCTAGATTGGAGTTTGTAAAGTTCCCCAATAAACAAATCTCCGGTTCTATTGGAATTGTGATACCATGAATGTCTGATAATGTTTCGCAAACTCCCTTCCAAAATCCCTGGAATCTAGAGCAGTGCCAGGTAAAACACAGAGGAGATACTGTATATTTGAATTATATTTATGTAATTTTTGTAGGGTAACGTATAACTAATGTAAAAAATTGAATTGTACTAGTCTAAACCAAACGTTTAGAGGTGACCCCTTCTCTGCACAAATTATTCCATAACTGCCTCTCAATAGATATTCCCAAATCCTTTTCCCATTTGATTCTGGAACTAACCATACCAGTTATAGTTAAAGTTCGCATGAGTGCTGTATAAACCCTTAAGATGATTTTACATAATGGCTGGCTGGCATGACGCATATCCTCAACGGGAGATGTGGACGGTAATTTCCAACTTTCTTTCTGATTAGTTCTTATAAAATCACGAAGTTGGAGGTAGCCAAAGAAATCTTTATCTGTCAAATTAAACTTCTCTTTTAACTGTTGTAGTGACATAAATACTAACTTTTTGTACCAGTGCTCCAATCGGCTAATTCCCTTCTCCTGCCAGGATCTAAAGTTACCAGACTGAAAAATCACTGTAAGGTAAAGGTAATTTTATTTACAGTATATAGCACATTTTCAGCAACAAGGCAATACAAAGTGCGTTACATTAAGTAAAAGGAAATACAAACAAAATAACAAACCAAAGGAAAGAGCAAAAGAAGAAAAAGCTAATAATGTTGATCCAAAGTAAATAAACTAGATACTCCTATTCAGGGTTGGTAGATAAGTATAAGTAAGTATCCTCTGGTCTAATTCCTTTTCTGGTTTAGAAGAATAGGAGTCTAAAAAGTAGTTGCTAAGGGAGTTTTTCTGGGTTCCAAGTTCTAATCCCTGTTCTGGCTTGCTAAATAAGTGTAAGTAAGTAAGTATTCTCTGGACTTTCTAAGTGTGCTCTAAATTTGTAAAAGTAATGAGTACTCCACAGTTTCTAAGTAATAATAAAAACTAAATGTTCCTGTTCTGGAAGATTTTTTTCTGGATTCTAAGTTTGTTCTAATTCCTTTTCTGGGTTGCAATAATAGGAGTCTCTCTGCATCTAAATAGTGAGTACTCTACAGTTTCTAAAAAATAAGCTAAAGAGTGATTAATTAACTAATAAACTAGAGTCTCTGGATTCCAAGTTTGTTCTAATTCCTTTTCTGGGTTAAAAGTGAGTACTCCACAGTTTGTAACAAAATTAAAAATTTAAATAAAAAACAGGGAAAGGACACATTAGGGCACATGACAACATTCAGACAAAACAAAGGGCAAAACAAAGACATGAGTGAAGTGAAGGTGGTGACATCACAGGGCCATGAAACCATGTTGCTCAGCCTCCCGGCAGAAGTCCGATAAGATGTTGTTATCAAGACATGTCCTTGGGAGTGCTCAGCTCCACAGCTGCATGGATAACAGGAGGAGGTGAGGTGGGAAGGAGCGTTATGTTTACATATCTTCAAGGAGATTAGAAATATGCAGCCGTTCCAAGGCAACATGGGGAAAGCCAATTCAGATACAGAATGTCTTAGGTCGGGTAGATTATAAATTTCAATCTTCCCTAAAGTCTCTCCGATACATCTCAGTTCCCAATTATCCAAATTAGTTTGGTCATTCCACTGAGCCGAAACTAGCAACTTCTCCAAGATCGATTTCATTCCGTTAGTGAGTTTTAGAGTCCTCAGCTGGGCTGCAAGTCTCAGCAAGACTTACATCCAACTTGCGTCTCTGTCCACACCAACAGTCTGAGTGTTCGCTAGTTCGGCCAAGTCCGTCACAAACTTGTCGATAAGCTAGGTATCCGCAAGCTCCAAACAGCAGAAATCCTGTTATCACACTGCCGAGTGTGTCCCCGCAGGACAAGAGGGCTCTCCTGTGCCCAGTCTTCTCGTCGAGAAAATTGTATCAATTGCATGGAGAGGCCGGTTGACCAGATCCATAATTTGTAGATTTGGAGGATGTGCAAAGAAAGGCTTCAAAAATATAGAAAAAGACAGGACAAAAACAGAGCAAGCAGGGCAGGCAAGGGTAGGGAGGGAGCAGAGGAAAAAAGCGTCTGCCTTCATTGAGACCGGTGAAATGCCAAGTCCATCAAAATGGTAGCAGTCCTTTTCCCCACAAAGAAAAGGACTAGGGGAAAGAAAACCTTTTAGCTTAAACATTTCACAAAGTTTATACCAAATTTGAATTGACTGTATTATTAAAGAATTATCAGTTACATTTTTGATAGTTTTCTCATCCCATTTATAATGCAAATTTATTGGTATTCCTTCTTTTATCTCTGTTGTTTCAATTTTGAGCCATGAGGGGAGAGCCTGCAAACCAAACATCTGTGCCAAGAACCTAAACTGAGCCACATAATAGTACAATTGAAAATTAGGGAGCAGAAATAATTTGGCCCCTCAGAAATGCTTTTAATGTGTCCCAAAAAATAAAAATATTTGGAGCAGATGAACTATTTGTTAAAATGAAGAAATTAATTTTTTCCCTAATGAAAATACAGAATTCAGGTTGTTTTAAGAGTGTAAAGTTGAGCCTTCATCTGTACTTTTCTTCTACCTAGTCAGGGACAGACACCGACATCACCAATGGACAGTGATAACTAAGTAATCTTGGAAGGTATTCACTATCTATCACTCGATGAAATATCTGACTGGAGATCAAAAAATTATCTATTCGGGTATTGGTATTGTGTGGATGCGAATAAAATGAATAATCTATCCTGTGGATGCATCCGCCTCTAGGCATCTGTTAGATTTAAATCTTCTATAAATGAGATTATTTTAGCTCATTTAGGGAGGAGACAGGGTCTGAAGATCTATCAAGCACTGTATCTAAACAGAAGTTAAAGTCCCGTCCCACCACTAGAAACCCTGGTGATTGGAAGACCTGACACATCACCCCAGTTGGCTCCCTTTAGCTCAGAGAATGAACTATAAAATACTGTTAGTTTCTAAATCACTGAAGGGTTTAGCACCACAATATATTAAAGATCTGCTGTTGTTGTATCAACCTTTCAAACATCTCAGGTCTTCTGGTTCTTTTTCTGCTTTGCATCCACAGAACCAGAACCAAACATGGAGAAGCAGCATTCAGCTTCTATGCATTACAAATCTGCATCAAACTTCCAGAAAACTGTAGAACAGTGGAAACAGAGTGCCTTCAAATGTAGACTAAAAACCCACTTGTTCAGAGTTCATTTGAGATTGGATTACAGCTTTCTATGACTTTTTTTATTTTGTTACTGGACTGTAATGTTTCTATTTTAGTAGTTTGTTGTGGTCTGTTTTAATCATCTAAAGCACTTTGCTCCTGAAATGTGCTACATAGATAAACTTGACTTGATTGTGTGTGTGTGTGGGGTGTGCGTGCGCTTGTGGGCTTGCGTGCGTGTGTGTGTTCAGAATGATTGTGGACCTGGAGCTATCTAACAAGCGACACAGCTTGGTTCAGACCCTGTCAGGTGGGATGAAGAGGAAGCTGTCAGTGGCCATTGCCTTCGTAGGCGGCTCCAGAGCCGTCATCCTGGACGAGCCCACTGCGGGGGTGGATCCTTATGCCCGCAGGGCCATCTGGGACCTGATCCTCAAGTACAAACAGGGTGAGTGGATCTTAAAGCAGTCTTAATTCCATCCAACCTAATATTTAAAGTGCTGTAACATTAGCTGTGTGTGGGTGTGTGTGTAACTGCTGACTTAAACTCCAGGGGATCAGCCTCATTAAGTGTTGTCTGACTTCCTGTTCTTCATGTGTAGTGAAGTCCTCCTGGCTCAGAGTTTTATGGGGTCGTATTGTAGTTTAGATCCTGTTTGCCATTGACAACATTGACTAATGCTAATGTTTCCTGTAATGCTCCACATGTGTTTTCAAAGCTTCGCTGTCAATGTTCCTCCTGTCCTTTAACGTGTTGCTGTCAGTAATTATCTGTGTTTGTACGGCTGTTGCAGGCCGGACCATCCTGCTGTCCACCCATCATATGGACGAAGCCGATCTTTTGGGAGATCGCATTGCCATCATCTCGCATGGAAAGCTTAAGTGCTGTGGAACACCACTTTTCCTGAAGAGCACATATGGAGATGGATACAAACTGACACTGGTGAAAAAGCAAAGTGAAGGCAGAGGTGTGTATCTACAGCCCTTATTTCTTTAGATTTTCCTTCCAAGTAACCTCACAGTCCCATAATCTTTTAAAGAGGGCTTGCTCAACAGTTTTCTATGAAACTTGACTGCTTGTGGAATTAAGTAGTCAGGTAATGTACTCTTTCCTAGTACATTAGCTGATTGTTTCCAAAAGCAAACAAAAGGGTTTGGAAACCCAAAGTATGAGAATCTTTCCACAATGTAAAGACTTTTGGAAAGTCTTTAAGACTTTTCCTGATATTTGTAAGTGCAGTTTTAACAACATCTAGTTTAAAATTTCTTTTATAAGAAATGCTTCTATCCCCAGGATCACAGACATGAATACATAGATGCCTCCTCGAGCTGCTCGGCCTGTGGCATATCTTCCGCTAAGCTAATACAAGTAAATGGACAGAACTTTCTAAAGTGCTGTTCTACAAAGTATTTTAAGTTAACACCTGTCACTGATACATTCTCTCTCACACTAATATGTTTGAGAATCAAAGAAAGCACTAAATACAACATTTCTAACTTTTTGATGCGATTAATTGTTTTGGAGGCTTTCTGAATAAAGAGCACAACATTTGTATTTGATACAACATATTCTGACCAATCACTTTTATTTAGACATTGATGAACAGACACACAGCTTTACAGAGGTGTGTTCATGAACATATTTTCATGATTCCATAATTTAATGTTCATTTGTCATTTCAAGATATGAAAAAAGAAAATGCTCCTTTTAATTTTTAGGTATTTTATTATAAAAACAATAAACTTTGATAAATCAGTCATTGTCAAACATCAGCTACATACTTATCTTACTTTTTTTTTGGGAAAAAAATATTTAATTACAGTATGATATGTCTATGCTATTGACAGCATAGACAATGCCCTAATACTTCAGACTGAGATATTTCACTTAAAACACACAAAAAGTGAAAAAAAGAGTACATTAAAATACAGATATATTTATGTTATACTACCAACACAGGACACAGGCAGGGCTTTGGTCTGCTGGTCAAACTCGGAGAAGTCCAGTGAGTTCTGAGACGTCCTGGTACACAGGCTAAAGCCAAGGATAAAAGAGAAATGATTTAACAGTGTAATAGAAAATTCATCCCTGATTCTTCACATTCTGAAAAAACAAATTTTCAGCATATTGGGCCATTGACTTGTAGAATCTGTACAGCATAGTTGTGACATTGTGGAAATGAGCTGTGAAACAGAGACTGAAGACCAGCAGCTCCAGCTCTCGTCCTGTCTGACCTTTCCTCACAAAATCCTCCAGTTATTAATGCACTTCCATTCTAACAGCAGTTTCTCATTAGCACTCTCTCATTAGAAAACTTACACAGTATGAAAAAATTTAGCTAAGCTAAGAAAATTATAACCAGAGTAGTTACTTTGGGCCAATTTAGTTACATAGGAAATATTTCTTGGTTGTTTTTTTCTTTGCAGAGCTTCTGGCTGCAAAGTGACAAAATTCGGCTTGCAGCATAATGCTATTGTTCTTTCATTCGTACCTGTAAAAGGTAATGCCAGTGGATAGTTTGTATCATAAAACTATTGAAACAAGTCCACGCAGGATATGAATTATGGACCTCTGACCACTCTACTGCCACACTGAAGATGGCGGCGACTTAATGTAGGGCTCAGCGCTCATTGATGCATCTACGTATTCATGTCTATGTTCAGGATCTCCTGCTTTGCTTTGGTAAAATCATTGCTGCTGTAGGTAACTGTCTCTGTGAGGTGTCAAGCCCCTCCTCCTTGCTCTCTGCTGTGATACAGCTCCGCCCCCACAACAGAGGCTGCTGTGAATGCTAAGGCTAGTTAGCATGGCCACCGATGACGACTGATAAATGGCTCTCCTGTATTGTTAGGTTGTCCCTGCCGTTAGCACAGCTGCAGCAGCACAAAATGAGCTGGGGAGTAGAGTGAGCAGCACTTACAGAAGCTTGATTGACACTGCCAAGCTCTTCTTCATGTCTCTGGTTGTTTCTGACTGGGAGTGATGTATTTATGCATATGATAGTAAGACCCCAGAGAGGAGGCAGAAGAGCTTTCACACATTATCAGTCCCACGTTTTTATAAGTTACCTATTGCAACTTTAACATAATATTATTGTTGATGTTGCTTTAAAATAAACTCCAACTTTCCTTTCAGTGTAAAAAAAAAAAAGACAACCTAATTCCACATGATCAAGCTGCAAGCCATGCTTAAACCTTGCTGTCCTGATCCTGATTGAGTTCATATTCTTCCTGCCACATTTGATTTGTTGAACCTGGATGCTTGATTCATTGGGTTACTGTTAGACTACATATCAGTTGCAGTCCTTGTGGTGTGCTTTTACCAGTCTTTGTGTCTTGGTTTGATCCTCCAGGCCAGGGCAGCCAGCCCAAGTCTCCCTCCTCTTCATCTCCATCCTCTTCGCTGTCACCCTGCTCAGAAACTCAGGTCACTGAGTTTATTCAGCAGTTTGTGGCTACCTGCCTGCTGGTGTCCGACTCCAACACTGAGCTCTCCTATGTCCTGCCCTCCGAATCAGTCAAGAAGGGCTGCTTTGAGAGGCTGTTCCAGGTACAAACCAGCTCCACATGGAGTCAACAGGGTCTGTGAAAATGTGCAGATTTCTTCCAGACAGACTGCATGAGGATCAACCTTTAGTTAGCTGAGTTTAGTACCAAAATGTTTGAGCTATCCTTCTGCCGCAATGCTTTTTTTGTTTTGTTTTAGATATTATTTGAGAAGAATGCAGATAAATTCCAGCCACAACTCAGCACTATATTCTCTAGATTGAGCAGAATTTATTTGTAGAATTTGAACAGATCGTATCAAGTTGTATGAGCAGCATAATGTCTGATGAATTTGGGGAAGCAGAGTATATTTCCCACCCAGCAAGAGCTTTTTTTTTCTTTAACATGTTCTGACCATGTATGTGTGTGTGGTGTGTGTGTGCCATGTATTTGATGCATTGTGGGGACCAAAACCTGGTCCGCACAAGGAGAAACGCTGTTTTTAGGTTAGGGGTTAGGTTTAGGACTAGAGTGTTAGGCTGGTTAGGGTTAGGCTGTAGAAATGCATGGAAGTCGCTAGAAAGTCCCCACAAAGATAGCTTGACAAACGTGTGTGTGTGTGTGCATGTTTTATTATAAAGTAAAGGTCAATGTGATTTTATTTATTTAGCACATTTTCAACAACAAGGCAGTTCAAAGTACTTTGCATGAATTAGAAGGAAATGGAAACAAAACATCAGAACCAAAAGAAAGACACAGGGGTAACAAAAAAGCTAAATGTTGGTTGTTTGATTCTTTTTCAGGTTTGCTAAGTACTCCACCATTTATAAACTAATAGGAGTTTCTCTAGGTCTTGCTCTGATATTATATTATAAAGCTAAATGGTGGTCTAAAGTAAAAAGTAATTAAGCTTGGAAATGCTCTTCTGGTGATAATAACAATAAGAAGAAGAATAAACAGACAGATAGGGTGTTAAAATGACACAACAGGAAGCATAACGAAAACCCCAGCATATGTAGCAACACTCTAGCGTCCAGCGAAAGGTGGTGAAAATCAGGGAATGTGTATCTGTACCCTTGAGATATGTATGTGCAGTAAATCCATGAACCCTGTCCAGCCAGCTCCTCCCAGGCTAAAGTCTCTGATACAGTGGTCTTACCTAAGAGCAAGTCGTTGGGAGCAATCTGCTCCACAGTTGCATGGATGTCTTGAGGAAGGGAACAAGGTGGGAAGAAGCATCTTGTTTACAAATCATCCAGGACATTTGAGATAGTCAGCCAAGGCCGACACAGACACAGTTCAGATACAGACAATATTCTTTCAATCGGGCAGACTTTTTTAATTTCCATCTGCCTTAAAGTCTCCTGGTGCATCTCTGTTGATTCCAATCATTCAAATTAGTATGGCCATTCCCACCGGACCGAACTAGCAACTTCTCTAAGATTGATTCCATCCTGCTAGTGAGCTGCAGGACCTGCACCCGGGCTAGAAATTTCTGCAAGAATCGGCATCCATAGCATATTAGTCTGAGCGTTCATCAGAAGGCCAATCCATCACACTGATCAGGCAGCTTGACAACAGCTGAACAGCTGCCGACATCTTCTGAATTTGTTGATATGCCAGGTATCTGCCAGCACCAACCAGCAGAAATCCTGTTATCCTGTTATCTACAGTACTTTGCTCGCTCGTCTTGTTGAGAAAATGTGATCAATTGCATTGATCAACTTATAAGATTAATTAATAGAAATAGCTTTGGGTCTATCTCAAAGACAACGGACATGGAGTTTGTCAGGTTTGTGATTGATTTGGCGAGTAACAAAAGTGAAGCCACTTGTGTAAATAAACATGTTTGGGTCCAGTCTATCTGATTGTTGTTTTTTTCTAATATTTTTTTTAGAAATAAAATATATAGATTTTGGTGGGAATTTAATTAGGAAGAAATATTGTAAAAAAAAAAATCACAGTGGCAATTGCGAAAAGAAAGGAAAAGAGCAAAAAGGGAAGAGAGGTAGGGCATAAAGTTAAAAGGGCTAGAAATACAGACAGACAGCAAAAGGTTTGACCATCAATCATAATAAAGTCAGATAGTTTTATTTATTTAGAACCATACTGTATGTGTGTTTGCAGGCTTTGGAGCAGAGCCTGACTGGCCTGGCTCTGACCAGCTTTGGAGTGATGGACACCACGCTGGAGGAAGTGTTCCTCAAAGTCTCTGAGGAGGACCAGTCTCTGGACAACAGTGACGCTGGTCAGACTGCACTTCTTCAGTCTCCACTCAACTTTTCCTCCTGCAGGCTGAGTAACCTGGGGTTTCCCATCTGTCTGCAGACATGAAGAGCTCACCTGGGGGCAGCTCACTGGGGAAGCTGTCAGTGGGATCAGGGGCTCAGGATGGACTAGCGCCTGAGACCGGACCCTCGCTGCACAGTGAGAAGTCTGAGGTTGAGCTGAGTAATCTGGTGCAGTGCTCCAGGCTCAGCCAGAGCCAGGTGTCACTGAAATCCTCCTCGTCTGTGGGCTCGGTGCGTGGAGACGAGGGGGGGCTGTATGCAGACTTCTATGGGGATTATTGCCCTCTGTTTGAGAACGGCCAGGAGTCGGACTCTGCCAGCCTGAGAGGTCAGCTCAAGTTCTGTCTCACTGTAGAGGGAAGCAGAGATGGAAGGAGAAAATGATCCACTCACCGTCCAATTGTTGTTGTTTTTTTTGTGGGGTTTTTTTGCTTTAAAAAGAACAAACCAAAGAGTCAGATTTCCTGAATGAAAAAGAAGAAAATGTCTCTTAATTCACACATTTCTAGTTGGATTTTATTGTTTACACCATTGTGTCCCTCTTCCCTGCAGGCGATCCAGAAAATCCCACCTCCCCAGACCTGGAAGACCTGGAGGGGCAGGGCAGCTTCAAGCTGGAGGGGTGGTGGCTGAAACTGAGTCAGTTTCATGGCCTCATCATAAAGAGGTTCCACTGTGCCAAGAGAAACACCAAGGGCCTCTTCTCCCAGATCCTCCTGCCTGCTTTCTTTGTCTGTGTTGCTATGACTGTGGCCTTATCCGTGCCAGAGATCGGTGAGCTCTTCCTTTCAGTTAGAATCAATAATCTGTGATCCAGCCTTTATTGCTGGCTGTGCTGTAGGTGGTTAAAACATGTGATGAAGGCTGGGTCTTGTTGTGTTTCACAGGAGATCTACCACCGCTCATCTTGTCTCCTTCTCAGTATCATAACTACACCCAGCCCAGAGGCAACTTCATCCCCTACGCCAACGAAGACAGGCCCCAGTACAGGTAACAGCAGCTATGGTTCTTACAAGAATGGTGCCTGGACTAGCTCCTCCTGCTGCATTCCAACCTTTTAAAATGAAAGTAATTATATAATTGGGGGATTTTTTGTTTTGTTTCTGTAGCTATGGGGGAATAGAAAGTGGCAAATTCATGGAATATATAAAAACACACAGGACCCGTATTTCTCACTGCTCCTGGCCAAATGGGAGAAGATTTTAATTGCACATCTGCGAATAAACAATAAGTAAACAGAAATAACACATCTTGCACAAATATATACAATCTCCCAACTTTTGCTGGTTATATGCTTACATACATCTCAGACAGGTTTGAATGACCTTGATAAATAGCTTTATCAAGTGGTTATTCGTCATCTTTTCAAAAAGAAATTATATTGAATGCTGCTTCTCCATGTTTGGTTCTGGGGATGCAGAACAGAAAAAGAGCCAGAAGACCTGAGATGTTTGAAAAGTTGATACAACAGCAGCAGATCTTTAATATATTGTGGTGCTAAACCATTCAGTGATTTATAAACTAACAGTATTTTGTAGTTTATTCTATGAGCAACAGGGAGCCAGTGGAAGGACTTTAAAATGGGCTCTGAGGCTCCTGGTGACATCGTAATGTAGAGCTTTTTTATCATCTGCTTAATTATGGTATCTAATCTTATTTCCTGTTATAACTTGAGCTAGTGGGATCATGTAGATATTTTAATAAGAGGGATCCTAGGATTGAGCCAAGTATAAGTGAAGCAGTGTGCTGTGTAACTGTCTGGTTCTTGGAACTGCAGGAGTACGCTGTCACCAGATGCCAGGCCGCACAAGATCATCAACACCCTCCGACTTCCCTCAGGTGTGGGGGCAACATGTGTCCTTAAGACCCCCTTCAACAGCACCCTGGACCAGCTGGCCCAGACCCTCAACCCCAGTGCCAACAACTCCAAGACCCTGGCTGCCCAGTACTTTGACTCTATGTGTCTGGACTCCTTCACCCAGGGGGTCCCCCTCTCCAACTTCGTGCCCCCGCCACCTTCCCCAGCTCCCTCAGATGACCCAGACCCTCATTTTATTGCCCCTACAACCACAATTCACGGTGAGTCTTAGTCCAGAGTGTGTGCATTCCTCTTTTGAATCTCACAATACTGAGATATTCAGCTGCAACATAAAGACCAATGTTTGACTCAAGCAGGGTCGGCCCAAGGCATAAGCAAACTAAGGCCACTAAGGGGTCCCCTCAGTGGAGTTGATTTTTATTTATCTTTTTTTAGTATCATATTTTTCGGACTATAAGGCGCACCGGATTATAAGACGCAGTATCAGTGAACGGATCTATTTTCATATATAAGAAACATAAAGCGAAACAAAATACGGTAGTCGGATAGGTCAGACTTTATTCAAATCATTAACAATAACTATCAATATTACACAAAAAAGTACACTCCCTTTTTCAATCATTCATCTTCTACGAATCCATCAAATTCCTCGTCTTCGGTGTCGGAATTCAACAGTTGGGCGATAGCTGCATCAAGCAAGCCCGGATTCCTCTCGTCATCATCGGATTCAGTCTCATTGCTGTCGCTTGGCTGTTCATTGATGATTCCGGCCTTTGTGAAAGCTTGAACGACAGTTTTGCCACCTCAAAACAAGTCTGTCTAGACAGCATAGAAAGCTGACTGCATGAGGTTTCTGAGCAGCAGCAATTATGCTTCGACAGTCAAGGGGAGTGACTTTGTCTC
Organism: Xiphophorus hellerii; assembly: GCF_003331165.1. NCBI lineage: Eukaryota > Metazoa > Chordata > Actinopteri > Cyprinodontiformes > Poeciliidae > Xiphophorus > Xiphophorus hellerii. The sequence goes on from NC_045683.1 coordinate 34,221,503, forward strand.
TTACCAAAGTTGTAATAAAACATAGGGTACACTGTTCATACATAAGGCGCACCGGAATATAAGGCTCATTGCTGATTTTTTTGCAAATCTAGGGATTTTATGTGAGCCTTATAGTCCGAAAAATACGGTAATAATTTCTATGTCATTATAATTTCAAAAACACACAATTTCACTATGAACTGATTTGTTTTTACAATAATATATATTTGATAATGTATGTAGAAATTATTACTTTATGGATAAAAAGAAAAATAAATTTCTCTTGGGGGGCCACTGGTCACCAGGGGCTTTGACGGTAACACCAGTGCATCCAAACGTCCAAAGCTCCGGTCAGAAGTTAAGTAAGCAAAACAATGTCTCAAAAAAGGACTTATACTTCAGGGAGGGAGGAAAGAAAGAGGAAGAATAGAAAAAGCCAAGATAAAGGTTTGATTTAATGTGTCTTGGTAATGTAATGTAAAAGATTTATAAAACTGCTAATAGAATATTAGCTTGATAGCGACCTGGAACGTGAAACAGCCAAACATTTATGCTAGGGTCTTTGTGTTTATGTGAAACTGAGTTTAAACTTTAAATGAGTTGATTCTCATGGTTGGCTCTGGATATTTCTGAGGTATTTTTGGCTTTAAAACGGCGTGTTTGATAACATTTGATAACAATAATTAAAACTTCTCAATGTTTGACATTTTCTAGCAAAATGTTTTTACGTCAGGCTACATAGCTGCTACATCGATGAGCTGCTCTATGCTGTAGTTGGGGACGTGTTGTTTGCTGCTGAGCATAATCATTTTGTGGCTAAAACAAACATTATCTTTACATCAACTTCTAAGTTATGAGAAACTTCTGTTAAAATCATTTGAAGGCTCAGAATCAGTCCAGTACCGGTACCGGTCCACATTCTCAGGGGAGAAAGACTCACCGGGTTAAATTTTTAGTTATTGGCGTAACGCTTAAGAGAAATTTATTTAATCAAAAAATGACATGAATATGTCACATGTAAGTATCGGCCGATCATGATCCCCCAAAATTAAGGAAATCGGCCCCCAGAAATCAACTGGTTGATAAATCAGTTGGCCAATAAATGTATCCTATATTATACATGTATATAATGTAAACAGCACTGCCAGAGATGCAATACGTTTATAGCAGGTGTGTGAATGATTTAATGATCGGGCTGCTGATTGCAGCCAGTCCACATTGTTAGCAGAACTAGAGGGCCCCAAAACCACATTTCGCTTAGGACCCCGTGGAGGCTTGGGCCGGCCCTGGACTCAAGTAAAGATTCTGTAGAGCTTTAACAGGGAGCATTATGCAAAATACATTTTTTCAGCTTTATATGTTAATCCCTCATCAAAAACATACCTGAAGTGTTGCTCAGATTCTTTCATGCATGTTTGAGAAATCTTTGAATCTCCCATGGCAACCATTCAGGGGAGCCTTAACACCTGTTCATAAAAGCCCCACCTGTTTGCCCAAAGTTTGCCCTTAGAGCTGCAGTCACCAGCCAAGCTTCTTGCCCACTCAGCTCCTTCACACTAGTGGCAGCGGTCATTAGCAAACACTTGGTGGAAGTGCATTTCTGCTGAGCTCATCATACAAACTCCTACTCAGCGCAACGCTCCTATGAACAGTTCTTAACGGCATCATGGAAGAGCATTGTCATAATGAAGTCCTGAAGGAGTGTTGGAAAGGGTACAATCTTCTTAAAGAGTCAGAGTCCAATTTTAAGGAGTCGGATACGACTATGATGTGAAGTCAAATTACATTTAAGTCATGTTTGACATATACAGCATTTTCCTAACAACTTTAGGTATTACTGGATTGTGCTATAAAAAGGCACTATGTGCCTGGAAAATACATAATACTCCTTTAATAATAAGAGTTACTGACATTCAGTAGCCGAGCTACGCAGTGAAGCTAGAGCTGAAATATTAAAAAGGCATGAAACTGAGATAAAGTTGAATTTTGGGATCCTGGCTGCATGATTTCAGGTCCTAAGGACACAATTGCTGAATAGTGCAATGATAGTGGTTATGACTGAACTGCATGTTTCCGACTCTTTTCTTTCTTTTTCATCTATACAACTTTAGAGTTTTAGCACATCAGCCATACATACAGAGTAGGCATTAAGAGTAGTTAAAGGCCATGTAATTGACCATGCACAGTGTGACTGCATTGCAAATTTCAGACCAAATATTCCAACAATCTCTTGTGACTGAATGACTTTACTAACTACAATAGCACACTTTTCACCCACTTTTCATTTTCATTTCCAATATCACAACTTCCCACCCTGCTGCATGAGGTCAAGCATCACTGGCTCAGGTTCAGTAGGACTCCATCTAACTGACCAAATATGTTATTGGTTTGTAGACTGTGGATCCAGGAAGGAAGTGTAATGTCCTGCCAATATTGCATCCAAGAAATCTGTTGCAACTTTGATATTGTAAATATTTCATTTTCAAAAATAATTTTGATTTAGCTTTTTGTGCTGCCAATTTAAACAGCTTTGTGGTAACAGAAGACTAAATGGATCCAGTTACCTGAACATTAGTTCCACACATTTCTTTTACAAACATTAAGTGACTGATCTTCACAGGTTATAACTTGATATTATGATAGAGGATAATATTGATATTATGATATTATGATAGAAGAACTGGTAAAGAAGACCCTTCTATGTTCGTCTCAGGTCCAGTAGGTTGACTTCATGACAAACACATTCAGGTTCATTGTATTTATTCTAAGAAAAGAGAAAATCAAGTTGGTGGTTAACATCAGTCCACTAGCTTCTACCCCTATACATGAACTAAAATAAAATAAAATAAAATAAATAAACCCAAACAAACTACAAAGCCACAGCAATGAACATTTTACAATTAAATATAACTTCTTTTTGGCAGCTGAAGGAGGAACAGCTTGTCCTGCTCTCTCTCGTCCTTACTGATAAGAGTTATTTTTTATTTATGAGTTATTTTTAAAGTGACAGTTTTTATAGTTATATTTACATTTTCGACATCATAACTGGATTACTTCAAATCTAAGGACTGGGGGATTTTCTTACTTTTATTTTTACCTTACTTTTCTTCACCTCCAAATTGAACCAGGACAAAATGCCTCCGGCCGACCCCAGGGACATTAGCAGTATTATACAACGACTTCAGTCTATAGAAATGAACATTCAATAGCTGGAGGTGAACTTTGAGCTAAACGCTACCTGTGGAAATGAGACAACTCTTCCTCAAATCAACGGAGAGGCCGTACGCCTCGCATCAAGCAGCCCACCCTGGAACGCTCTGGGTACCAAGCCGAAGCAAAAGTCTTACACTTCAGATCCGATGAGGCGACTGACAGGGAGAACCCCTCACCTGGACGAATCAGCGTGGCCAGCTCTGAGCCGAAACCCACCTTCAACCTCAACACCTGCTCCACCAAAGAAAAACAAACAAGCAGCTGCAACCAAAACGGTTCCACCGACCCCACTCCCCAGGACAAAGCGACCAGCCCGAGCCTCAAAACATTCTGACTCTGTGGGAATCCCACTGAAAAACAGATTTTCTGTACTCCAGCCTGAGCCTCTGAGTGAAACCTCGCCTTCAAACATCAACAACAAGGCAAGACCAACACATCCACCCCCCAAATTACAAAGCGACTACCAGGAAAATGAAAGGTATGCCAAAAGTGCTTATTGTTGGAGATGAGGCAGTAAATGGAATCAGCCACGTTTGCACGTTTGCAAAACAAGAGTGATTTCTTTTCCTGGTGACACTGTATCTGATTTAACTCACAAAGTTCTCTCTCTAACCACTGATCAGCCAGATATTGAGTCTTTAGATGTCCATGTTGGAGCCAACGATATGGCAAAGCAGAAATCTGAGATTCTGAAAAAGGACTTTATCTTTTTCTTATCTTTTGAACACTATGGGAAAATTAAAAATGAAGTTATTTCTCAGTGGTCCAATTCTATCACTTCAATGGGGAGACGAAAAACACTCCAGGCTGTACATGATAAAAATGATTAAAAGCTGCCGTGCCAGCTCAGTGACCTTCATTGATAACCTCTGGATCTATTGGCAGCGCTTTCACCTTCTTGGAAGAGACGGACGCAATCTTAATAAACATGGGATAAAGCTACTCACTGCAAACCTTTTTAATTTTATCAACAAGGACAGCAACGTGATCATCGCTTCAGAAGGCTCAAGGATTTCTGACTAGGATGGAACCCTCCGCTTATCAGGAGCAAACCGTTCCAAAACAAGCTGATACATTGACTGGAGACGGAGCGACTAGTTCCCTTCCTCCTTCTCCCCTCCCTCTCTGCTCACTCACTCATTCACAGGATTCACAAGATACCCATGAAGAAATGTCTTCTGGACCGGAGTTTCTTAAATTTACAGATGGAATGAATCAACAGGTTCGCCTTGGCACGTCTCTCCTTAGCGGTCACGTAGCAGACCTCACTTCATTTAAGCCACCTGACTCTAACGTCCCAGAGGATCCATCACTCTGCGTTTCTGAGGTCTGAGGCCGGGGTCCAGACTTTATCTTTACACCCTTCTTGCTCCGGAATGTGTCTGGCCCCCCGGCACTGCAGAACAGGACATTACCTGTCTGGATCACTACAAGAAAATTTACAAGAAACAGAAACATAAAATACAGCTGTTTTAATTCAAACATCAGACTGAAGAACTTTTGGCCTCCAAGTCACTTAAGCTAGCTCTTTTAAATACAAGATCTCTCTGTGCTAAAGCTCTATTAATTAATGATTTTATCACTGAGCAAAATATCGATGTTATGTTTCTGACAGAAACATGGTTGAATGACAATAATGAACCGATCGTACTAATTGAATCAGCGCCTCCTAACTACAATTTCATAAGTGAGAATAGAAAACACAAAAAAGGAGGAGGCGTGGCTTCAATATTTAAGAATACCATAAATTGTAGTAAAATCTCTTTGGGTCTCTTCACCTCTTTTGAGTATCTTGGTATTGAGGTTAAAGGCCACAAATGAACTTTGACACTAACTTTATACAAAACTCCAACATACATGGAAAATTTCTTTACTGACTTGAATGAGCTTCTATCTCTCATATGTATTGATTATGATTGTTTAATAACTGTCGGTGATTTCAACATTCATGTTGGCAACCCCCAAGACAGAGGGGCAAAAAAGCTCGCTAATATTTTAGAGACTTTTGGTCTAACACAACATGTCAAACAAGCAACACACACTCAAGGACACACACTGGACCTGGTTATCAGTAAGGGTGTGAATATTTCCAATGTCTCTGTAACTGATGTCGCCCTGTCGGATCACTTTGCTGTTATCTTTGAAAGTTCTTTATCTTTTAACCCACTTATACAAACAGCAACCATCACAAAACGTTCTCTCACTGAAAACACAGCAGAAACTTTTAATCAAATCTACTCTTCTTCCTCACCCTTAAGCTGTAATGATGTAGATAAGTTGGTAAATGATTTTCAGTCTAAAGTCTCAGATATTATTGATTCCATTGCCCCAATTAAAATGAAGGTTGTGTCTGGTAAAAAGAAATCTCCATGGAGAAATACACAAACAGTTAGATCTGCAAGACAACTCTGCCGTAGAGCAGAACGAAAATGGAGTAAAACTCAACTTCACGTTCATTATGACATCTATAAAGAAAGACTACGTAACTATCATTTAACACTAAAACATGCAAGAGAGGCTTTCTTTGCAGATGTCATAAACAAAAACATTAACAATGCTCAAGCTTTATTTGCAACAGTTGACAGAATCACAAACCCTCCTGTGACGTTACCACCTGAATTCCAATGTAATGCCGCCTGCAACCAGTTTTCCAGCTTCTTTTCGGAGAAAATTTAAAAAATCAGAGGATTAATCTGTACTGTACTGTACATCCACTATAAAGTCAGTACCAATGCTGTGCCCAACAAAACAAATACAGGAAAAATGACCCAATTCCAACTACTTAATTTTAAAACCTTAGAGGAAATTATAAGTCAACTAAGCTCCAGTTCCTGCTGTCTGGATGTTTTACCCTCACATTTCTTTAAGAAAGTTCTGCCTGTTATTGTTACTGATCTGGTCCAAATAGTAACTCATGGCTCTCATCAGGCGTTTTCCCCCAGGCTTTGAAAACAGCAGTAATCAAACCACTTATAAAAAAGAACAATCTGGACAAATCACTACTGTAGAACTACAGGCCGATCTCCAACCTCCCATTCATCAGCAAAGTTATTGAAAAAGCTGTGTGTAAACAATTAACTAGCTTCCTAACTATAACCAACCGCTTTGACTCCTTCCAGTCTGGTTTTCGTGCTCACCACAGCACAGAGACTGGCCTAGTCAAAGTGTTCAATGACATCCATATAAATACTGACTGCGGGAGAACCACAGTGCTGGTTCTGTTGGATCTCAGTGCAGCTTTTGACACTGTTGACCATGACATATTACTGAATCTACTGGAGAGTTGTGTCGGACTCTCTGGTCCAGTGCTTAACTGGTTTGAATCCTACATAAAGAACAGGGATTTCTTTGTTTCAATTGGAAACTTCTCATCAAAGAGGTGAATGTCATAAAGCAGGGGTCTCAAACTCGCGGCCCGCGGGCCAACTGCGGCCCTCGGGACGATAGTTTGTGGCCCCCGCCTTAATATGAAAGTTTAATGTTAGTGCGGCCCGCGAGTTTGATATAATTGGCACTTTTCAGTGTTGTGTGCGGAGCTGAACGAACTTACCAATCACGGTGGAGTATATTGCTCTCGGGGGCGGGACATCGGCCGGGCCTATTTGCATTTTCTATTTGTCATTATTTGCATGAGGTACATGGGCAATTTCCGCGGCCGCTCCGCTTCACGTGCTTCAGCATCCAGTCTAGACCCGGAAGTTGCTGATCAGTGTAACGTAATTAAGGTGAGGCGCTGTAACGCTTGGGTTGTGTTTAAGGGAGGAGAGGAGGCGGCAGATTCGTCAGGACGGTCAAAAACTCACAACCACACTGGTACTGGGAATTCCACAGTGTTGTCATTTAATAAATACGCTCTTCACCAACCTTACAAAGCCCGGTTGAACGGCTGCTATATTATCAGACATGAAAATTGAGCAGCGTCCAAACAACCCGTAACATTACTAAAAAGTTAGGGAGCTAACATGTCCGTCTAGCACGTTTCTCCCACGCTCTCTACAGAGAAGCCGTGGCGCATACTTCTGACATCATTAGCAATACTAGAGTATCTTAAAGAGACACTACACAATTACGGCTGTTACAGCGCCTGACTACGGCCAAATATGGTAATAGGCAATCAGAAAGGTTCGGCTGAGGAGACCGTGTGTGTGAATGCGGCCCAGCCTCACCCAGACTCTACCTCCAGCGGCCCCCGGGTAAATTGAGTTTGAGACCCCTGTCATAAAGTGTGTCATTGTGTGGGAGTATTTGTTTCTTGTTGGTTGATTTCAGAAAGAACTCCCTTTTTAGAAGCCTGAGCTTGTTCTGTTGTCCTTTTGCATTAGAACATTTTGTTCTAAGCAGAACCTTTAAAGCAAATTCTGATTCTGTAAAAAAAAGAAGAAAGAAAACAAACTAGTATTCCTAGAACTATTAATAATAAAGATTACGTTGTTATTCCAAAATATACTGTGTGAGATAAATGTTTGTCATTTTGTCAGATCCCGTTACACCTCCTCCTACCCTCCCTCTCTCCATCCGTGAGCCGGTGCGCTGTACCTGCTCTATGCAGGGCACGGGCTTCTCCTGCCCCAGTGGGGTCGGCGGTCGCCCCCCTTTCATGAAGGTGGTGACGGGGGACATTTTGGTGGACATCACAGGGCGGAACGTCTCTGAGTATCTGCTCTTCACTTCGGACAGAGTGCGGCTCCACAGGTATTGCTGGGCAGGTGCCACTCAGAGAACGGCTGAGACTTGGTGGGATTTCAGTTGAAACCTGAAATTTAATATTTCCTGGATTTTAATTGGTGCTTTCAACTCTAGCTACTTTAGTTCTACAATGAAAGAAAAAGATGGTAGGGATTAGAACAGCTCCTCTCTTTCATAGTTGCACCCTTTAATTTCCACGTTTTTCACTGATAAACTTCATCATATGGATCAGGGAGAGGGCTCGAACTCTTATCACTGCTTTATCGATGAGTTCAAAAATAATAATACAGCATAGAAAATCTTCCCTCTTAAAATACATACAGGTTTTATTGTGCTAAGTTTTCTCTTTTTTGTGTTATTTCTGTCCTTCATGTTTTTTAATTTGGCCTCCCCAGCTCAACATACAGCATATGTTTATACTGTATGATGTCTGTCATAAAACCTGAAATAAAATCTGATTGCTGTCAGGTTTTATTTCATTACCATATTTCAAAACATTAAATTCATATCCTCCTGAGATAGTTTGCTGAGTCATGTCAGAGATACATAAAAAATTAAGAAACAGTATTAAATATCAGTTCAAAGTAAGTCATATTAGACCAGAGCTTACATGTTTTTTCCTGTGTGCTGTCTGGGTTGGGAACAGATACGGTGGTTTAACTGTGGGGAACATCCAGAAATCCATCCCTGCCTCCTTCGGAAGGAACATTCCTCCAATGGTTCGCAAGATAGCCGTACGCAGATCAGCTCAGGTGGGACAGGCACCCTGACGGCCTCTGTTACACCTCTACAGTGTTGCTTATAGCGCCTCCCTGTGTCCAGGTCTTGTACAACAACAAAGGCTACCACAGCATGCCAACCTATCTGAATGTACTGAACAACGCCATCCTGCGCGCCAACTTACCTGCATCCAAAGGCAACCCTGCTGCTTATGGTATGGAGGCTATCAAATAGTCAGTCTGCACCATCTACTGCTGTTTCTGAAGAAGAACATCTTTGTTTTTTTGTGTGTGTTTTTTTATTTAAGGAATCACACTGACCAACCATCCGATGAATAGAACCAGTGCCAGCCTTTCTTTGGACTATTTGTAAGTTTACCAATAAGCACTTATGTATATTATATTAAGCGAATTGTAGATCCTAAGAGTTATGCAAAACTTGTGTTTACCTAACCACATGAACATATTCTAAATGCTTTTTAGGGCTGAAAACGAAATGGGAGATTTTTCTCTTTACATTCAAATTTAAGTAAAATGCATTTATAACTTTATATACCATGGCGACAGTGGTAGGAGTTTGCTTTTCAATCGGTTGGTTGCTGGTTCGATCCCCGCTCTACCTGCCTCTGTTGTCGTGTCCTTGAGCAAGACATAAAGTTCGGCAAGGTGGGTCATAAACTTTATGACCCACCTTGCCTGCTGGTGGGGGTCAGAGGGCGAGGTGGTGCCGGTGCATGGCAGCCTGGCTTCTGTCTGACTGCCCAGGGCAGCTGTGGCTATGATCCAGTAGCTTGCCACCTTCAGTGTGTGAATGACTGTAGTGTGAAGCACTTTGGGGTACTCTGGGCATGATAAGCTGCTATACAAGTACAAAGTCATTTACCAGCCATAATTTGGAGATTTTACAACTTGGAACATGTTTGAAAACAAGAATTGGGTGTAGATATTTTCCAAACAATGAAACACACGCATATTAAATTTTAAAAAAACATTCCAGAAGCCACAAAAAACAGGTGATAAAGGTAAAACTTGAGCTAAGTCTGGATATTTGACCATTGTTCTGTGCAGAATTAGGAATTGTTTTCTGAGTTGCTTTTATGGTACCAGCTGGGTTTTTTAAGCATATTTTGCTCATGTTCAGTAGGGTTAGAACTATAATGTTTCATAGTTTTAGCCTTCAGAACCAGCCATTTGTCCACTTTTTAATGTTCAGCTGTTGATTGGAGGTGAGTTTGGATGATGTGAAGGTACACCCTCCTCACCAGATCTCCTTTGTGCAAATGACCAGAACCCTTGCAGCAACCCCATAGTAGGATGTTGCTGCCACCACCATTCTTCATCGTTGGTAGTGTTCTCTGGTTTAAAACCTTCACCAAAAAATATCTGATTCTGAAATCCTCCTCCTCCGATGTGCTCACCGCCACCTTCTGTACATGAGTGTGTAGCAACAGCAACACTACCGTATTTTCCGCACTATAAGGCGCACCACATTATAAGGTGCACCTTCAATGAATGGCCTATTTTAAAACTTTTTTCATATATAAGGCGCACCGCATTATAAGGTGCACAGAATAGACGCTACAGTAGAGGCTGGGGTTACGTTATGCATCCATTAGATGGAACTGCGCTAAAGGGAATGTCAACAAAATAGTCAGATAGGTCAGTCAAACTTTATTAATAGATTACAAACCAGCGTTCTGAAAACTCCGTTCATTCCCAAAATGAATAAACAAGCTGTTTTATTATTTTCCCGAGGTAAAGTAAGTGACGTGGTATTTTCGTGACACAGTTTATCTTTTAACAACAGCAAGGTGTAACATATAATGGAGGGGAACTTTTCCTCGATTCAATAAACACGTAAAAAACAGTCTGATACTGTTACGGTAAATCAAACGTTAGTGCAATCACAATATATATCCACTTCCACACCATTGATTTGTTCATCTTAAATCCTCTCGCTGCTGCTCTATTCCCATGTTCTACTGTGTGACTGATTGCCTTGAGCTTAAACTCTGCGTCGTAAGCGTGTCTCTTAATAGGAGCCATTTTAGGGTCTTTACACAAAACCCAGCATGCACCGCGCTCTTCTTCTTCTACGGGGGAAAAGGAAGTCGGCAGCTGCTTACCGTAGTTGCGAGACCTGTTGTGGCTCAATATTGGTCCATATATAAGGCGCACCGGATTATAAGGCGCACTCTCGGCTTTTGAGAAAATTGAAGGTTTTTAGGTGCGCCTTATAGTGCGGAAAATACTGTACTTTACATCCATTAAATTCTACTTTTTAATTTTGTATTATGAAGACAAATAAATATTGCTTTCCTTATCTATAAATATCCTCCAAATTTCCTTCAGTTCCCAATATTCCTTTAAGAGTATTAAAGGAATATTTAATATTTCTTTCCATTCCTTTCTTGTTCTTTTTACTATTTTTCTCAGTCTCTCCCATTCAGGCTCATGTATTTCACATTTTGTTAATACATGTTCTACATTTTCTTTCTCTTCAACTCATTCACATTTATTACTATTTTTCCTCCCAATTAAACATAAAATTTAATTTTGATAGTTATGACCTACTCTTTATCTCATCATTATTATTTATTCCCTTCTGTTTCTCTCACTAATATTTTTAACTAACACTGACTGTATTTTATATAAACTTTTTCTTTTATTATCTTCATTCCACCTTTTTTGCCATTTTTCCATTTCTTTACTCTTAAGTGATTTCCCTTCCCCTTTCCCAAAAGGAATTGTAATCATTTCCCCCTCTAAAGCCCTTTTTGCTAATGTATCTGCCTTTTCATTGCCTTTTACACCTTCATGTGCTGGCACCCAACAGAACCAAATATCAATGCCACCTTTGTGTTCTGTTTTCCAATTATTCAGAATGGACTGTTAAAGCGGTATTATTGCATATTATGACTTTATTCTAGATTCACAGAGCGACATAAGTGCTATCTCTCTAGCCCACTCTTGGTGTGTATCACACACAAATACGTCCCCCTGGGAACAAAACCAGAACCAGTACTAACAATTCACTTGTCACATCCTTTCTCAGTTTTTTTTCTTTCAGAAATTAAACATTTTCTGTCTAAATAACATATATTAACTAAATAACACATATTCTACCCAGTGCATTTGAATGTAAATATAGACACTTCGAAAGAATGCATCTAATTATCTTGGCTAAACTACAGTATATATATATATATATATATATATAATCACGTCTTTCCTTTTTTTCCTTTTTTCTTCTTCAAAAATTCAACATTTCTTGTAATGAACATGAATATAGGACGCCACCCAACTCCAGCTCCGCTTCATCCAGTCTGAAACTCCCCAGTCTAATCGCTTTAGCTGTTTTCAGGTCTTACTGGGCTGAAATGGTTGGACTCTGACACTGTGCCCTGCTCTGAACATCTAAATCCTTTGGTGTACGGTTGTAATATCTCTCCTGTCTCAGTCTGCTGTTAATTAGTTCCTGTTTGTTGTTTGACACCTTCAGCTTCAATATGGTCTCTTTTGTAGGAAGAAGGGACTGGGTCCTCCTACTGAGAAGTCTCTGCTCTGGACTTGAGACGAGGCCTTGACTCGCTGTGTCAGTTGGACAGTATGGATCCTGTCCAACTGTTGCAGCTTTCTGCATGAGGTGTTTTATTGTTTTTACAGCTGACTCTGCTTCTTCAGTGCTTTGTGGGTATCCAGGTGAATGTTTTGTGTTCATATTCCCACTTTGGACTGAACAGTTTAAACTCATGAGTATTGTGCCCCATTACGTAAGATGACCACATCTGGAATCCCCTGATGAGCAACGTGTGCTTTCAGTTTGTGGATCACTGTGATACTTTTGGTGTCAGGTAAATAATCAACTTCCCAAAAATTGGAATAATAGTCCACAGTAATCAGATAGAACTTTCTGTGCCATAAAAACAGATCAGTTCCTACCTTGGCCCAAGGCCTGTAGACAATGTCATCAGGATGTAAAGTCCCTTTTTGTTGTTTGGGGTTTTGTTGTTGTGTAGCTGACCTACATATGCCTCACTTGGAAATAAATGTCTTTATCTGCTTGTTCGTCCCTCATCAGTACACACACTCACATGCTCGTCGGAGGTAGCCCTCCGCTGCCAGGTGTGCCGAGTGTATACGGTGGGTCAGGTCAGCTCTCCACGCATCAGCAGCTAGGGCTCCTTGCCCCTTGAACACTCAGCCATCCTGAAAGCTCAGCTTGTCCTGATAGGCAAAATAGTGTTGAATGTGTAGCTCCACATCTTTTTTGTGCTTTGGTCATCCTGTCAGGATTAACCTAATAACTTCCTGCAAAGCTGAGTACTCTGTTGTTGCATCACAGATGGCTGTGAGTCTTTGTGGAGAGATACAGTAGGTAAGTAGGAAATTATGTTAACAGTCTATCTCTGACTCTGTCACTCCCTCACTGCTGTCAGGTAAATAAGCTCTGCCTAGTGTCAGCTAAGCATGTCTCGTCAAGGCACATAGATCACATATCAATGTCATATTTCTACAGCTTGAGTAACATTCTCTGTAATCTCTTTGGTGCATTAAGCAGTGGTTTTCTCATAACAGTTTCTAGTGGCTTATGGTCACTTTGTACAGTCATTTTCTACCAAAAGTATACTGGTGGTACTTTTGTATCCCCAACACTAAGGCCAAATATTTTTTTTCTGTTTGGGCATAACCTCTTTTCATGGGAGTTAGCGTTCTGCTTGCAAGTGGCACAGGTTTTTCCTTCTGTGTCAATGCTGCTCCTTGTCCTGTCTCTGAGACATTACATTGCAGGAGAAGGTCTTCATTTTGGTCATAGTACTTCAGTAGTGGTGCATTAGTTATTTGATCTTTCAGTTTTGTAATAGCTGTCTCAGCACCTCTGTCCATTCCCACATGTTCTCTTTGTGTGTAAGTTGTCTCAAAACTTCACATTCTTCAGAAAGATGGTCACAAAACGTTGAAAGGCTGTTCAGCATACCTACAGATCTCTGTACACCCTTAACATCTGTGGGCCTCAGCAGTTCCTGAATTTCCCGCACTTTTTCTGGGTCAATACTTAGGCCTGGTGCTGTTAAGAAGTGTCCAATGTAGGGTACAGACTCTCTTCTCAGTTTAAACTTGTGAGCATCAAGTTTAATGTCTCTTTGTATGCACCTCATTAAAAAACATCTCAGATTTTTGTCATGATCCTTGTCCTCTTCCTCCTGTTTGTCTCCCTCACCTGTAATCAGTATATTGTCAGCAATGATGTACACCGCTTATAACCCTGTAGTGGTTATATAAGTGTCCTTTGAAAACTTCTGGAGCTGGAAATCCTGAGCCATGTCAAATAACATCGAATTTGATGTGCCAGAATCCATGTTTTACATCCCAAACACTGAATACCTTGGATTTTGAGAGTCCTGGCAGGCCGTCATCAGTCATGGGTAGAGGAAAATGGCTCCTTTTCAGTCCTTTGTTTAGTGGTTTGGTGTCTATGCAGATTTCCATTTGATTTTGTCACTGACAGCATACTGCTTATCCAGTCATGGCTGTGCTCCACAAATGCTATGATTTCTTTTCTACGCAGATCTCTAAGCTACTCTTTGATTGGAGTCATCATTCTGTCAACCGGCAGGATGTTCTCATACTGTGCTCTTATCAGCTCCATGGATGAACTAGCCTTTCTTCAATGGGATCCTGTTTTCCTGATCCACCACTAGAAACTCCAGTCTGTACAGTTTATTATTCATTATTTCTTGGATTTGGACATTTGACTTTACATTTACCAAGTGGTCATAATTTAGAACTCTAAACTTTTAGAACTCCATCTCTTTTGCTCATTATCCTAATTGCATCAGTTATTTACATTCTCTATTGTCATTTCAAGTGGAACTCCTGAACTTCCTCCTCCTCAGCCTTGCTAATGATCCTAGAGTATATGTTTTAATTCTTTCCCACATGAGAGTCTCCTGTTGTGAGCTGCTGACAGCATGCATTAGCACTCTTCTGTTATTCACGTTCCTTGCTGTTTTAATTCTCCCTATTTCTTCCTTTATTTTTATATTTGCTGCTGTTATTGATAGACAAACAGAATACAGTGATTTGTTGAGGCACAAGGAACAGTGCAACATAGACAGGGGAAAAAAGAAACAAGCATGGGTTTAAGCACATAACAGTAATGATGGAGCAAGTTTTAAAACAGATACTTGAAGTCTGTTTTCATATACAGATTTCAAGTATTTCAGTGAGGAGTAATACAGTATAAATTGGTTCTGAAAAAAATCAGAACAAGGGGTAAAAACTCTCCACTTGCAGCAGTGTACATGATATTTAACAAGAAGAAAACAATATTTATCACATCAGATATTTAGCTATCAAGGTCACTAACCTAGTATAGTATATGAGTGATGGTAATCTCTGGGATGTCCTCAATTCTAAGTGACAATCGATTCTTTTTTTTAAAAGGTTTTGTTGGTTCTAGTGATCGTTATTTGAAATGGTCAGACAGAAAAGTGGACAATGAGAGAGGGGGAAGACATGTCATCAGGCTGGTAAACTAACAGGAGTAAAATAACTCAGAGTGTATTAAGTTGTTGCAATAGAATGGGTGTGCTCACATTGGTCTCCTCTGTATCTGCAGGCTGCAGGGCACCGACGTGGTGATAGCCATCTTCATTATTGTTGCCATGTCCTTCGTACCTGCCAGCTTTGTGGTTTTCCTGGTTGCAGAGAAATCCACTAAAGCCAAACATCTGCAGTTCGTCAGTGGCTGTGACCCTGTCATCTACTGGCTGGCCAACTACATCTGGGACATGGTGAGCAGGACAGAGTGCTGCTGCTGCTGTCTGCGTCCAGATCAGATCGTTTCAGCTCAGCTCATTGTCTCCTCTGTCCGCAGCTGAACTACCTGGTACCTGCCACATGTTGCGTCATCATCTTGTTTGTGTTCGACCTGCCAGCCTACACCTCCCCCACCAACTTCCCAGCCGTCCTCTCCCTGTTCCTCCTCTACGGGTGAGGCTCTAGCATTCCTCCTCTGCCAGTACAGACCAGGGTCAGGAGCCTGTCCTGACCCACACAAGTGTTTCTTTGCAGGTGGTCCATCACTCCCATCATGTATCCAGCATCCTTCTGGTTTGATGTTCCCAGTACAGCCTACGTCTTCCTCATCGTCATCAACCTCTTCATAGGCATAACTGCAACCGTGGCCACCTTCCTCCTGCAGCTGTTTGAGCATGACAAGGTGTTTAACTGTTACAACTGTACATCCTAAGCCAAATTATTAGGATTTTACGTCAATAACATGTTTAACCACGATGTCAGACTACCATTATGCATGATCACTTTATGAAAATAATTCTTGCTGATAAAGCTAAAGCTGAAACAATTACATTACTCATGATAGATTGATTATTGAAATAATTATAAACTCATATAATAACTGGATGAACTATTTTTTTAAAAAGTCAATTTGGTGAAAGAATAACTCAGTGAACACAGTAATTAAGCCAAGTCTGTAAAAAAATACAAACATTTTGCATTTAAGATAAAAAACAAATAACCTCTAAAACCCCAAACTCCTCAGGTGGAAATGTTATCTTCACCTGGTTTAAATTCTGTTAAAAACCTCATATCAAGCACATTTTGCTATCCATTTATTAATCAGTCAGATCAGTCCTGCGCTGTGCTGAGAAAGGCCTGAGCTTTTCACATGTTGATGTTGGAAGATACTGGAGAATTATCCTTTCTCCAATTAGGCTCTTAAAGTATGAGGTTCAAGAAGAGTCAGTGAGTTAAATTCATGAATTCCATTTATTAAGACTAAAATGCAGCGCTGGTTCATCGTCATGTTTTCCTTATGGGCAAACACAGCAAAATGGCCCCTAGCAACAGCTTCTGGTTGCTTTTCTGGGCCTCAATTTCAGCTACGGCTAAAGAGGCTATTCCCTAGTGTGTCACTTCCTTTAACCTTAGCTTTGTGTGTAAGTCCGCTCGTGTGTGTGTGTGTGTGTGTATATAAATATGAGCATGCAAACAGCTAAAAGAGATAGAAGAAAACACAGAATTATTTATTCCCAACAAAGTGGTTTTTAGCTGCAGATGCAGCCTTTGCTCCAAATTGCATCTTATATTATAAGATGTTTTTTCATTTTAAAAAGAAATTATAAATTATTTATTTGCATTTTTAAATGTATTTCTAATATTGTATTAAATAAACTTCTAATTGCTAGAATAATCAGCTACTAAAATATTGACTTGCTGCAGTAGCAGATGAAACTTATGAATCAATTTGTCTAAGTTGATTCTACTCAACTACTGTATTAAAGCATGTTGGTAAAACTTAATGTTTTGTTGAAGATGATGTATAAAACAGAAAAGCAACAATTTTGCTTTCTGCTGCAAATATAATATCTATGTACTGTATATTCATATAATATATTATTATGTACTCTATAACATTTAGATTCAGACTCAAACATGAATCTAAAAACATGAATCAAACAAAATTTGGTTTTATCTACACTGATACTAGCTGGTTGACCAAGAAGCTGCCTCAAATAAATGTCACTCATAGCTTGTCGTGTGTAGGTTTAAAGTTAAGAAGGTTACTTCGGCCAGCTGACCAACAGTACGCAGCAATAGGTGGAGGAGGGGGAGTATTGCATTACTCTGCTGTTTGCTCCATAGAACTAGAAAAACCTCAGGTCATTTCTCTAGGTTCTCATTAAAGGGGCTTTAGACCAAAGATTTTGGGGTTTTTGAACCTGTAACTTTTTTTAAACTCAGTAAAGGACCGTGCATAACTGCAGCAAGCTGTATTTCTTAATTTTTATTTTTGGATCGTTTTCTTGTCCTCCAGGATCTAAAGAGAGTCAACAGCTACCTGAAGTCCTGCTTCCTCATCTTCCCCAACTACAACCTGGGTCACGGTCTGATGGAGATGGCCTACAACGAGTACATCAATGAATACTACGCTAAAATAGGTACTAACAGCGCCAAGCTGGCCACACATGGCGGACAGTGTGAGGAATCCCTACCATGTCTTCATAAACCCAAGCTCAGAATGTTACACAACTAAATGATAATAATAATAATAATCAATTTTATTTATTGCCCTTTATATCCCAATGACCCCATGTTTCCTGTATGGCCGTTCCATTAGTAGAAGAAGTTCTGAGGTCTGGGGATCCGTTTTAGACAAAATGCCACAGACACAAAGAAACATCTTTTTTTTCCAACCTGATTAGCAACTCCTAGCAGCAGGATGCTGAGCTTCACTCCACTTCTTTTCAAATATGCAATACTTACTAAATGACATGGTTGAACCACGTCAACCATGTCATTTACCTGGAAGCTCACATCATCACCAAGCGACAGAACACTTTTCTTCTCACCTGTGGCTGATGGGCAGACAGCTGGCCCTCTTCACCAGGAGCCTGCCGGCCAGCAGGGGAACGTCCAGCTGCTTAAAGAACCATGTGTGTCCCCGTGTGTGTGTGTTACAGGCCAGTTTGACAAGATGAAGTCTCCGTTTGAGTGGGATATTGTGACTCGAGGACTCGTTGCTATGACGATAGAAGGCTTTGTTGGCTTCCTCATCACCATCCTTTGCCAATACAACTTCCTGAGGAAACCACCGTGAGTGTGAGAAGAATCATCAGACGAGCCGCGACGCCACTAGCTTTGGGGCTTATTTATGCCAGTATCAGTTGATTAGAAAGCTGTAGTGAGGTCACAGAGTCGTCATGACAACAACAGTGTTAATCAATCAATCAATCAATCAAATTTTATTTGTATAGCACATTTCTGCAGCAAGGCATTTCAAAGTGCTTTACATCATTACAAACACAGAAACACAATGCAACATAGAATCAATAATCAAAACACAGCATTAAGTCAAGTTCCATCAGTAAGTTTGTAATTGATTACGTTTCAAATACAATCCTAAACTGGTGGGTTTTTAGTTGAGATTTAAAAGAACTCAGTGTTTCAGCTGTTTTACAGTTTTCTGGAAGTTTGTTCCAAATTTGTGGTGCATAGATGCTGAAAGCTGCTTCTCCTTGTTTGGTTCTGGTTCTGGGGATGCAGAGCAGACCAGAACCAGAACCTGAGAGGTCTGGAAGGTTGATACAACAACAGCAGATCTTTAATGTATTGTGGTGCTAAGCCGTTCAGTGATTTATA
This sequence comes from Xiphophorus hellerii, assembly GCF_003331165.1. Classification (NCBI taxonomy): domain Eukaryota; kingdom Metazoa; phylum Chordata; class Actinopteri; order Cyprinodontiformes; family Poeciliidae; genus Xiphophorus; species Xiphophorus hellerii. The sequence continues at coordinate 34,240,267 of NC_045683.1, forward strand.
AACTAACAACAGTATTTTAAAGTCTATTCTTTGAGCTACAGGGAGGCAGTGGAGGGACTTTAAAACTGGTGTTATGTGCTCTACCTTCCTGGTTTTAGTGAGAACGCGAGCAGCAGCATTCTGGATCAGCTGCAGCTGTTTGATTGATGCATCATATTTTAGAGACTTTGTGTTAATTAGTAGAATATCTGTGCAGAGGAACCATTCAGGATTGAGTTTGAGTTAGAGAACATGAGGTTAGTTGTTATTTGATAGTTTTGTATGTTTGCACTTTGTTTTTTTGTTTTTTCATAATTTACTGTAAACTGTCACATATCTAAAAATCAAAAAGCCCTCTGTCCTGAATTATGGCACATAGTTAGAAACTGAATTTTCACACTTCTTTACAGGCTCAGAAAATCAATGTGATTATGATTTCATTCATATTTTTCTTACTTCTGTTCCGTCTTGTTAAGGAACATCTTGAGTCATGTTTGACTTTTTTAAGGTTTCCTTAAAAACAAATCAGACAGCTCCTCTAATCTTTTAAAGTGCTTTCTGAAATTCTTTCACAGTTTCTCTTAAGACTTACAGTTAACACTTTAGGAAGATGAGTGTTAAACTTCAAAAAAATCCCATGCTATGTTGAGGAAGAGCAGAGAACCAATTTTTTCCATTTTTAATTATTTCTTTTTCATCGTGTAAATCTATGAAACAATCCCCAAAAGAACAGCTTGGTATGTGTGGCTGTATGCAGGAGGGTGCCGGTCAGCTGCCAGCCTGTCGATGATGATGATGTAGATGTGGCCTGTGAGAGACAGAGAGTGCTGCGGGGCGATGCTGACAGTGACATGCTTCAGATCGAGAACCTGACAAAGGTTTGATTCTCTGTTCTACCAGACTAGTTCAAGTTAAACTGTAAGCCAGGCTTGGTGCTTAAAGTGTTGCTTTGCTACCTGCCAGGTGTATAAATCCAGGAAGATGGGTCGCATCCTGGCCGTGGACCGCCTGTGTCTTGGCGTCCGGCCCGGGGAGTGCTTCGGGTTGCTGGGAGTGAACGGAGCAGGGAAGACCACCACATTCAAGATGCTCACCGGAGACGAGTGCACCTCTGGAGGAGAGGCTTTCATCAACAGAAACAGGTCAGAGCCAGCTACAAACCATGGCTTCTGTCTGGGCCTGTTGGCCTTCCATTTACATATTCCTCTATCCAGCAAGTCTCACGTCTGAGGCTTTTAGAAATGACTAGTTTTTAGTGTGCAGAGGCTTTGGCATGGTTCTGTATTAGCTCACTGAGTATGGGAGCTCTACACCATAGCTATAAGTAAGAACATGTGATTGGAGGCTGGTGTAGGAAAGGATCGATGAGTCTAGATGTGATGGTAGAATCCAGTTTCATATAGAAACTATCAGATTTTTTCCAGTCGCTGTGGAGAAGATGGGACCACGAGGAGCATCTTCCAGAAACAGAAAATCCTTTTTAGATTTCCACTTACAAACGCTCCAAGAATCTTCAAGGGCATTTTGTGAACACCTTTCATGTGGTTGTCAGATCACTAATCATTAATGAACATACTTTGTCTTTGTATAACCTTACTGAGGGGGGGTTAGGGTCTGGTGGTGAAACAAGATAAAGTGCACACACCTCCAAGTTGTGCACAAGCTTGCTTTCTTGGTCCACTGGGGTTCTGCAGTAACTTTTCAAGAAGTAATTTAATTTGAAAATATAAAATATACATGTTAAGCAGTCCAAGATAAGATCAAGAAGAAGGAGTAGAATCAGTGGTGAGTTTCTACTGAAAGTCCCTCGGACCAGACTTCAGAGAAAAGGAGTTTTCTCCGTTGCTGCTCCTTTTCTCTGGAATAATCTACCTTTCCAGATTATATCTGCCCAGTCTGGATCATTTTAAATTGCTTTTTAAAACTAATTTTTATTCTTTTCTATTTAATTGATGCCTGATACTGTAACTTTTCTATTGTGATGTTTTATTTTATTTGCTTATTATTATTACACTTATTTTATCATATATATATTTTTTGCATTATTTCTCTTTTTCTTTTCATCAACTTATTCTATTATCATTATTGTACAGCACTTTAAACCTGTTTTTAAAAGCTATATAAATAAATTTGACATTGACATTCCAGAAAGAACAACTGAGAGCAGTGATGAATGTTGCTGTAGCTCAGTGGCTCCCAAAGTGTGGGGCGCGCCCCCTAAGGGGGGCGCAGTGCCATTGCAGGAGGGGTGCGGGAAGCGGTATGGATGAATGAAAAAAAAAAACAGTTACACAAAAGTGTTTCACTGTAAAGATGGTTTATAGTTTGTTTTGTTGCAACTTGAAGTGTGAAATAAACTTCAGTGCAGTTTGAAAATAAAATATGTGTAAAGGTTTATGTTTGGTGTCCAGTTGATTTGTTTTTTTTGGTGGGGGGGACAAGGGAGGGTATGTGGGGGGGTGCGTGCATGTGGGGGTGAGGGGGTGTGTGCGTGCATGATAGAATTAAAATAATAACATATATAAATACTAATCATTATATTTGAGGACTGTTAGAATCTATGTCTGTTCTGTGAGAGATGTCTGCAGGAAACTGATAAGCGTGCCAGATTGGAAGCAGATACCAGCCACTCTGGAGCCAAAACTAAGAGATGCTCTTAGTAAAACACCAAAAGGCTAAAGGATCAAAGGTTGTGACCCAGAGGCACGGGAACTGATTTGATGTCCTCATATGTACCTAAGACCGGAAGATTTCATTGTATAGAAAGATTTATGACTGTGTGTTAGCAGCTGTGTTTTTGTTTTGTGACCTCTTTTACCAGCTGCTGGCCAATGTATATTAGGGTATCATGATGCAAATAAAGGAGGAGAAGCAAGAGAGGATTCTCAGAGCGAGTTTGGAGACTGAAAATCAAACCCTCCTTTCTGCTCTCCTCGCGAGTTAAATCCATTTCATTTGTCTCTCTCTCTTCTTTTATCTATTTCAAGGCTGTAAACCTGACAGTTCACATGTGTACATTTTCAGCATCCTGAAGGACCTGCTGCGTGTCCAGCAGAGTATCGGCTACTGTCCACAGTTTGATGCTCTGTTTGATGACCTGACTGCCAGGGAGCATCTGCAGCTTTATACTCGCCTTCGTGGGATTCCCTGGAAGGACCAGGAAAGGGTCAGTCTCACACACATACACACACACTTTTTTACTGTTGTAGAGACTTGCCAATCTGGAACAACTGAGCCATTCATTTTGATGAAATCTTTCATCTTTCCTTTAGTGTTGTGAGAAAATATTTGTCTCTTCTGTTACTTTTCTTTAAAAAAAAACGCTGTCCCAAAAAACCTGGCTGTGTGAGACAGTAGTTATTCCATTCATTAACTGTGATTAACCATATTGTTGGTTCATTTTCAGGAGCCAAACTCATAGCTGATTACTGCCAGTCTTTAAGAATCAGTAAATGGGAGCTATGTGACAGCACGAAGTGGGCTGAGAGAGGAACCCATTCTGGCCCGATCTAAAGTTGAACAGATGAGAAACCGAGTCAGTGACAGTCTGAAAATAATAGTGAATTTTATTTGACATTGGAACAGGTATTTCTTCAAAATGAGATGTTGTGGTGGTACAGGTGTTGAACACAACCCACATAAGGAGGCCGTAGTCTTTGACGCAGTCGTCACAGGTTCCATTCCCGGCCTGGTGATCTGTGCCACATGTCTTCTTTCTCTCTCTGTTTACCCACTTCCTGTCTTAGCACTTTCCAAAAAAGGCCACTACAGCCAAAAAAACTTAAAAAAAAAAAAAAAATTATTTCAATGAGATTTATCCTGTATAAATAAAGGTCAAATAAAAAATGCTTACAAATACTTCAGAGTCACAGTGAGAACCGTTCTCCACAAACAGCAATATGTTTAGAGGCAGGTGTTTATGGACAGCCTGTCCAGGAGGTCAAAGAACAACCAAAGATCCAAACCACAACAGCAAGCTAAACAACTGAAGGCCAGTCTGGACTTCAGTCCCACTGAACCTGGTCTGACCTGAAGTGGGCTCCTCCAGCATGGCTGAATTTGAATGATTTAAGGTTCTTCAAAGGAAGGTGAAAAAAGTCATTATTAGCTTCCAAATGATTGCTGGTAATTGCTGGATCTTTACAGACCAATGAGGATATTTGTGGAGGAGGCTTGCTATATCTCTCTAACATCCTCCAATGGATAACACATTCATGAGGCACAAAGGAACTTGGGCAATTTCCCGTTAGTGACTATTAACTATTTCTTTGTGTGACTGCAGGTTGTGCAGTGGGCTTTAGAAAAGTTGGAGCTATCAAAGTATGCAGACAAGCCAGCTGGGACTTACAGCGGAGGAAACAAACGCAAGCTCTCCACAGCTATTGCTCTGATCGGATACCCGTCCCTCATCTTCCTGGTAAAATATTTGACTAGATTTGTTTGCTGGTCATAAGAACCAGGAACATGTGAAACATTTAGATATTCTTGTAACAGTTTAAGTTGTTTTGAACAAGGTAAATGAGAAATGGGAAATTGTTGAGACTATTTAAGTGATTACTTGAGAAGGCTTCATGTTCCAAAGCTGGGCTGTCAGCTGCTACATTGCTTCTACCCACCAAGCCCAGCAGGGTGTCAGGACAGCTGGTGTCTACAGACAACTCATCAGTCCATCTGAGGGTCCACCCACACACACACCAACACCCCCACACACACCAACACTGTCTTATCCAAGAACAATGTAGAGAAACCAGTTTATTGACCAGTCATGTTCTTGGGCAGTGAGAAAGCCAGAGCACCCAGAAAAAACACAATTCTGAGATTAGATTTTTCTGTGTGAATAATTTGACATAATATATTTAAAAAACCACTGGACATATAGTTATTGTCTTTCCAGTAACTATTGATGAGATTTTGTGGCCCTCAATCAAACTGACCAGATGTACAGTAGTTTGGCCCTCTGTTGAGTTGAGTGAGACTGCCTCGTTTTTGGAGCTTGTCATGGAAAAATGACTTTAACAAGAGTCTGGATGAGAAGAAATAAGAAATGTATTAAAACCTTGCAAGGTGAGAACAGAAATACAGAGTGAAAGGAGTCTGTCAGTCTGTGGATCTGGCTTCCTTTTATAGGTTCTGCTCAGAGAAGAGTAGCTTGATTGAACTAGAGGTGTGAGTCCTTGATTGTAATATACCAAATATTCTGTGGAGCCCAACACAGATGCTCTGGCCATTTGTCTATTGTTCAGGACACAGGATTGTTCTCTAATGCTAAAGAGGGCAGATAAGTTCTGGGTTAGAGAAGTTACGCTCCAGGATCCAGGACACTGTGGGGTCCATGTGACAGATGATAAGACTATGTAGATAACCTAAAGCAGAAGAGAGGTGAGGAGCACATTAGAAAAATGTTCCATTATAGTCAAAATAAGGAAATCAGATGGAGAAAAAAACAAATGCTTTTCTTCATGTGACATTATCAAGAAATCTGAATTCAAAACATGGAACTAGTAACAACAGCTAATTGTTGAGAGCCGTTGCCAGGCAACAGACACCCTGCTATTCAAGGATTTGATCCTTGGGTCCTTGAATGTCAGAACAAAATCTAGATGATGTATCTGCACTGCCACCTGGTGGCTGTTTGTTAGAACACAGAAGATCCGGATGATGATCTGCTGCTTCACACACCGTCCAAAACACTCAGGATTTATCTGCAAATGTACGACATCATTCCCTTTTTAAAGGACTTCATGAATCTGCTGCTGCTGACATGAATTTATGCCTTATAGTTAGTCAGCTATGATTAATATTGATTAAGAGTTCTGGGGGAAAAGTACAAAAATCTAAAGTTTTACTGTCAGGACTAAATACAAAATGATTTAATCTCCAACAAAAGTGATAACTCAATATTTTTTATAGCTTTAATATGTAATCGAATATTTCTAGAAATGAGATAAAGCAGTTGGGTGATGTGTTTTGTGTCTTGTGTGTGTGTGTGTGTGTGTGTGAGCCTCTGCTCTGTTCCTGTGTTCTCCAGGATGAACCCACCACTGGCATGGACCCCAAGGCCCGCAGGTTCCTCTGGAATCTAATCCTGGACATAATCAAGACGGGCCGCTCCGTTGTGCTCACATCACACAGGTAGGGGGCGCCGCCTGCAGCAGCGTGTTTAACCTTCTGGCTCTGATTGGCTCTAACGTCTGCTTTGATGTATTCACCAGCATGGAGGAGTGTGAAGCACTGTGCACTCGACTGGGAATTATGGTAAACGGCCGGTTTAAATGTCTGGGCAGCATCCAGCATCTAAAAAACAGGTAAGAACATAACCTTGACTGTGCTATTTAGTGAGTCCCACTCTGGTCCACCCTACTTGTTGTGGATGTCAGCATTTAGTTGGTTGTTTTTCTGGAAAACAGCCAAACTGACTACTTTAAACCAGCTGGAGGAGATGATGGAGGATGGCTGCATGGCTGCATGTCCCTCACCTTTAGGGTGAGGGACATGTGGCAGTAAGAAAACTACCAGCTGCCTCAGTACAGACTATAAAACTATTCACTCCCTTGGATGTTTTAACTTTGTATTGCTTTTTAAAATCAATCATTTGACAAAAAATGTTAAAGCAAAATTGCATAACATATGTGATTGCATAAATATTCACCCCCTTTAAAGTGACTGACCTAATTCAACAGAGGGCTTGTTGGCCTGAGTGTTGGATGGAGAATGGAGGAAAACTTCCTGACTGACACCGATGCACACAGACTCCCTGCTGGGACAGCAGCCAAATACTGACTTAAAGCAGTGATTATTTATACATATATTTATATGGGGGAGTTGTCAAAAAAGCCAAAATTTTGCTGATTGTGATTGATTGGCAAAAGCACCAAAAAGGTGAAATATACAAGTGGTGAATACAGGCTGAAAGGCATCTTAGTTGTATGAAGCCACAAACTTCATTAGGCAAGTTATTTATGCAAAACTGTATTATTTTTGTTCATGAGAACAGAACAAATAAACTTAGTCTGTCTGGACTCAAACTGACCTGCTGGGTCTGCAGTTTGCCTCCAAAACAAAGAAAGAATCTGAGAAACAGAGAATCCAAGTAAATGTTTTAAACATTTTGATTATTTGTTAATCTGACTGAGGTTTATTTGTGTCTACATTTTTTGTTGGATATTAGCAATTATTTTATGATATCAAACAAAGATCTTTCCTATTTTTAATATCACTATTTTCAATTCTGACCGGTTCAGGGCAGAAGCTTTGGAGAAACACATGAACTACTGGAAATAGCAAATAGCAGACGTAAAGAGAAAGAGAAGCTGAATTGATTATTTAAAACATACAGTATAAAGAAGGAAGGCCGTATAAATAAAGTGAATTAAACTGAATTAACAAAATCAACACACTGACAAGAGATCATGTTGTTTAACAAGGACTAGTAATCTGAGCATCATGAGAGAGAGTTGAGAAAATGAAGATTGAATTTTCAGATGATGGCTTGTTGCTATCAATCAATCAATCAATCAAATTTTATTTGTATAGCACATTTCAGCAGCAAGGCATTTCAAAGTGCTTTACATCATTACAAACACAGAAACACAATGCAACATAGAATCAATAATCAAAACACAGCATTAAGTCAAGTTCCACCAATAAATTTTTAATTGATTACGTTTCAAATACAATTCTAAACAGGTGGGTTTTTAGTCTAGATTTAAAAGAAGTCAGTGTTTCAGCTGTTTTACAGTTTTCTGGAAGTTTGTTCCAAATTTGTGGTGCATAGATGCTGAAAGCTGCTTCTCCTCGTTTGGTTCTGGTTCTGGGGATGCAGAGCAGACCAGAACCAGAACCTGAGATGTCTGGAAGGTTGATACAACAACAGCAGATCTTTAATGTATTGTGGTGCTAAGCCGTTCAGTGATTTGTAAACTAACAACAGTATTTTAAAGTCTATTCTTTGAGCTACAGGGAGCCAGTGGAGGGACTTTAAAACTGGTGTTATGTGCTCTATCTTCCTGGTTTTAGTGAGAACGCGAGCAGCAGCATTCTGGATCAGCTGCAGCTGTTTGATTGATTTGTTGGACAGACCTGTGAAGACGCTGTTGCAATAATCAATACGACTGAAGATGAACGCATGGATGAGTTTCTCTAGATCTGGCTGAGACATTAGTCCTTTAATCCTGGAAATGTTCTTCAGGTGATAGAAGGCCGACTTTGTAACTGTCTTTATGTGGCTCTGGAGGTTCAGGTCAGAGTCCATCACTACTCCCAGGTTTCGGGCTGATCGCTGGTTTTCAGTTGTAATAACTGAAGCTCTGCATTGACTCTAGATCTATAACTCTAGATCGTTCCTCTTTAGGTTCAAAAATAATAACTTCAGTTTTGTTTCTGTTCAGCTGGAGAAAGTTTTGGCACATCCACACATTTATCTGTTCTAAGCATCTGTTCAGTGATTGGATGGGCTCTGAGTCACCTGGTGACATCGTAATGTAGAGCTGTGTGTCATCTGCATAGTTATGGTAGCTAATATTATTTTCTGTTATAACCTGAGCTACTGGGAGCATATAAATATTGAATAAAAGGGGCCCAAGGACCCCACATGTGACAAGGGGTCACATGTGGGGTCCTTGGGGTACCCCACATGTGACCTTTGACCTCTTTGATGAGAAGTTTCCAATTGAAACAAAGAAATCCTTGTTCTTTATGTAGGATTCAAACCAGTTAAGCACTGGACCGGAGAGTCCGACCCAACTCTCCAGTAGATTCAGTAATATGTCATGGTCAACAGTGTCAAAAGCTGCACTGAGGTCCAACAGAACCAGCACTGTGGTTCTCCCACAGTCTGTATTTATATGGATGTCATTGAACACTTTGACTAGGCCAGTCTCTGTGCTGTGGTGAGCACGAAAACCAGACTGGAAGGAGTCAAAGCGGTTGGTTATAGTTAGGAAGCTATTTAATTGTTTACACACAGCTTTTTCAATAACTTTGCTGATGAATGGGAGGTTGGAGATCGGCCTGTAGTTCTACAGTAGTGATTTGTCCAGATTGTTCTTTTTTATAAGTGGTTTGATTACTGCTGTTTTCAAAGCCTGGGGGAAAACGCCTGATGAGAGCCATGAGTTACTATTTGGACCAGATCAGTAACAATAACAGGCAGGACTTTCTTAAAGAAATGTGAGGGTAAAACATCCAGACAGCAGGAATTGGAGCTTAGTTGACTTATAATTTCCTGTAGGGTTTTATAATTAAGTAGTTGGAATTGGGTCATTTTTCCTGTATTTGTTTTGTTTGGGTTCAGCATTGATACTGACTTTATAGTGGATGTACAGATTAATCCTCTGATTTTTAAAATTTTCTCTGAAAAGAAACTGGAAAACTGGTTGCAGGCGGCAATACATTGGAATTCAGGTGGTAACGTCACAGGAGGGTTTGTGATTCTGTCAACTGTTGCAAATAAAGCTTGAGCATTGTTAATGTTTTTGTTTATGACATCTGCAAAGAAAGCCTCTCTTGCATGTTTTAGTGTTAAATGATAGTTACGTAGTCTTTCTTTATAGATGTCATAATGAACGTGAAGTTGAGTTTTACTCCATTTTCGTTCTGCTCTACGGCAGAGTTGTCTTGCAGATCTAACTGTTTGTGTATTTCTCCATGGAGATTTCTTTTTACCAGACACAACCTTCATTTTAATTGGGGCAATGGAATCAATAATATCTGAGACTTTAGACTGAAAATCATTTACCAACTTATCTACATCATTACAGCTTAAGGGTGAGGAAGAAGAGTAGATTTGATTAAAAGTTTCTGCTGTGTTTTCAGTGAGAGAACGTTTTGTGATGGTTGCTGTTTGTATAAGTGGGTAAAAAGATAAAGAACTTTCAAAAATATGAAGTGATCCGACAGGGCGACATCAGTTACAGAGACATTGGAAATATTCACACCCTTACTGATAACCAGGTCCAGTGTGTGTCCTTGAGTGTGTGTTGCTTGTTTGACATGTTGTGTTAGACCAAAAGTCTCTAAAATATTAGCGAGCTTTTTTGCCCCTCTGTCTTGGGGGTTGTCAACATGAATGTTGAAATCACCGACAGTTATTAAACAATCATAATCAATACATATAAGAGATAGAAGTTCATTCAAGTCAGTAAAGAAATTTTCCATGTATGTTGGAGTTTTGTATAAAGTTAGTGTCAAAGTTCATTTGTGGCCTTTAACCTCAATACCAAGATACTCAAAAGAGGTGAAGAGACCCAAAGAGATTTTACTACAATTTATGGTATTCTTAAATATTGAAGCCACGCCTCCTCCTTTTTTGTGTTTTCTATTCTCACTTATGAAATTGTAGTTAGGAGGCGCAGATTCAATTAGTACAATCTAGCTAATAAGTTTGAATGATGAATCCGAGGTTTGGTGGAAGCATGCTACCACTGGAAGGATGTGTTGTTCTGTGGTCATATTCCAGATTTGGGGATGGCTACATGATAACTGTGAGGACTAAAAGCAGCGGTAATGTGAAGGAGGTGGTGCGGTTCTTCAACAGGAACTTCCCTGAAGCCGTTCTGAAGGTAACAGCCAGAACATCTGACTCCTAAACCTGTACAGGCGCTTCCTTTAATCTGCTGCCATCTTCCCAGGAGCGTCACCACACCAAGGTCCAGTACCAGCTCAAGTCTGAGAGCATCTCCCTGGCCCAAGTGTTCAGTAAGATGGAGCAAGTGGTGGAGGTCCTGGGCATTGAGGACTACTCCGTCAGTCAGACCACCCTGGACAACGTGCGTCCCCTCAGACTGCGTCCCACACTTTAGTGAGGACAGCTGAATTAACCGCTGCCTTCTTCCTGTTCAGGTGTTTGTTAACTTTGCCAAGAAGCAGAGCGACAACCTGGAGCAGCAGGAGGTTCTGCCCCCTGGTGGCGGGCAGTCCCCATTGCAGCGCATCTTCAGTTTCCTGAAAGTGCGGCCTGTCAACACGGAGTTGAATGCTCTGATCAGTGAGGCTCCAGAGGAGCTCGATACTGATGATGATGAAGGACTCATCAGTTTTGAAGAGGAAAGGGTGAGTAATATTTCATATATACCAAAACCCAACAACACATCATCTGCATCCCTTCTTTGTTGAGTTGGGTTCAGTTTGTCTGCAGAGCAGCAGGTAACATCAGAGTTTATCTGACAGGAAGAACAGATGAAGATTATGAGCTGAGGATGCAACAGCACCTCACCATCGGAAACAGTGTTCACTCAATAAATTAGAATTACTAAGTGAAACATATTAATAATTACTCACAGATGGATGTTTTCCAGTTTATTTCTGTTAATTATGATGATTTTCCACTTCCAGCTAATGAAATAATGACATTTAAAATTAGAATATTCCATCAGACAGATACAAAATTGCTATTTTTTTTTATTAAGCCCATAAATGTGGGCATAATAAAAAACTATGTTTTTTACCTGCTTACAGATTATTTTCAGAAGTTACTGACAAGCCAGCCTCATCAGGACGTAGATTCTAATTAATTCAGTATGACTGTACACCCTGACATCTTGTCCATGCGCAATACAAACTGGATTTGAAACAATTTTTCCACATCTGATTGTTTCTTACCAGCAGCATAGAGAGTTCCCACGCTCTTTGAACTGGATATTCTGTCACATGGTTCATGTAGCTCTCAATAGTCCAAACATCTCAGCAGTAAATAAATGACTTTGATTAATTATTGAGCAATAATAAATAATAATAATAAGCCTACCTCTGTGATCCACGGAAAGAGGAGGACGTTGATTTCCTGGTTCTGGTGGTGTCAGACGTTCAGAGGAGGAGAAAGTGAAGCAACAATGTTTGCTTAATATCTTCTCTTCTGGCAAAGTTTCAACTAGATTTAACTGTTTAACCTGCAGTTTTAGTGCGACACTCAGGAAGAACTGCAGATGACTTGGTCGGCCAACTGGGTGACCTGTCAGCTTTACAGTTCACAAAAAAACCTTTCAAACCGACGATCTGCCAGAAATGCACGTACGGTAAAAAAGCTCAGGCAGGATTCACTCAACTCCTCTCAGAACGGTGGGAGGTTCAAATCCACTCATTAATGTTTAGCTCACAGAAAAAGCGCCAAGCCGCCAAATAAACGAAAGTAAATTGACCAATAAGATTTCAGCTTTGGCGTGCCCTTTGACCCCCACAGACTCACACTGATGTGCTCTACGTACAAGATATTTAGACACCAAAGATCTTTTTTTTCTCCGCAATTGTGTTAATAGTAAAGAGATTTAGATGATAAAAAAATTCAATAACATTTTTTTACTTAAAGGAAAATCTCGATGTACACATAGTGTGAACAGATGCAGGCGCTACTGTACTGTGATTAATCCATTATTGAAATAATCGTCTAATTTAGTTATTGACTGTTAACTAGAGTACACAAACTAAAAAGATGCCATTTGCTGAAAGAACAACACATTATAAGAGCAGCAATGAAGCCAGAGCTGTACAAAAGATATAAACGTTTCTATCTTTTATACTTAAACAAATCTCATTATTTCTCAAGGTAATAACACGGAGGGGTTTTGGTCGGGTTCTGGAACTGCTAAACAGACCTGGGTGGTGCAGAGAAGGGAAAATGGGTGAACGACAGTCGGAAAGGCCGGTGCTCAAGAGTTGATTTGCATTTGCATGGTGATGGAGCAACACGGACAACACAGTTTTTGGCAATTCTTCGCAGTTTCTTACAATTTCCCATTCTGACAAAAACTCTTGCCGATTGCCCTCAAGCTCTAAGCGCACAGCAGCGCTAGCTGTCAATAGCTGTCGAAAATCCCACTTTTTTTCTGGTGATTTAGTGTTTAAGATGAAAAGAAAACACTGTAAAACTCTTTCTACACCAAGAACTCAAAGGGCAGTTTTAGCTTCACCTGCTTAAAATCGTTTGGTTGTTTAGTTATTAATCTGTTAATCACCAGCTCCGCCTGCACTGTGTGGATGGAAAGCAGAAATGACTGAACATTTCTTAGCTGCAGATCTATGTTGTGCTACAGATGATCAAGTATTTACTGAAGGAATGCTGCTGTTGAATTTTAGGGAATAAAATGTTTGTTATTTTGAATAAGAATTGAATTATTTGTTTATTTGTATCTTTTAATGTATTTCTAATACTGTATAAATAAGGCTTAAGCGGTTAAATGAAAAATCTGCTTAATGTGCCAATTCATTTTATCTGAATAATCGTCAGGATAATTGATTGATTATCGATTGATGATCACACTAAAACAGGACCTGGTGTCATTCTTTAACCTCTGCCTTTGACCAGGCAGCTGGAAAGCAGACTGCTGTTCTGTGAAAAACCAACCTTCCCTTTGTGTGTGTGTGTGTGTGTGTGTGTGTGGCAGGTGCAGCTCTCCTTCAACACAGACACCCTCTGTTAAAACAGAAAACCTTTGGAGCAGAGAGACTGAACTGATCCCACTCTTTTGGACCTCTGAGGCTTACAGAGTGACCTCTGACCCCGGGGGACGTTTGGACCTCTACGGGCTGCTGGGTGGGACAGCGGTGGCTGCAGACAGAGCTGCAGGATGGAGGGTCACTCCACCCACAGCTTCTCCTGAATGTATGAGTGGCTGTCATGCAGCTACACCTGGATGGATGTGAAAGACTGTTTGGTTCTGCAGCTTACTTTGACCAGATGGACCAGTGGAACCAGATGGACCAGTGGAACCAGAGTGGAACCCTCACACCAATCTCAGCTTGTCTTGAGAGCATGCAGTCATGATGAGAATGTAATAGTCTATTTTTCTGTGGCAGGAAGAATGATTTATTTTGGATATTGTAAGGACAGCAGATCTTACATGGAGACGCTTTTTGATGTCAGTCACCTAGAGGCCGTTCACACAGCTTGATTATTGTCCTGATGGTGGCGCACTGTTCTCATCTTGCTCTGTGTCAGACAAATGTTTTCCTTTGTGCTTTAGACATATCATATTGTGGACTATCAGTTTTATACAGTGTGTATAGTAAGTTAACAGTTACTGCATCAACCTGGAGAGACGACGACCGAGCTGCCATCACTGTGACACTAAAACCAACTCAGTCCACAATATTTACTACTGGAACTACCTTCAGCTTAATGTTTATTAATTACAAGATTTCTGTGATGTATTTTATATAAATGTGCAAAAGACAGAAAAAAGAAGCATATTTCCAGAAAGCAGAAGTTAGACTATTTGCTGGCATGTGGATTTAATCAACTTTTTTCATTAGTTTTGTTAAACCAAGTAGTGATTCCTCTTGTTCAGAATTGTTGTTTCATTCCTCCTTTCACAAACATTTCCAGTCCCGGATTTTGGTTTTAATATTTAAATACTGGCATTTTTCTGATGTGATCGTTAAACTTGAAACCTTTTGATTTTTTTTGTCTGAAGGTGTATAAGCAGACAGAGGCATTGTCAACTTGTATTCATTGTATTGTAAAATCTGATTGAAAAGGCCACATCTGGATCTCACAGATGCACATCTGTCTGATCACCTGACTCTGAAGTCACAGCTCTGAACTTTTTCCTGTTAAATTAATGAAAAGAATCATAGATCAGTTTAGTTCTTCATTCTTTTGAATGCAAACATATAACTATAGTAATCAGTTTTATCATAATTAAGTCTAATTACAGAAGCGGTGTGTAGATCGATCCTCACTGCTGCCATGGGAACCATCAGCAAGGAAGAACCAGATGTCCATTAATTCACAACCTTCACTAGAGATCAATCTGGAAAGAGTTCTGATCATTTCCAAACAATCTGAAGTTCATTCATGTGAAAAAGAAAGTTCAGGTAGGAAACCTGCCAACCCCAAGAGAAAAGGTCACCTCAGACTCTTCAGGCTTCATGCTAGAGGTTAAAGTTCATAAAAAGACTATTAGAAATATTGACCCAAAACTACAGTTAAATAAATCCAAAACTTTCTGGACTGTATGAAGAGCAGATGAGACCAGAGATGTTTGACCACAACTTTTATCAAGCACTGCTGACAGTGACTGTAAACACAGCAGAACGTCTCCAGAAGAAAAAGAAAACTCAAAAGTGTTCCATCTGGCCCATTCAAAGTCTAGAATGAAATGCTGTGGTGAGACCTTCATAGTCATGCATTTAGAAATGCTGAAGATGTTAAAGTGGAGACTTTCAATTAGTCACACAAAGCTTCTGGGAGTGTTCAATTATCATATCATTATGATGATCTTATCACAAACTGTTTTAGATTCAGTTCATGGAACAAAACACCAGTACTTAGTTTCCACCAGTGATCTGTTTATTTATTGACCAGATCATTTTCTACTTGAACTTCTAGTACTGGGACATCAGAAATGAGTTTAGACTTTACTTCCAACTGGCGCTACAAATCAGCAGCAACTTGTTTCAGACTAACAGGGCAGTAATTCATGTCACCAGCAGCAGATTTATGCAAACTTTTAAAAAGAGATTGATTGAAATCTGGAACTTCAAAACTTGTATTTGGAGGTGATGAGAGTCAGCAGATTGTCATTTGGGTGATGTGTTTTATGTTAGCATTTTATTTGAATAAGGAAGCAGTTGTTTCCCTGAGATGAAGGTACAGTCACCCACCGGCCCTTAATGTTGTTGAGCTTTACCTTGGGCTTTGCAGCGCTGGATACTGTTCAGAGTCTGCTAAAGAAATGTTGATTCTTTTTCATTTGGGGCTCTTGATTTTGTTCTGTTTTCACATCAGCATATTTAAACATAACTTTCCATGTACAGACTGCTCAGATGTTCCTAATAAAGCTTTCTGTGAGTATAAATTCACACAGACAGCAACATGGTCAATTTTCTTTATCAGCTACATTAGAAACTCACCAATAAAAATGTGAGGCTACAATCAAGTCAATTTATATTCCCACACATATTTCATATTGAAATTCCAGTCAAATGAGTTCATAGGCCTTTACAGCCCATTTAACATAAAATGCAAATAACTTCACTATGAATTTATGGGAAATAAATTTACGGTGAGAAGAGGGACACAAACAAAAGATGCAAAGAAGAAAAAAAAAGGAAACCAGGGAAAAAAGGAAGGTCATACAGAAGAAAGAATGGAATGAAGAATACAACATCTCTACAATATAATGGGGATGAAATCTGGAAGTACTCAGTTTTCTATTTTCATATTTAATTTTTTTGTACTGATTCAGTGCTGAAAAATGATGAAATTGAATTCCAGATTTTTCCAGTCATTCTGATGACAGTTACTTGTTTCTTGTCACAAGTTGTTAGTCACCAGTGATCCAGCACAGAAACGTTAACATGAATCCTAACAAAAGGCACAAAATGATCCTTCAGGTCTAAAACGTTTCTTCAATTTTTAGCTGGACAGAATCGCTGCATGTTTATCAGCAATTCTGTTCAAGTCATTTTTATTTCATTTCTTGGCTTAATCCATTTTACATTATTACAATTCCAGCATTCACCACAACTCTGAACTTAAAAAAGAATTTAATTAAAACATAAAGAACACCATGTTCCAATTAAAGTAAGAATAAACAAAGTGAAGAAGTTTCTACCCAGCAGCACCATTGAACGCACCATGTGCACTGAACCCACACTTCCCATGTTATCATGTATGAGTGATGGCTCATGTGCAACTGTGTGTTGCATGATTTAACCTTTTTGTAAAAGAAGGCACCTAATGTCATAATCCATGTATTTATTTCATGTATTTTATAATGACAAAGTTTATTATAATCCAAATTAAAAACATTTAATAAAAGTACAATATTAGTGCTACTTTAGGTGGTTAAAAAGATGAGTTCCTCAAAGGTTAGACATCTTTAAAACACATTAAAAAATTAAATAAAAACAAATCAGACTTCATCTTCATCATCAAAGGCTACGCCGGTCGCTTGCACCTTTCTGCAAAAAGACAGAAGCTGCTGATCCAGACAGACAGACAGACAGACAGACTGAAGCCAACAGGCTGGGATGTTGGACTGAACGTTACTTCTTAGTGCCGGGGTTGATCAGTGAAGCCCCAGGAAGCCTCCTCTTGGTCACAGACGCAGCGCCATTCTGCTGCTGTCGGGGTTTCAAATCTGAAAAAGGAGAGCTTTTCAGATTGAAATTCACAATAAGCAATAAATCAATCACATGACAAATGTTCATGATTTATTGTTTTCTCATCCTACATCAGCAGAACATCAAGAATTACTCTTCCAACTCTACACTGGAGATAAAACCTGCTCATTGGTCAACAATCAACAGGTTACAAAAAATAAAATCATATACATGAAGTACAGGCCCATTAAGAAAAATTTGCAAATGGAGTTACTAAAATAAATCAACTTTCTAAGAGAAAAACATTATACAGATTATTTCCACACAGATTAGTAGAGATGCACCAATATGAAAATGTGGGCCAATATCAATATTTGGTGTAAATAATTTATTAAAAAACCGACCACACTGCTGACCTGCTTCAGATAAACTCCCTGTAATCCTGCACTGCTTCACTTTTACTGCTGACCAAGTTCTTTTCAGAAGATGCTTTTAATCTGACAGGTCTCAGTGGAACCCTAACCTGATTTGTTCCTGAAGATCCTGGGTTGGAATTCAGTTCTGTGGTCTTTCTGCATCTTTTTATTGTTTTATAAGTATAGACTCTGTGGTGTTTATATATATTTTTTTAAATCCAAAAGTTGTGTTTCTCATTTCCAACCTCCTAACTGGTGGCCCTGGGACGGGACAGAAGCTTACCTGCTGGGCATCGCTGCAGGCTCTTGAAAGGATTCACAGCTGAGCTCCCACCTGGAGGAAGACCAACCCATAAAAACCTGCATCAAATCTGAAGAACTGATACTCAGAAACATCTCCAGAAAAGGAGCTGGACATTATCAAATCGCTCAGCACAATCAGCAAAACAAAGTGATAAACTGGAACTGAGGAGGTTTGAAAACTCCAAACACTGACAGAAGGGCTCAGATTGCTGCTTTTGCTGTTCAAATATGTTTTCCTGTTTTACCTGGATTACTGAATACCATGTTTGTGTCCTGCTTAGAGCTGCAGCTGCACCAGGGTTCAGAGTCTGGGCCAGAGCCGTTTCTCATTATTGTGGTCAGATTTTAGGTCCAGCTGTCTTTTCTGGAATATGTATTCTTCCCCTCATGCCTCTAAAGACATGATATTTCAAGAAACGTTAGAAAATCACAGCTCTGGTGATAAGTCTCTGATTTAAATATCACATTAAGCTAACTTAAGATCTGTGTGCTGTTGCCAGTCTTGGCCAGGATTCTCTTGCAGAAGACATTTTCAATCTCAGTGGAATTTTCCTGGTGAAAAACTGGTTAGATCAAAAATAATAAAATAAAACTAAGTAACTGTTTATGTCCCAGTGGGCCAAAAACTGGATAAATGGTAGCAGTAAAGTCATATATAACTTTGTAATCGAGATTGATACTTGGAAAAACATGACCCCATATGGACCCAGGTTAGGTTCTAAGACTTTCCCAGGAATCCCCCTCTTTTATCACAACTAGCACAGAGATTCTATTTTGTGATTCCAATAGAGTTCGGAAGTCACGCTGCTGCAGACTCAGAGCTGGTTAAGAGGCCAGAGGATGGAAGAAGAGGACAAACGGACTGTCAAGCTGTGCAAGTGCGTCAGCCATGGTGAAGAGCAGCTCCTTGAGCTCCTCTGTGGCCTGAGGAGCCTCCATCCTGGTGAGGGTCACACTGAGTGCGGCCGGTCCGGAGCCCACATGAAGAGCTGCCCTACTGTGCTGAACCACAACTCTCACATCCCCACTGAGGCACGACGTCCTGCAGGGACAGCAAGGCACCGAGGACAGGTCAGACGTCTCAAAGAGCTTTACATGATCCAAACAGAACACGATAAACAAAAGAGATGAAAAGTTTTGATCCACAGTAGAATTCATTCATGCACCATTTATTACAAATCAGCTCTAAACAAGGGGCTTTTCAGCCTTGTTAAAGGAACTCAGTATTTTAGCTGCTTTGCGTTTTTTTTTTGGACGTTTGTTTCAGATTTGTGGTTCACAATCTAAAAACTTTTCTGATGACCCCCTCACCTGAACCTCAGGATGTCATCCTCTGTGGATTTCAGGGCCGGCCTGTGTCCCTGAGGGGACAGCGGGGTCAGATGGGGGAGCTGCTATAGGAGGAGACAGAAGACAGGATCTACCTGCGGCTTCAGGACGTCCTCAGAGCAGTCCGCGCTCCAAACTGCTGCTGCGTCCGTCACACTGCAGGACATGGAGACACTGACCATCATGACCAGTCCAGGTTTCTGCTGCAGCCTACAAACTCTTCACTCTATCACAGCTGATCAGATCAGATGATCTTACTTAACACAGAGTCTTCCTCCTCCTCCTCCTCCCTTCCTGCGGCTGTAGCACACATATCTAGCCTGGCTCTTCATGTCCACCACGGTGCAGAACCAGTTGCTGTCCTGCATGATCCTCCTGAGCTCAGCGGAACCTAACAAAGAGGAGACGTATAACTGTGAAACTCAAACTTCAGCATATCTGCATCCCATTCACAGACGTGAAACCCTCAAAAAACCTCTGACCTATAGAGCTTTAAGACGTAGAACCGACCTTTCCTGCCCTCTAAACGCTCCCAACCGCAGCTATATTCAAACTATACTAATAAATTGCCCAGTTTTGGATCTAACCCAGGCGTGAACAAGTTCCCTTAAAGATTGGACAGCTTTTATATTGCACATGCGCTGATAGGAAGTCCTTCTTCCTTGTGTTTTATTGGAGGATTATTATATAATCCTTGAGTGTTTACCGCCACCTACCGCACCGGAATGTGTATGACATTGATGGACAAAAAAACCCATCTGAATTCCAGAATACAACCAACCAGTGTTCTCTGACGTTTTACGTGTCTTATATATATATATATATATATATATATATATATATATATATATATATATATATATATATATATATATAGAAACAATTACAATGAGAGGGAACTTTTTGAAAATCTACATTTATGTAGATAAAACAATGTTGTTTTATAATTATTACAATATTGACTAGAAATTCCACATTTCTTTCTTTCACAAATAAACCAAACTGAACCTTTTGAAATGAGAAGAAATCTTATTCTAATCCAAATTCCTGTCCTGGAGAACAGGAAGTTGTGAAACAGTTTTCATAAATGTTGTATTTCAACACACACACAATTCTCTACCTAAAAAATAAACCTCCCACTTATGAACTCATTTAAAGGATATATGTTGTTTATTATTTTAAAATGTAGGTCTTTATATTTAGGAGGAATTGGGGAATGTCAAATACTTTGTCCTAATTTTAAATATTGTACATTTGTAAGGTGAGAGTTATTTTTGTTTTCCCAGGTTATATGTAATTTACTGAATATTGGTTCAAAAATCTGTTTCTGTATTTTTTTTGTGTCTATTATAGCAATATAATCACATTTGAATCTTATGTAATCTTGGTATTGTGAGGTTGGATAAACTATTTTTAACTGACTGAACGAGGACATTAGGAATGGCATGAATTACTTCAATGTAATTTGTTATCAAACAATCTGTTTCAAATGTTAAATTCTTTGAAATTGAAGATGTTATCTGATTCAAAATCTTTCTACATTTCTCAATTTTATGTTGTAAATTATTTCTCCCAGTAGGGGCTTTACATTTAGTAATGTAGATCCCTAAATATTTAATGTTATTTTTAACTAGAATATTGGAGACTGAAGAACCAGAATAGTTGTGTATGCTCCTAATTTCATATGTATGTCAACCAATCAATCAAATTTTATCTGTATAGCACCTTTCAGCAGCAAAGCATTTCAAAGTGCTTTACATCATAAAACACAAAAATACAAAGTCATAGAAGACACAGTCAACAATATTACATTTTATACATCAGATTATTGGTTAATGTTTCATGGTTATGTTTCAAAAGCAACTCTAAACAGGTGGGTTTTTAGTCTACATTTGTAGGCACTCAGTGTTTCAGTTGTTTGCAGTTTTCTGGAAGTTTGTTCCAGATTTGTGATGCATAGAAGCTGAATGCTGCTTCTCCATGTTTGGTTCTGGTTCTGGGGATGCAGAGCAGAACCAGAACCAGAAGACCTGAGATGTTTGAAAAGTTGATACAACAACAACAGATCTTTAATATATTGTGGTGCTAAACCATTCAGTGATTTATAAACTAACAGTATTTTATAGTTTATTCTCTGAGCTACAGGGAGCCAGTGGAAGGACTTTAAAACTGGGGTGATGTGCTCCATCTTCCTGGTTTTAGTCAGAACAGCAGCTGCAGCGTTCTGGATCAGCTGCAGCTGGAGGATTGATTTGTTGGGCAGACCTGTGAAGACGCTGCTGCAGTAATCAATGCGACTAAAGATGAACACATGGATGAGTTTCTCTAGATCTAGCTGAGACATTAGTCCTCTAATCCTGGAAATGTTCTTCAGAATGCCGACTAGTTATGGTAGCTAATCTTACTTCCTGTTATAACTTGAGCAAATGGGATCATGTAGATATTGAATAAGAGGGGTCCTAGGATTGTACCTTGGGGTACCCCACATGTGGCTTCTGTCCGCTTCGATGAGAAGTTTCCTATTGAAACAAAGAAATCCCTATTGTTCATGTAACAATAGGGTTGAGTTCTGGACCAGAGAGTCCAACCCAACTCTCCAGTCGTTTCAGGAATATGTCATGGTCAACAGGGTCAAAAGCTGCACTGAGGTCTAACAGAACCACCGCTGTATTTCTTCCACAGTCTGTGTTTATATGGATATCATTAAACACTTTGACTAGGCCAGTCTCTGTGCTGTGGTGAGACCAGAAACCAGACTGTAAGACGTCAAAGCAGTTGGTTATCATTAGGAAGCCATTTAACTGTTCAAACAGCTTTTTCAATAACTTTGCTGATGAATGGGAGGTTGGAGGTCGGCCTGTAATTCTGCAGTAGTGATTTGTCCAGATTGTTCTTTTTTTATCAGTGGTTTGACACCTGCTGATTTTAAAGCTTGAAGGAAAACATCTGATGAGAGTGACGAGTTTACTATTTGGACCAGATCATTAGCAATGATAGCCAGGAACTTCTTAAAGAAATGTGTACTTAGGATATCCAGACAGCATTAGCTTGAGCTTAATTGACTTATAATTTCTTCTAGGTTTTTAGAGTTAAGTATGCCCCTTTTACACCGGCTCGGCTCGGCTCTACTCAGCTTGCTTTGCGAGTGTTTCCACTGGCTGCTGTATTACTTCATAGGGCTATTTTGTCCCTATATTTTAAAATATTTTTAGTCTAATTACACTCTCTTTTTATTAAATCTTGCTAAATAGATGTTGGTAGCAAGATGTGGGATTGAAGCTGTGTAATAGCCGTGTAATATTAGTGTACATTAATCATATCCTATCATTTCAGGAGCACAGTGACCTGTGCAGTTCGGTGGACACATTGTGGCTGCGCTGCATCTGATAAAGACTGTCATACAATGGATTAATACGCAAAAAAGAGTTGCGGTGATCAGTATTTGTAGATTTTTGTGTTTAATTTAATTCCAATAAAAACCTGTTTTCCATGTGTTTCATTCTTACAAACACTTTTGTAATTAATTTTTTTTAAATGTAAGATATTCTAATAAAAGGATTGGTGCATACATCTGCCATAGCTTTTGATTTTAAATGGGTAGAATATTCAGATGAAGTGATCTTCTTGTGGTTTCGTCGTGTATATAAATTGTTCCAATGCTATGCTAAGCATAACTCTTCAGCTTCCACTTCAGTCCTGTCACTCAAATAATATTATCCAATATATTTAACATTAACACAACCTGCTGTAGTTTTCGGTTTGTAAACATAATGGTAGCAATTTTGGACGCGTAGCACCAACAGATAGACTTAGCTATCTATCCGTGCTACGGTAGGAAAATTTGACGAGGCAGCACTGATAGTCAAAACACCAGATCTGTGGAAACGCGTTCACTCCGAGCAGAACCGGGCCGGGCCGAGCTGCTGAAGTAGAGCAGGTGGAAAAGGGGCAGTGGTTAAAATTGGGTCATTTTTCTGCATTTTTATGTTTGAGCATAGCATTGGTGCTGGATTTAGTGTGGGTTTGCAGATTAAACTTCTGGTTTTTAAAATTTTCTCTTTCAAAAAAGCTGGCAAATCAGTTGCAGGCTGCATTAGATTGAAATTCAAGCGGTAACATCACTGGAAGGTTTGTGAGCCTGTCAACTGTTGCTCAAGCTTTGTTAATGTTTTTACTTATGATATCTGCAAAGAACGTTTCCCTGGCATGTTTTAGTGTTGAGTGATAGCTATTATTATTATAACAATGATAATATGATTATTATAATATTAATTATCATAATATTTAATGTTACTATTAAATATATTTCAGCCTTGACAATTAGCAATTATTAAGAATATTCTATGCAGTGCTGATAAAATTCCATCTGCACATTTTAAGTTACTTTACGCTATATGATTTTGGAGGTTGCAAGATTGATTATGTGAATATGTAGGCAGGATTCCATATTCTGCCTACATATCGTCCCTCCTGAAAAACGAACTGGAATTTCCTCCCTCAGTCTGTTCCTCACTATTGTGGATGTGCACATGGGAACGTGGGCAGGCCGGGAGCGCGCAGCAGTTGTGGACGCTGCTGATGTTTGTGCTTGTGGTGCTGAAGGACTCAAACAAATCCAAATATTTAATTTTGTCTTATAGAAATTAATTGCTGGCCCAAATGCAATGATAAAGATTCAAATCATCTAATTGCTTCTAGTGGAGAAGAGCTGGAACATTGCGTCTGGACACTGATCAGATGCAATATCCAGAGATTTTTGGTAGGTCATGAGACGTTACACATGTGTACCAGATTTCATGATTCTCTTTCAAAGGATGGCTTGGGCTGATTTCTTTAAAATATTCTAGAGGGCGTTGTTGAGAATGTAGGCCACGCCCACCAAATATTGGAAAACAGTTCTGCAGGGATTGATCATATCATTTGACTGGTTTCACTTATCAGGAGGTTGGCCTGCTTCTGTTTCAGTGTAGCTTAGTTTCATTTTACTTTAGTTTCAGATTAGGATTATTTATTCTGGGTAGTTATTGACTAACACTATTTTTTTGGATTTTGTTTGGGTTTAGGGAAGGGGGACTCTGTTGTTCAGCTCTCTGGCTCATTTTAATGGGACTGTTTCATTTAGACTGAAGAAACTAGTCGAAGTTGAGTTTTATTTCTTTGTGGTATTCTCTAGAGATTTTGTGAGTGTGTTTTTGTTGGGGAGCGCCTGGTTGTTTTTATTTCTTTTCCTTATTCATTATTTGTCCCCAAGCAGCAAACTAAATATTTCCAGGGGCAGCTTTGATCTTTGTTTAAGGTTTTGTCATTTTGTGTAATAAAATAAACTCTCTGTGATTACTCTCGCCCTTAAATCAGGGCATCTGTGAATTCATGAACCAAATAAAATGTATCTAATTTGCAAGCAGTGCCTTTGCTAATTCTTACAACATATCTGTGTAAAGGTTTGGTAAAAGGAGGATTTAAGGTTCTTCTAACACTCTATAATAGCGGTGATTGCACTCAAGGTCACAATAGGAAATACATATTTTTTACTCCAGTTTTCCTCACGTTTGGTACACAAATATACATTTACTTGATACATTTTTTGTTTTCAGAAAATATCAGTCAAAGCAGCTTAGGGAAATGCAACCAAACTGTTTTTATCTGTATTTTTGTGATTGTATTTAAATTATATAATATTTTTACGATTACAATGAAATGTAAAAAGAAGAATAAATAAAAAGACCCTACCGGAAGTATTTTCTTTTAGCACATGCGCAAATGAGCTAAGGTATAACGGAAATACTGACCCGGAAAAACAAAATGGCAAAAAATGGGGGATCACAGGTAGGCGAAAACAAAAAGGCAATGTAATCTTAGTTATTTAGACTTTTCCTGACGCTACGAAGGTAGAAAAGCTGTAAATATATAACACCGTGAACTGAAAAAGTTGGCGGACATTTATACGCACAGTTTCAATGGACTACAGATCTTAAATACTTCTAAGAATAGCCTTATGCTAACAGTTTTACTTTTCACAAAGCAGCTCCTTTGTGTTTTAGATTTTGAAAATTTACTGCTTACTAGTAGTTTTTATTTTTTTTTTACATTTCTAAATAACAGTATCGACGCGTATGATTGCATTAAATGATAATTAAAAACAGTTTCTAACACCTTACAGGGACTACTATTGTCCTTTGTACGAGCTCGGTTTTGTGAAGTGATTGAATAATTTATTTTAGTAGGCAAAGGAAATGTTGATCATAGATGTTTGTGTTGCATTTTTTTATATGGGTCTAAAGCAGTCGTTAGCAGGCTACAATTAGGAATTAGCCCCGAAACGGCTAGCTTTGATGCAAGAGAGTAAGAGGATGGCTACAGCGTTGCTAAAGAACGAAATGACCTGCAACCATTTACTCCTCTTGCAAACTCAGTGCAAACCTCTGGGAGTCATGTCGATCATTCCATCTTTTGATTTAACCATTTAAATTCCCTGTTATCCTGCGGATTAAATTGACCTATTATAAAGTTTAAAAATCTAAAAAAGAATTTGTTCAAAGTATTTTTTCTGGTTGAAACAACATAACCATGATGAGTACATAAGATGAAAATGGGTTATTTTACATATTTACATATACATCACACATCTCATAGTACATAAATATTGTTTGGGTCAGTTTGACCCAGCAGTCAAATTAAAGTGTCAAAAGGGTTTAATATTTTTTGTTTGTTTGCCACTGTGCGACTAATTTAACCTCATACACAGACAGATAAATGCTCCCCCCCCCCCCCTTTCCTCTTTACCTCACCAGTAAACTGTGAGAAGGCAGGTGTTATGAAGACTTGACAGGAACCTTTTCTGTTCCCTTGGGCAGACTTGATCCCTGTTGAGTGGACACTCAGCATATGAGGGGGTGAACTTATAAATATTATCTGCAAGGAAGTCCTAAAACTTTACATGTAATATAGTCATTTTCAAATTTTTAGTAGATGACCAGCAGAAAAAAATGGAGGTGCTCGAACTTATCTTCGATCTTGACAGGGAAATACAGAAGGAAGCTGAAGACGGTATTGAGGTCGATTCTAATTCTGATTATAGAACAAATGATGAAAACACTAGTCATAGCCAAACATGATATTCATGTAAAACAAATTGTGAACTCCAGTGGTATTCATCTCCAGGTAAACATCAAGTAAGCAGTATTCTCTGTGTGCAGAGAATATAATAAAGATAGTGCCAGGGCCTAGTATGGTAGCAGCTTGTGTCAAAGACATCAAGTCAGTTTTTGAGCCTCTGCTGCCTAGCTTAATAAAGAAAATCATTCTTGAAATGTCTGACCTACAAGGAACGTGTGTTTTGTTGAAAGGCATTTTCATTCATATTTCAGGAGTTTTCATTCTAGCATGCCTTCCAAATAGATAATATGGCATAACAAATCTGAGCAGCATGCAATGCAAAGACTAGCTGTGCATAGAAGGTTTATGCTGGAAAGCCAGCTTTAGGAGCTCCAGAGAAGAATCACTGTACAAGGGTTGTACTTGATATTGAAAATGGTCTCAGAGGCACAAAATAACCTTTGATAATCTCTGCATTGTTGTCCTCATCAGCACCTTGCTAAAATCAACACTGGAAAAGGCTATGCTACCAAAGGGGGAGTAGATAACTTGGAGAAGTTACTGGGTAACACAGCACCAGGTGAAAGACTGCACACTGGCAGCAAAAATAATATTTACATGTATGTGTATTGATTTTTCTGTGTAGGTTTTCCTATTGGACATTAAAAAATTAAAATAGTTTTATTTTTGTGAAAACAAGTGAATTATCCTTATTCATCACTTATCTCTAAGAGGTAAAGAACACCATTGCACTGAATATTGATTGAAATTGTTAGTAATGGCGTTAATGAACAAATACAAAAATGTTTTGGGGAAACGTTTTGGATTCTGACACTACTGCATATAAAAAAATCCCTGGGTCAGGGCGTGCCTTGGTGGCGTAGGGGATAGACCCACATTTGGAGGCCTTGAGTCCTCGACGCAGCCGTTGTGGGTTTGATTCCCGGACCCGGCGACATTTGCCGCATGTCTTCTCTCCTTTCCTGTCAGCCTACTTTCATATAAGGGACACTAGAGCCCACAAAAGACCCCCTGGAGGGGAAAAAAAAAATCCTGGGTCTAATTGAACTGACAACATTATTGGAGCACCTCAGAAATGAACATCAGAGGGGGGTTAAAAGGCTCTTTCATGTGCATAATTAACCATAGCAGCAGCTAAGCAGAACTGTGTGCCTTAACTTTTGGTGATGCTTTGAATGGAACTCATTTCTCTCAACTGTCATATGCAGTGTAAGATGTCTAAGGACACTGTTTGATGCAGAAGTTGCATGCATTTTTTTCATCATCAAATTTAATTGGAATTGATTGGTGTGTGTCCTGTGCTATTTTATGTTGGGATTTTTACAAGGGTACCCATGTCTTTAAAATGCCTGACCTCTTGATTTTGACTTTGGCTGATCTCTATTTTTTTTTTCTGAAAAATTACTACCGTAAATATATCAGCTAGTTTGACAGTTGACAGTGAGGTGACTATTGTTAACTGTGCAGATGTGACCTGAGGGCAGATCAGTCAGTCCTCTCTTACAGCAGAGCAAATGGAAGACAGTGGCTGATTTTCAGATCTTTATGGAGGTAGATAAGATTAGTGGACAGGATCAGTTTCTCACATAGTTATTGGTTGATTGCAGATCTTTCAAAATTAAGGAAATCTAGGCTGATTTACCCTTGTTCCCCTGAGGTAAACAATGAATTGTGTAAATGTCATAGTACTAACTCAGCTTTTATGACTACAAGGCAGGAAAAACTGCATTATGAAGGTACTGAAAGAAAAAATAGTTTGCAATTGCCATGCTTTCCATTGTAGCAAAAAATACCCATTGTTAATCATGACCGGATTTATGGTTTATGTCATATATATTGATCTATTAATCTATCTGTCTGTCTATGGCATAGAAAATGTACAATACAAAGGAAGTGATCTATTTGCCTCATAGGTCAAAAAGAACATCTTTTAATCAAGTCTTGATTACCACATAAAACTTCATCAGCTAATGCATCCCCGGCTAAAGCAAACACCCTGTTAGACCTATAAACTAAGTTCTTCATAGGAAATATGAGCAATTATTGGTAGTCTCTCAGTTATTATTTCAACATTTGCTCTAGTTCACAGATTTAGTAAAGAGCTTGTTTTTTATCATATAGTTCTTGCAATATTTTGGCTAGGTTGTTTCTTGACTGGACTATAGCCTCAAGCTTGGCAGATTATATCAATCTTAAAAAAAAACCACTTGACTTACTTGTGACAGACTGACAACATGTTTAGCTGATTATACATTTTAAAGATGAGTTCTGTCAGTTGCTTACATGTTTAGTAAAACTTTTTAAAGCCATTAGTTGCTGATCTGCAGTTGGTGCTTCAGCACTCTTGATACTCTGTTGTTTAATACTACAGGGCATATTGTTTGGGTAGATTTATGATATACCAACTTCACATGGCATGCTTTCCACAGAATAATTATATAATTATCCATGCATCGGCTGTTCAAACCACCACTCAGACTTTAGAAAAGCCTACAGCTGCTCTTCATTTAGTTAATTCAGTACAATCAGCCAACAATTTGGTGAAACAGTTCTCATTAAGGTTGAAACATATTAAATAATATGAATAAAAATATGGACTTTTGCTTATTCAAGCAGAATCATTGTGCTTCAAATTGTGTGCTTTTTTTGAATATTCAGAATGAATGTCCATGTCTGCTTCAGATTTAACACTTCTCTAAGAAATATTTAAAACTTTTGCAAGAATATTACAATTTGACTAAAATTAGGGGCTGAATGTTTATTAGTGTAAAAAGATGCTTACAAACATCTTTGATGTTATTTCTTTCCTCTCCAGCCTGTGTTGGTAATGTGTACCAATTTGTTATGCTTTTAGAAAAATTAGCTTTATAATTTCTACTTGAATCAATTCTAATTCATTTATATAGTAATCTTAAAACATCTGTCTAAAAACTGTTGAACTCTTTGTATATTGTTTTGTGGGTTTGCAGTGTTTGTATCTATATTTAATGTATGAAATGTTGTTTCATGTAGTCTCTTTTCACTATTGTAAGCTAAGCAGGATGGTTTGGAGGACTATAAATAAAATGTACTGACAACTATTCTCTGTTGGCAGGAGTCAACCCTCTAACATAAACCTCAGCCTCTTGACAGGCGAAACAGCAGTGTGGTACTGTGCCAAAACCAGCATGAACCTTCAACAGCCTGCCCCTCTCATTCCCCCTGTCCATCCTGATGTACAGATGAAACCGCTGCCCTTTTATGATGTGCTGGATGTTCTTATCAAGCCTTCAAGTCTAGGTCTGTAATGTTTTCCAATTTTGTTAACAGCAAAAATGAGATGAGTAACTGTTTACAAGAGTTGAGTTCAGTACACTTAAACATTACTATTTGATTGTAGCCTTATTTATACATTAAAGTCTGAGAAGCGACGTTACCAAGTTCTTTTTATTTTGTTCATGAAGGGCTTCTGGACCAGAACCGAACACTGGGGATAGGGTTAGGGAAAGTATTCAGTGTCTGTATGTACTTAAGTGTTTGGGGATCATTTCTAGTATAATAATTTACTCTGTGAAGACTTAAGACCACAGTTTTTAGGGTTGGGGACAAAGTGTACATTAACTTTACGTTAAATGTTAGGAATGTACCGGTAAGTGGAAGGGTTAACAATAGAGTTGATAAAACTTTATCTTAAGTCAATAAAGTTCTACCCTTGTGAAAAATAAATATACCAAGTATATTAAATCTTAGCATAATTGAGCATGCTTGATGCTGAAGCACGACTTCATATGTTTTAACTACAAATGATAAAAGTCAACTCACAAATTTTCTTGGGGATTAAGGTTTGGGGATTGTGCTGGCCACTCCATTACTTGAATTGTGTTTGTCTGGAACCATGATTTCACTCTCTTGCTGGTGTGTTTGGGGTCATTGTCTTGTTGAAACAAACATTTCAAGGGCATTTCCTCTTCAGCATATAGGAACATGACTTCTTCCAGTATTCTGGTGTACTCAAACTAACCCATGGTCCCTTGTATGCATTAAATAGGACCAACACCATGGAATGAAAAATATCCTCATATCATGATGCTTGAACCACCGTGCTTTATCGTCTTCACTGTGGCTTGAATTCAGAGTTTGCAGGACGTCTGACAAACTGTCTGTGGCCCTTAAAGCCAAAAAGAACAATTTTACTTTCATCAGTCCACAACATACTATGCCATTTTTTTTTAGGCCAGTCAATATGTTCTTTGGCAAATTGTAGCCACTTCAGCACATGTATTTTTTTAACAATGGGACTTTGCAGGGGCTTCTTGCTGGTAGCTTGGCTTCTCATGGACGCCGTCTGATTGTTGCAGTACTCGCAGGCAGTCTCAGACCTTTGTTGATCTTCCTGGAGCTGATCATTGGCTGAGCCGTTGCCATTTTGGTTCTTCTCCGATCCATTCGAATAGTTGTTTTTCTTTTTTCCCCTCAACATTCTGGTTTTGGCTGCCATTTTAAAGCATTTGATACCATTTTAGCTGAACAGCCTATTATTTTCTGCACTTCTTTATAGGTTTTTCCCTCTTTTATAAATGTTTTGATCAAAGAACGCTCTTTTTCTGAACAGTGTCTTGGACGACCCATGTTACTCTGTTTTTCCAGGACAAATGCACATCCAGCATATGCAGCGTCAGTTGCCTTGATCCTTAAATAAGGGTCACCTGCATAACACCAATGTTTTTTCACATAATCAATGACCTCACTAATTGAACTCAGCTATTTTTTTGAACACACCCCTTTCAGAAAATGATTGAGTTTCACAGAATCAGCAGCATGCGCATCATGCCTGTTGGGTGTGTTGGTTTTCTAAACCTTCACTAAACCTTTTAGAAACTTACTACAGTGTAGAAGTTGAAATTCAAACAAAAACAGTGATTTATCTTGTCAGTGATGTGGGACTGCTATTATTTTGAACACAACTGTATGTATATATGTTTATACATGTATATGTATATATACATACATTCCACTCAAGTATTGTTTTTGTTTCTACTTCAGAAAAGTATTTTGTATATATTTGTAATATATTTTTAAAATGTACATTTAAAAAATATATATATATTTTTTTTTTACAAATACATGCAGTGTATTTTAAAAAGTATTATCCAGAGTATAATTTTAGTAATATATTTAATTAGAATATAAAGTACAGTTTAGAAAAATATACTTTTTGAAAGTGTACCAAAATAAATTTTTTAAAGAGTATTAGAAGCATACATTAGACATTTATTTATTTTACATTTTTAATATAATCTTAATAAGTATAGCCAGTTGATAGCATACTAAAAATGTATTTCAGAAAAATAAAGCATATTTAAGGTATACTTAAATATATTATTTTTTCACAAGGGTAATATAGTTAGAAATGCAAATGTGTCTGTATGTGTTTTGTCAAGGTACAATAAATAGTTTTATGACGACAGCAATATTTTTTAGGAGCAAGTACTGCACAGAGGTACCATCAAGAAAAGTATTTTATTTTTGCATTAACACCTCAGCAAGTTCGAGAAGTATGCATATCCAGGTATGGACTGTTCGTTAAAGTTTCTTCACCAGTTGAAGAAATCATATATATTAAAATGAGTGGTTTGTTATGTTTTACAGAGACTTCCTGCCAGGTGGCAGAAGGGACTATATGGTTCAAATTCAACTTAGGTGAGTACTTAGTTGAATTTTAGTTGAATTATATGAGTAATTAATTCGTATTAATTATTGTCATTTAATACAAAATAACAAAAGAGATTAGCAACTTTTAAATAAATTTGGTAGCTAAAAATAATGTAAAGGTTAATATTGGTATTTTAGCTACTCTTAATAAATCCAACAAAAACTGTTGTCAGTTTTTTTAAAAGTCATAGTCCTCCAAAAATAACGTAATGAATGAAGCTGTCCAAACAGTAATGAAGGGGACAGCAATGCCGCTTTTCACAACATGGTTTTGCAATAAGACTGTGAAGAAGGTCCCGTCATTCAGACACCTTTAGTTTATCAGTGATTCAGCAGCTTGTATCCCATATTAACCCATGCTACACACAAGGTTGTACGATGTATATAGTTTAAAATAACAATTCAATTCTAATATTTACATTGAGGCAGCTTGGATTAGGAAGTATTCCCCTCACTTGGCAAAACTAATCAAATAAAACCAGCAGGCAACACATTGCTTGCTGGTGCAATGTGCACTAGTGTGCATGTTTTAATGCATTAATTGCACTATTGTGTACATACTCAAGTGGAGATCATCAAGTTCAATCCCATTGGTCCCGTCTTGCTCTGCAAGTCAATAGTGCCTGCATTGCAATATGACAGCAACTTTTTGTAAAACATCAGGGATTTCGAACCCCTTTCAAGTTGCCAAGTAATCAACATCCAAGTTCGCATTATTTACTGAATGTGTTTACACCTACTTTGCTGACTTCAAAGGTAAAAACTTTAGGGAAATGTTTTACGATCCGAGAATATGACATTTTATTATTTGTAATTTATAAAGTACAATTTGTGCAGTAACACTCAAAATTTCAAAGATATTTAACTTTTTGTTTTTGTGCAAAACAGATCATCTAAAAGAGTGTGGGATTTAAATTGATTAACTGTGAATCTCTTTGTGACCAATTTGTTCTCATCCAGTAAGACGAGAACAGTCTTCATGTATTTTCATAGAAATCATCTGGATTTACTTAGATTGAAAGCCAATTGACAAATTGGCATAATAGTTGAGTTTGATTGCACATTATTTTAGCTAAGGTTTAATTTAAATATGTGTAGTTACAATTTAATCTACTCGACTACATTAAATATACTGAACGTCTGCATATAAATTTAATCTGATTACAAAGCGTATTTATGGCTTTTATTGAGACTTAGCACTACATAAGCAAAATGAATTAAATTATATTGTCACTTCTTGCCTGCAAACTCTTTTGACACAGCCTAGCATAATATCAAGATTATGCTTAAATGGTTCTTTTAACTTTCAGGTTCTGCTTGGCAGAGACAAGTTGTCCACAAGATGATAATTTCCCCAACAGTCTTTGTATAAAGGTCAATGGCAAGCTCTTTCCTTTGCCTGTAAGTGCTATTTTTCCTTTAGAACAGTAAAGTGTAAACCTTCCACTAAAGAATTTAATGAGGGAAGACACTAAATTTTCTATATCTTTAGGGATTTGCACCACCACCAAAAAATGGAGTTGAACAGAAGAGAACAGGAAGACCCCTAAACATTACCTCCCTTGTCAGACTTTCATCTGCTGTGCCAAACCAGATTTCAGTGACATGGACCCAAGAAATGGGAAAGGTGAGGTTTACAATATCTTATTGAATTTAAGCAAGCTATTTAAATCACTGGCCTCTAACTAGGGATGCACTGATCCACTTTTTTCACTTCCAATACAAATATCTGAGGTTTAGTATCCACCAATACCAATCCAATACAGATAAACAGTGCTGAATTGACTTAAAACATTTTAAATTATTATTTGTTCAAATGTTTCCAAACACAGAAGCAAAACTTCTCTTTTGTACAATGATATATAAAAGTAATCCAACAATTTCTATCAATTATATGTAACCTGCAACTCACAAAAACAGGTTAATTAATTTATACTATATATATAGGAAGTTGGGCCTAATCAGAAGATATTAAATTCTAGGGAACCCAGGTGTGAGCAACAACAGAACACACAGTGTCTACAAGAAAAGAGCAAATATTTAATATAATAAACAATTGTGGATCCACATTTAAAACAGACAAACAAATACTGCGCGCTTTTTAAAAAAAATAAATAAATAAATAAATTGAATACTTCAGTCTCCAATGAATTAATTCTTCAGTCTCAAAGTCTCTCAGCTGGTGACCAGTCGGGTTACTATCTACCCGTGCGCCTGGTCCTCTGGGCTGGGGCTCGCCATCCAGTTTCAGGTGAAGAGGGTCTTGGAATCTTTGGCCCTCCAAGCCAAAAGTGTACTGTACAAACTCCAAAAAAAAAAACCTGACCGATGCTCCGAGCTGTCAACGGCTATTTTTCGGGCTTCAGCTGTTCACGGGGGAAACCCTCCGAGATCAATTTCCAGATTCGTCAATTTCTTTCTACCTCTTTACGGAAACGACCGTCAGCTGTTAGCTCTCAAGCGTTCGCAGCGAAACAACCGTCAGCTGTTCTCAAGCGTTCTGAGCGAAGCAACCGTCAGCTGTTAGCTTTCAAGCCTGTCTGCCGCGCTCCGAACGAAACAACCGCCAGCTGTTAAAAAGGGGCGGGACGATCAACCCCATTGGCCGACACGAAACCAGACCGCGCCAGCCATTGGCTGCCTAATCTGTCAACAGAAGCTAACACTAAAAGCATATTTCACATTTTTTGAAGATTTACGTAATTACCTTTTAGCTATTTTGGTAGAATAAGACATTGAATCAACATCTATTATTTTTTTCTTGTGTTTTTAAACACTGGGTTACATATACATATCTGTTATTTTTATTCCTGATTAAATAATTTTAAATTAAATAAATATAACAATAGAAGTTGATGAGTGAGCAGAGCAAGCTAAGTCAAACAACAAAGAACATCTTCAGTCCTACTGTTCATGGCAAAGAACTGTTCAAAAGAATCAAATTGCCACATCATGTCCCATCACTCTCAACAGATATGACTTGTCTTTATCTACTTAGAAATATATATTTTTAGAAGTTTAGAAGCATCTGTCTTGATAGGTTTTTTCATGGGGTCGTCTGTGAACTCTGAACTCTTGTGACATTAAACAATACCTAAATGCTGGAGGGTTTCTCAGCTTTAGATTCTCTCTGATAAGCAGAAGAACCCGAAGAAAGCCAGGCGTAAATAATTATTTCACTTTAGGTGCAACCTCGGGTGGAAATTAGCACCCGCCACTGGCCAAATGTGGGTAAAAGTATGAAGTGGCTTGTAAATTGGAGCAACGCACCACCACTGTGGTGGGTTGACAATTTGGACAGAAAAAAAAAGCTGCATTCAGTTTGAACTTCTGTCCAGGGGAGGACTGACTGATGCATTTACTGTCCATATCTGGCAGCCCTTCGCTGTCATAATTTAACAAAAAAATTATATTAAATCTCATTTTTATTTACCGCGACAGCCCATTGGTTGATTTTATTGATTTTATTGAGGGATTTCATTGGATAAGCCCCGCCCCTCCCCTCTGAGGTTATAAATAGCGCCAGTTCAGCTAACCAGAGTCCGAGAAAATGAGCGGATACGAGACGGGTCAGATCAGAAAAACTACCACAAAAGCTAAAAAGCACATAAGCCCATTCAGAAAAATGTGTCAAACTAACCGATATGTTAATTACCACACTAACTTTGACCATTGGAGGAGATTTAGTAGCGGACAAGGAGAGGGAATGAGCGATTCAGGGGCTTTATTATCGTCGAGGAGGATGATGAGAGAGACGTGACCAGGGACAGATTGAGGAAGAGTTCAGGTTAGCTGCTGCTGCCCGGTAAGAAGGAGTGAAAATGTTCATAAAGAAAAGGTTTCATGCAGGCAGGAAGGCAGGTGTGTGTGAGGGGGAAGCTACCACTAAGCTCCAGGTAGTCAGACAAACTCTGGAATAACACAGGAATGATGATGATGATGATGATGATGATGTTGATGATGGCCCGTGGAATTAATAATGAAGATGTTCTGAGATATTTTAGTAATAATTGTTCATTTCAATAGAAAACGTAATAAGTGCTATTATCCATCTCTGTGCTACAATCGGCGGTGGTCTCATGCCATCCCTAACACGATAACCCTCTGGGCGGTTGCCCATATACCCCATGTCAGAAACCACCACTGTCTGCACCAT
Source organism: Xiphophorus hellerii (assembly GCF_003331165.1). Lineage (NCBI taxonomy): Eukaryota > Metazoa > Chordata > Actinopteri > Cyprinodontiformes > Poeciliidae > Xiphophorus > Xiphophorus hellerii. Next base: position 34,276,297 of record NC_045683.1, read on the forward strand.
TAAACATAGCAATTGAACCAATGCACTAACTGTAAACAACGCTCAACTATGAACACTAACCAAGGAGCAACAAGCAAGAAGTAACCAAGCACAAGGCACTCATCATGACTGTTCTCGCCCTCTCTCCCACTGCATGAAGCCAGGCAGCACAAAGTGCTGTAATGTCTGCCACATGACAGGTGACAAAAACAATCAAAGAGCAATGTGCATGCATGGTTTCGTTCTTGTGTTTTATTTATTTGCTATATCAATGTACAGTACAGACCAAAAGTTTGGACCAAACTTTTGGTCTGTACTGTATATAATAAAATAATAATAGCTACTGCAGCAGGGGCACAACTACATACTTTCTGAGGTGTATGTGAACATGTCATCCCATGTTATCAGACATTCTGTCTGACATCAAACAACCCACTGGGTGCCACTGAATATCGCCGGCACATTTTTTTAAATGCCCTTATTAAAAGTCACTGTGATTGTTTAGCCTGTGTCTTCCCACTACCATCTGTATTTTTGCCAGAGGTTTTACTTTAAGGACGGTGTAGTATCGAGTGGACATTTTAAAAAGACACTGGTTGATAGCAACTCACTGCGGCTGCGTAGTGTCCGTCTCTAGGTAACTATGACAACAGCGTCAGTCTTGGGGTCCTATTTAGGTCCCGCAACAACAATTTAGCTGACCCTAATATTTCCCGTGTTTTGTTTTGGTCATTATTATTACATTTATTGTTGAGATGTGTGTGATAGGTGTGAGTATCAGACATTTATAGCAATACGGAATAAATCGTGTCTCGTATTGGTTCAATATGGGGCGGAGACAAAAACAACCGCCTGTCATTTTAGGCTAGCTTAAGCTAACCTGAATATTTACAACTCTCTTGTTGATACACTGACATTACTTACCTTCTGTCTTTCAACCACTTTGAAAAGCTTTTCTTTGTCTCTCCAACATCTTTAATCCTTCCCCTCTTCTGTTTTCTGTTTTGTGCCCCGTAGTTTCTTTTGCTCCCATCTTTAGCTCCCTGTTGTCGAGAACATTCCTACAATTCAAATTTAAAAGAAAAAAAAAACACGCCTCACCGCATTCTCGAAGGGACGTTGCCCAAGCTACCTGTATGGGAGTGGAGTGGCGCCTAATCAGTGCTGTTTCTCTGTTATTGATCATTTCATACACAAACAGCTGTGAAGTACATAAAATGCTGACTAGAAAAAAAATTCCCACATCGTTTTTGCGCCCTCACGTACATCGCTCCTATGCGTTGCATGCAGTGCATACCCACTTTTTGCGCCACTGTACTGCAGTGTAGCAGAGCATTACAAGATTCAGAAGAATCGGATCATGCTTGAATGTCACATCACTATATCGCAGACTTTTAGACACAGTTATGTCCCAGATATGCGATACGTTAGTCAACACCTCTGCACAATAATTCAGCGCAGTGAGTGACAACTTTTTTTCATCACAAATGCTTATGTGTCTCGGTACAGCTAGCATTGCTAAATAACGTCAACAGAGCTAACCTTTCTTTGAGCTTCTTTTCTAAGTGACGAAAAAAGTTAGACGTAGTCCCCACCGTCTGTGAAAGCGAAGCGCTGCTGAATTAGCTGTCGCCGTCGGATTTCTCATGATTAATGCAGCGCAATTCTATTACTGAAGATTAGACAGACATCTTCTGCTGCTCAAAGAAAACCACTACGCATGTCTCGGAGCGCTGCGTGCAAGTGAAAGGTGGGGAGGGAGAGGAGGAGAGTTACAAACACGTAATTGGTAAGTCACGTTATTGCTTGGATTTTAATCGGTGCGTTTTGCATGCAGTGAAAACAAAGATGTTAACAAAGAAACTGGACAGTATGTTGTAAGTTTAGTTATATTTCCACAGTTGTGGTCTTGACTGGTTATTTCTCAGTGGTCCAATTCCATCACCTCAATGGGGAGACGAAAAACACTCCAGGCTGGACATGATAAACAAATGGCTGATTAAAAGCTGCTCTGCCAGCTCAGTGACCTTCATCGATAACCTCTGGATCTATTGGCAGCGCTTTCACCTTTTTGGAAGAAGCGGACGCAATCTTAATAAACATGGGATAAAGCTGCTCACTGCAAATCTTTTTCATTTTATCAACAAGGACAGCAACGTGATCATCGCTTCAGAAGAACAGGCTCAAGGATTTCTGACTATGAAGAAACCCTCGGCTTATCAGGAACAAAAACAAGCTGATACAACATCGACTGGAGATGGAGCGACTAGTTCCCTTCCTCCTTCCCCCCTCCCTCTCTGCTCACCCATTCATTCACAGGATTCACAAGATACACATGAAGAAATGTCTTCTGGACCGGAGTTTCTTAAATTTACAGATGGAATGAATCAACAGGTTGTACTTGGGACATCTCTCCTTAGCGGTCACGTAGTAGACCTCACTTCATTTAAGCCACCTGACTCTAACGTCCCAGAGGATCCATCACTCTGCGTCTCTGAGGTCTGAGGCCGGGGTCCAGACTTTATCTTTACACCCCTTTTGCTCCAGAATGTGTCTGGCCCCCCGGCACTGCAGAACAGGACATTACCTGTCTGGATCACTACAAGAAAATTTACAAGAAACAGAAACATAAAATACAGCTGTTTTAATTCAAACATCAGACTGAAGAACTTTTGGCCTCCAAGTCACTAAAACTAGCTCTTTTAAATACCAGATCTCTCTGTGCTAAAGCTCTATTAATTGATGATTTCATCACTGAGCATAATATCGATGTTATGTTTCTGACAGAAACATGGTTGAATGATAATAATGAATCGATCGTACTAATTGAATCAGCGCCTCCTAACTACAATTTCTTCAGTGAGAATAGAAAACACAAAAAAGGAGGAGGCGTGGCTTCAATATTTAAGAATACCATAAATTGTAGTAAAATCTCTTTGGGTCACTTCACCTCTTTTGAGTATCTTGGAATTGAGGTTAAAGGCCACAAACGAACTTTGACAGTAACTCTATACAAAACTCCAACTTTTGTGGAAAATTTCTTTACTGACTTGAATGAACTTCTATCTGTCATATGTATTGATTATGATTGTTTAATAATTGTCTGTGATTTCAACATTCATGTTGACAACCCCCAAGACAGAGGGGCAAAAAAGCTCGCTAATATTTTAGAGACTTTTGGTCTAACACAACATGTCAAACAAGCAACACACACTCAAGGACACACACTGGACCTGGTTATCAGTAAGGGTGTGAATATTTCCAATGTCTCTGTAACTGATGTCGCCCTGTCGGATCACTTCCTGTTATCTTTGAAAATTCTTTATCTTTTAACCCACTTATACAAACAGCAACCATCACAAAACGTTCTCTCACTGAAAACACAGCAGACACTTTTAATCAAATCTACTCTTCTTCCTCACCCTTAAGCTGTAATGATGTAGATAAGTTGGTAAATGATTTTCAGTCTAAAGTCTCAGATATTATTGATTCCATTGCCCCAATTAAAATGAAGGTTGTGTCTGGTAAAAAGAAATCTCCATGGAGAAATACACAAACAGTTAGATCTGCAAGACAACTCTGCCGTAGAGCAGAATGAAAATGGAGTAAAACTCAACTTCACGTTCATTATGACATCTATAAAGAAAGACTACGTAACTATCATTTAACACTAAAACATGCAAGAGAGGCTTTGTTTGCAGATGTCATAAACAAAAACATTAACAATGCTCAAGCTTTATTTGCAACAGTTGACAGAATCACAAACCCTCCTGTGACGTTACCACCTGAATTCCAATGTATTGCCGCCTGCAACCAGTTTTCCAGTTTCTTTTCAGAGAAAATTTTAAAAATCAGAGGATTAATCTGTACATCCACTATAAAGTCAGTACCAATGCTGAACCCAAACAAAACAAATACAGGAAAAATGACCCAATTCCAACTACTTAATTATAAAACCCTAGAGGAAATTATAAGTCAATAAGCTCCAATTCCTGCTGTCTGGATGTTTTACCCACACATTTCTTTAAGAAAGTTCTGCCTGTTATTGTTACTGATCTGGTCCAAATAGTAACTCATGGCTCTCATCAGGCGTTTTCCCCCAGGCTTTGAAAACAGCAGTAATCAAACCACTTATAAAAAAGAATAATCTGGACAAATCACTACTGTAGAACTACAGGCCGATCTCCAACCTCCCATTCATCAGCAAAGTTATTGAAAAAGCTGCGTGTAAACAATTAAATAGCTTCCTAACTATAACCAACCGCTTTGACTCCTTCCAGTCTGGTTTTCGTGCTCACCACAGCACAGAGACTGGCCTAGTCAAAGTGTTCAATGACATCCATATAAATACAGACTGTGGGAGAACCACAGTGCTGGTTCTGTTGGACCTCAGTGCAGCTTTTGACACTGTTGACCATGACATATTACTGAATCTACTGGAGAGTTGGGTCGGACTCTCCGGTCCAGTGCTTAACTGGTTTGAATCCTACATAAAGAACAAGGATTTCTTTGTTTCAATTGGAAACTTCTCATCAAAGAGGTCAAAGGTCACATGTGGGGTACCCCAAGGACCCCACATGTGACCCCTTGTCACATGTGGGGTCCTTGGGCCCCTTTTATTCAATATTTATATGCTCCCACTAGCTCAGGTTATAACAGAAAATAATATTAGCTACCATAACTATGCAGATGACACACAGCTCTACATTACGATGTCACCAGGTGACTCAGAGCCCATCCAATCACTGAACAGATGCTTAGAACAGATAAATGTGTGGATGTGCCAAAACGTTCTCCAGCTGAACAGAAACAAAACTAAAGTTATTATCTTTGGCCCTAAAGAGGAACGATCTAGAGTTATAGATCTAGAGTCAATGCAGAGCTTCAGTTATTACAACTGAAAACCAGCGATCAGGCCCGAAACCTGGGAGTAGTGATGGACTCTGACCTGAACCTCCAGAGCCACATAAAGACAGTTACAAAGTCGGCCTTCTATCACCTGAAGAACATTTCCAGGATTAAAGGACTAATGTCTCAGCCAGATCTAGAGAAACTCATCCATGCGTTCATCTTCAGTCGTATTGATTATTGCAACAGCGTCTTCACAGGTCTGTCCAACAAATCAATCAAATAGCTGCAGCTGATCCAGAATGCTGCTGCTCGCGTTCTCACTAAAACCAGAAAGATAGAGCACATAACACCAGTTTTAAAGTCCCTCCACTGGCTCCCTGTAGCTCAAAGAATAGACTTTAAAATACTGTTGTTAGTTTACAAATCACTGAACGGCTTAGCACCACAATACATTAAAGATCTGCTGTTGTTGTATCAACCTTCCAAACCTCCCAGGTTCTGGTTCTGGTCTGCTCTGCATCCCCAGAACCAGAACCAAACGAGGAGAAGCAGCTTTCAGCATCTATGCACCACAAATTTGGAACAAACTTCCAGAAAACTGTAAAACAGCTGAAACACTGACTTCTTTTAAATCTCAACTAAAAACCCACCTGTTTAGAATTGTATTTGAAATGTAATCAATTACAAATTTATTGATGGAACTTGACTGAATGCTGTGTTTTGATTATTGATTCTATCTTGCATTGTGTTTCTGTGTTTGTAATGATGTAAAGCACTTTGAAATGCCTTGCTGCTGAAATGTGCTATACAAATAAAATTGTATTGATTGATTGATTGATTGGTTATTGGTTAAGTTTCTTTATTATTTTCACTCATATTTCCACTGGGCATTGTTGTGTATGCTTGCGGCTAACAGAGTCATTGTTAAACAAAGTTATCAGCACAACAACGGGCTCTGTATGACCTCCACACACAACATGGTGTCAGAAGCATTGGAATTCAATGTTTTTGTGGACTAGCTCATGTTGTGAGTATATTTGTGTGGAACCATCTTGCTTTTCGCAACATACCGCACGCGTCCAGATGTACAGTGCGTTGCGAAAGTATTCGTCCCCCTTGAACTTTTCAGCCTTTTGCTGCTTTTCAGGCTTCAAACATAAAGATCTAAAATGTTTATTATTTTGTGACGAATCGACAAATGGAACACAATCGTGAGGTGGAACGAAATTTATTGGATATTTTAAACCTTTTTAACAAATAAGCTGCAAAGTGGAGCGTGCAATATTATTCTGCCTCTTTACATTCAGTGCAACAAACTCACTAAAGAAGTTCAGTGAGGATCTCTGAATGATCCAAGGTTGTCCTAAATGACTGATAATGATAAATAGAATGTACTTGTGTGTAATCAAGTCTCCGTATAAATGCACCTGCTCTGTGATAGTCTCAGGGTTGTGTTTAAAGCGCAGAGATAATTTATGTATACAGCTGAGATATAGACCCCCGATGGAGATGGGGAAGAAGGACCTGTCCTGGTACCCTCTGGAATAAAGGGAGGACTCCATATGTCTCAACAGAAAGTTTTATGAAATGTGTAACTCGCTGTCAAATATCACTGTTTAGAGACACAAATTCAAGACACGTAATGGAAGGAGTGGTGAGACTATAAAGTCATATGTCGGTGATTCAAGAATAAAAGCCAAGAATTGTAATTTTGGAAGGCTTTTTGAGGAGCTTATTAGATACAGGCTGGTTTCGGAGACATACTCATTGGACATTGAGGAACAGGATCCTAATCGAAGAAAAGAATTTAACTGAGTCAGAGAGGTAAACCTAACACTCAACCCTCTTAAATGCAAGTTCAGTCTGCAAGTTCAGACTGAACAGTCAGTTGTGTTGGACATGTGTTTACTTCTCAAGGCTCACAAGACCTGTCAAAAACAAAGACAATAAGTGACATGCCAGTGCCAATGGAAGTTGCAGCGATAAAGATTTCTTGGCATAACCTTGGGAAATTTATACCCAACTACAGTGAAAGCTCTGTTCCACTCCGACAACTTACACATAGACACTGACTGGGACAAACAGCAGCTTGTGCTTTCGAAACATTAAAAGAACGCATGTCAAACCCTCCAGTGCTCTCTCTTAGTACAATGTTTGCCAACCTGTCACACTCACTTGTGATGCTTCACATTATGGACTTGATGTAGCATGCATGCAGGAAGGCAACCCAGTGGTCTATGCTTCACAGAATTGAGACACAGTGAAACGAGATATGCCCAAATCAAAAAAGAGCTGCTAACTGTTTGAATAAAAAAGACAATTTATGCAGCACCTTCCAGAAAGCAAGGAATGATGAAACTGTAATCAGTACAACATTGACCTTGTCTACAAGCGTGAAAAACAAATGCACTTATCTGACACGTTGACAACAGCGCAGAGAAGCTCTACAGCTCAACTTGCAGATGGATTGATGATTTTAACTTAATGTCTGCGAGATACGGGTCTTTGGCTTGCTTGGAGGAATTAAAGGAACACACTGAGTCAGATATGACTCTTCAGATACTCAGCAGCATCATCAAACATGGATGGTCTACCAAATTGCACACTCTCCCACATACAGCACATATGTACAGTATTTCCCTTTTACTAACTTGAATTCGTTTCCCCCCCCTACCCAGGGGTACGGGGGAAAGTTAGGAGATTTCCAAGGGCCTCTGACCTTTGGAAGGGCCCCACATTTCTTTTTTTTTGTGGGGCCCTTCCACAAAAAATGTTTTTTTGTTTTTTTATAGAAATAGAAAAAAATTGGGGACCCTGTCAATTACAAAATTAATCATAAAGTGTTTTTAAAATTGTTTTTAGCAGTAAAAAAATAAATGTTACCCCTCCCAGACCAAAAATTACACATCCATATCTGCACTGAACCCGCCTGGATCTGCATGAAATGGTTTATTCCTGCTTACCATAGAATTTCACAAAAATCCGTGAGGGACGGCGGAGTCCCTGCTCGAAATTCTGTGAAAGAGTGAAAGAGGTGTACGGAGCCTGGTGCCAGAAGCCCATTAAAATGCTGTCTACATCGTTTTAAACTGTGTGATTGTGAGTGTGAGTGGGAATAACAATAGCAATAGGTATTTTGTTCCATATAACACAGTAGGAGTGTAACAGGTAAACCTTTCATGGATGCAAACTCGACTAAAAACCCACCTGTTTAGGATTGTATTTGAAACGTAATCAATTACAAATTTATTAATGGAACTTGACTTAATGTCATGTTTTGATTGTTGATTCTATGTTGCATTGTGTTTCTGTGTTTGATATGATGCAAAGCACTTTGAAATGCCTTGCTGCTGAAATGTGCTATACAAATAAAGTTTGATTGATTGATTGATTTTCGGGCTTGACGGTGACGGTGTTCAGCAGCAGTTGGAAGAAGACAAGAAGGACTGTGACAGTTACTATGCTGCCAAGAAAAATAAAGTCAGGTTTTCAAAAATTATCGAAATAGAGAGAGATAAAGTTAAGTGTCAATTTGTAGCCCAGTTTTTCTCCAAGAGGTGAGTAGACTGTGTGAGATTATCAACCATTTAGCATAGTTAGCCTAGCTACAGACTACTATTTGCCTCTGTTTCATTTAATGAATGAAGGAATAAATATACCAACATATTCATATATTTAACTTGCCCCTTTTATCACACTTAACAACAGATGAGTCAGTCAGCAGCAGCTCTAAGCCCTGATACCAGTATAATGCCTACCCTCTGTCTCAGTGAAAAAGGTGAGCAATACTGTGTCCAATGACAACCAAGTTAGGATCATTCCAGCGAATCTATGCTGTCCTCGCCCTGAGTTTTTGATTTTTCAGCAGCTAGATAATGAAGCTCCAATAATCAAACTTCTTTCTTTTTTACTTGTTTATTGAAGAGTGGTCTCTGACCACTGCCATCACTTTGGCCATCGTAAACTTCAACATACAAGGTGTAGCATTAGCAGCCTAACGAACATTGCAAATTATCCTTTGAGCTAAAATTTTTAAAAAAGAACATTTTCATAAATGACTTAAATGTACAGATTTACACCACCGTTAAGCTAAACAAAGAGGCAGTTATTATTTTCACAATTAACCAATACTTACGAACAAATCTTGTCTGAAACACATCTTGTAAAGATAATAATCTGCTGAATTTCACAAACTCTTCAGTGCTACGTACCACCATCTTGGATCTCTATTTTCTTTTTTAGCATCACCAAACAACATAAAATATCCACCAGGGGGAGGGTGGATATTTGGTCGATGTTGATATCGACCAAATATTTGGTCGATATCGACATTGACGTTGGTCGATGTTGATATCTGATAGTAATTCTGTTATGACAGAATTTACAAATATTTTCTATTGCCAGTTGTTTTTTTATTCAATTACTCGATTAATCATCAGAATAATCAATAGATTACTTGATTACTAAAATAACCATTTACAACAACACTAGTAAAAATAGATTGACAGGAAGTTTTTTGACACCATTAGTCAAAATCAGGGACAATGGAAAAGTGTAGCTCGACCCCGCAATCTGACTTCTACTTGTTTTTATTTATTTATTTATATTTTGGAGGATTAGCAAACTTATTGGTGTATAACCATGACCACCTGGTATTAAGTGTGGTTTAGCCTTTGAGTTGCACCACAGTGCAGCCCAGGATGAAAATCCAGCAGAATGGTGATAGTGGTTTGGGTGTGGACTTGCTTTTATGAGTACCTGACATTGGTATTGGGCCCAATATTAGGACACAACTAATTAATATCTTTGAAATGGTAGCGACACAAATGAAAATTTTTGTTGCACAAATGTAGCACAAACATTTGACGTCCATTTTGTTTTATTTTGGTAATGTGGGCGGGAGGCAGGTTGACTGATCACATAATGAGTAAAACTTTGATCATATCACCTGATTTAATATTTAGAAATGAGGTCATCAGACTGACAAAAATAGAAATTTATGTGGAAATTCTTGTATTTTACAAAATAACTAAAGGGCAAAGAACATTTATACATAAAACTTACCTTTGTTTTCTTCCAAGAGACAGTGACACAATAAAAAAAATTTTGTGTTTTTGTGGACTTTTTGTTGTCTCTATTCACATGCGGGGGAATTTTCACATACTTGACCGAGGAGGTCCAGCATTGCTTCCCTGCCAATACCTCTTGCCACTACTTTGTCCCCCCATTTTCCGCCATCAGAAAAATATAAAAAGAACAAATTTAAATAAAAGAAGTTCTGAGGGACAAAAGGAATAAATAAATTAAAGAGACATGAATGCATCTATAAGTCAAAGGAAAAACCAAAACATATTTTTAAAAACAGGATAATTTAAATTACGTGCTTCAAAAAACTATATATTTTTTGGAATTTAGATGCAAATAAAAAACAATGTCACTTAAATTATACAACAAGGTCAAGTTCTTCTTTTAAATTGTGTATTTTAAGTGTATTGATTTATTTATTGGACAATTTATTCAATTTAGTTCAAGTCAAACTTTATCCCCACAGGGGCACATTGAACATACATAATAAATACAATATAAAATATGTAAATAGAGTGCAGTATGAATTAGCAAGGAGCACATGTGCATTGTGGTAGGTAAGTTCTTTTGTGCAACTGAAGCCCTGTAGAATGGTGCACAGTATGCTTTTATATGTATGTGGGGTGGGCATGTAAGGTGTGAATGCATATATGTTGGGAGGGGAGATGTGTATGTATGAATATACAAATACATATATTTCTACTTTTGTTTTTGTCAATGTCAGTACTTCATTCTTTATACTCCTAGTATTCTGCAAATATTTTCAAAATAACACAATTACTGAACAGGAGCACCTAGTTTATTTACTTTAGATCAACATTATTAGATTATTTTTCTTCTTTTGCTCTTTTCTTTGGTTTGTTATTTTGTTTGTATTTTCTTTTAATTTCTGTGTAGCACTTTGAATTACCTTGTTGAAGAAAATGTGCTATATAAATAAAATTACCTTCATCTTTACTCCTTCAACAGGATATTACAGTTTAAAGAATAATATTCTTGGTTGTTTTTTATTTTTTAGACTTATTCTCTCTCTGTGTACCTTGTGAGGCAACTGACATCACCATTGCTCCTGCAAAGACTGAGGATGAAGGGAATCAGAAGCCCAGACCACTCCAGGGCCCTAAGTAAAAATTTTAATTATTGTATTAGTTTCATAAGATATACTATGCTTTTTTTGTTGGTTTTTTTTTGTTGAAGATGGTTTTAGTCATTGGTTCTCAATCCTGGCCCCCAGGACTTTCTGTCCTGTTTGTTCTTTCCGTTAAGCAAGGGGCCTTACCTTACCTGGTAAAGAGTCTTCACAGTGGAGAATGGTTGTTTACAGTGCAAGCAATTTCAAGTAAACGATGCGAACTGCATGCATATACAGTACATATACATATGTCACAAATTTTAGGGATTGAATAACATTTAAAACCACAGAGTCCACGGTTCCAGGAAGCAATCGTTTTTCAATAGCAGAGGCAGCATAAAGCAGAGGACAAGGGGCTGTTTTTTTTTGTCAGGCTACATGTAGTAAGAAGAAGTTATAATTTTGTTTGTTGTCAGGAATAGTCACTCTGATAATGAAAAATTAAAGGGGAGGTTTTATGTATTTTACAGCCACATATTATGCAATCAAGTAAAGCTGCTGTCTTCAATTGATAAAATTAGATAGATAGATAGATAGATAGATAGATAGATAGATAGATAGATAGATAGATAGATAGATAGATACTTTACTAAATTGTAATTTTTATCTCCCACTCAGCACTTTGGGTATACATCAAATACTGAAAAACATTAAATTTTTTTAGACATAAAAAAACTTTAACAAAATGTTTAAACAAACAGTCCCTCTGTTTCTGTTGAACTCCTGTTACCCCTCCTTCCCAATCCCAATGAGGAGTTGAAGAGTTTAATTGCACGAGGGACAAAGGAGTTCTTCAGTCTGTTAGTCCTGCACTTTGGAAGAAGCGGTCTCTCACTGAACCCACTTTTCTGACTTTCCAAATGACAGGAAAGCCAGTCATGTAATGGCTGGTGTTGTCCATGTTAGCCAGGAGTTTCTGCAGTGTTCTCTGCCACTGTTGCCAGAGAGTCCAGCCTTGTACCGACCATCCTGATTTGTTTCTCCACCCTGGAAAGGTCTGCCTTAGAGATACTGCCACCACCAGCACACCACAGCATATGACAAGATGTTGGCAACAACAAACTGATAAAACAATCCCAACAACTGATCGTAAAATCTCAGCCTCCTCAGGTAGTACATCCTGGTCTGGGACTTTTTATTAGAGCTGCTTTGTGTTGCTTGGCCAGTCCAGCTTGTTGTCCAGCCACAGGATGATGGTATTTATAGGTCTGCACAACCTCCACCTTCATCAGATGTGATGTGAGTGCCACTGGTCTAAAGTCATTCAACCTACTGGATCTGTTTTTCTTATGGATAGGCGGCACCACTTCTACACAGAAATTAAGGTAATCTGTGAGACACCATGAGCTCCCAGCAGCACATCCCAGTTTGTGATGTTAAAATGGGCTAAGAAAGCCATAAGTAGTCCTGTTTGTAGTTTGCCGGAAGCCCTGTTGGGGACACAGCACACATGTGGAAGTTCACTCTGAACACATCCTCCCCACTGTCAGATATAGTGGTGGCAGCATCATGTTCTGGGGTTGCTTCTCTTCAACAGGGACAGGGAAGAAGAAAGTCCAAACAATGTTGGAAGAAAACCTGCTGGAATCTTCAAAAGATTTGATACTTCGGCGGAAGTTCACCTTCCAGCAGGACTACAACCCTTAACAAAAAGCCAGGGATACAATGGACTGACTTAAAACATATTCCTGTGTTAGAATAGCTGTATTATGTCATGCTGCATTGTTGCAGTAATCCAGGCATAAAGAGCCCCAACTAAGTACTGAGTTCTGTACATGCTCATACTTTTCATGTTCATGCTTTTGAGTTGGCCAACATTTCTAAAAATCATTTTTTTTGTATTGGTCTTAAGAAACATTCCAATTTTCCTGGGGATTGTGCTGGCCAATCCCCAGGCCTAAAAACCCGCAGAAAAATTCAGTTTTTCTTAATCCATGATTTCACTCTCTTGCTGGTGTGTTTGGGGTCATTGTCTTGTTGAAGCAAACATTTCAAGGGCATTTCCTCTTCAGCATACAGGAACACGACTTCTTCCAGTATTCTGGTGTACTCAAACTGATCTGTGATCCCTGGTACACGATAAATGTGACCAACACCATAATACCTGACCCACCACGCTTCACCGCCTTCACTGTGTACTGTTATGGGGAAATTTAAATCGAGTGCATATATTTTCAGTCTGAAAGCAAGATTACATGTCTTTCTTCTCAAAACTTGTATGTTTGTACTCAAAACTTCTCCTCACTCTCTAGCAGAACTCTCCTCTCACTTACAAAACATCCTCTCTTTGCTTTTGGAACAAAACTGCACCGTCACCTGGCAACCTCTCAGCCAATAGAATGAAAGTGCTGTACTGGGTGCGTTTGTTTCCTTCTAGTGTTTGTTTCCTTCTAATACACTACATTCCTTCTAGTGTATGGGAGAATGTGGCTACTGACGATTATAGCAACCTGCGCCACCCACTGGATGGATGGATGGATGGATCTATTTATTTATCTATCTATCTATATATATTTATTTGGATAAACATAGATATTTATATCTATTTAAATATAGATATAATTTAGTCACATGCAGTCTCAGACCTTTGTTGATCTTCCTGGAGCTGATCATTGGCTGAGCCGTTGCCATTTTGGTTCTTCTCCGATCCATTCGAATAGTTGTTTTTCTTTTTTCCCCTCAACATTCTGGTTTTGGCTGCCATTTTAAAGCATTTGATACCATTTTAGCTGAACAGCCTATTATTTTCTGCACTTCTTTATAGGTTTTTCCCTCTTTTATAAATGTTTTGATCAAAGAACGCTCTTTTTCTGAACAGTGTCTTGGACGACCCATGTTACTCTGTTTTTCCAGGACAAATGCACATCCAGCATATGCAGCGTCAGTTGCCTTGATCCTTAAATAAGGGTCACCTGCATAACACCAATGTTTTTTCACATAATCAATGACCTCACTAATTGAACTCAGCTATTTTTTTGAACACACCCCTTTCAGAAAATGATTGAGTTTCACAGAATCAGCAGCATGCGCATCATGCCTGTTGGGTGTGTTGGTTTTCTAAACCTTCACTAAACCTTTTAGAAACTTACTACAGTGTAGAAGTTGAAATTCAAACAAAAACAGTGATTTATCTTGTCAGTGATGTGGGACTGCTATTATTTTGAACACAACAGTCTCTGTCTCTCTCTCATCTATATCTATATCTATATATATATTTATATATATATATATACAGTATATATATAAATGGGTTGTTATTGTTTGTATTTTAGCTGAGTGCATTGTTAAAAGTTAAGAAATGGTATTGTAAATTTTGTTTCATTTTCATAAGCAAATATTACTTTACTTTGTAATATGTTCTTCCTTCTTTGTTTCAGTTAAGGAGAAGCTAACAGCAGATCCAGACAGTGAGATTGCCACAACAAGTCTTCGGGTGTCACTCATGTGTCCGGTAATTTAAGCATTTGTATAAATTGACACTATAAAAATACAAGATAACACAGTTGTTGGGACACCAAAATAGTTAAAGGAAATACTTGTATCAATACAAAAAAAGTTATTTTATTTTTATTTGTTGAAACTGTATTACACTCAATATAAGGAAAGTAACATTTCTATCTGGAATGGGAACTGAAATTCTCAGAATTCCCTACATACACACACTCACCAGCCATTTTATTAGGTACACCTGCTCATTAAGGCAAATGTCGAATCAGCCAATCATATGGCAGCAACTCAATTCATTTAGGCATGTAGACGTGGCCAAGACGATCTGCTGCAGTTCAAAGCGAGCATCAGAATGGGAAAGAAAGGAGCTTTAAATGGCATGGTTATTGGTGCCAGACGGGCTGGTCAGAAACTGCTGATCTACAGGGATTTTCACATATAACCATCTCTAGGGTTTACAGAGAATGGTCCGAAAATGAGAAAATATCCAGTGAGCGGCTGTTCTGTGGGCGCAAATGCCAGAACGGCAACAGTAACTCAAATAACTACTTGTTACAACCCAGGTATGCAGAAGAACATCTCTGACTCCTGTCAGCTAAGAACAGGAAACTGAGGCTACAATTCGCACAGGCTCACCAAAATCGGACAATAGAAGATTTGAAGAACATTGTCTGGTCTGAGGAGTCTCGATATCTGCTGTGACATTCGGATGGCAGCGTCAGAATTTGGTGTCAACAACATGAAAGCATGAATCCATGCTGCCTTGTATCAACAGTTCAGGCTGGTGATGGTGGTGCCCATTAGTACCAATTGAGCATCGTGTCAACGCCACAGTCTACCTGAGTATTGTTGCTGACCATGTCCATTCCTTTACAACCACAGTGTACCATCTTCTGATGGCTACTTCCAGTAGGATAACGTGCCATGTCATCAAGCGTGAATCATCTCAGAATGGTTTCTTGAACACAACAATGAGTTCACTAAACTCAAATGGCCTCCACAGTCACCAGACCTCAATCCAGTAGAGAACCTTTGGGATGCGGTGGAACGGGAGATTTGCATCATGGATGCAGCAACTGCATGATGCCATCAGGTCAATATGGACCAAACTCTCTGTTTCCAGTACCTTGTTGAACCTCTGCCATGAAGGATTAAGGCAGTTATGAAAGCAAAAAGGGGGTCCAACCCTGCACTAGCAAGGTGTACCTAATAAAGTGGCCAGTGACTGTATATGATATGTAGATAAATTCAGTAAAAGAAATAACCTCTTTGGTTTGTTTGGATTTCTGAATTAGAAAAATATTACTTTCAATAAAGGACAGACAGACATTAAACATACAACACTAAATAATGATCAGTAATCGTCTTAAAGACTCACACTTATCACTCAGTAGATTGCTAAAATTATATTCATCATTTAACGCACCAAACTCCAGAGGCTACTTGTGTGCTAAACAGTCTGACAGCCTCAGGCAGAAAAGATTTGCTATAGTGTTCCTTAGCACATCGGAGCTGCAGTAACCGATGAGAGACATTGTCCTTGATAGCTCTGATCTTCTTCAGCATTCTGTCTCTGACGATATCTTACAGTGGAGCCTCTTGCTCACCCTTTATGAGTTTAAGTCTTTTTTGCAGCACCCCAGAACACCACTGCATTGAAGACAGAACTAATGACTGATGAAACATGAAATGTTTAAGCATGTTTCATCAGTGTTAAAGGACCTGGGCTTGCATACAAAAAAAAGTCTGCTCATGGCCTTTTTGTAGAGTATGTCAGCATTCATGGCCCACTGCAACTTCCAGTCCAAGTCAATATGAAGGTAATTGTGGGATTGAACCTGCTCAACATCTGCCCCTTATGGCAGAAACTGATGACCTTTTCCTTGGTCTTGTCTACTTTTAACTGGTTCTCTCAGCACCATGGCACAAAATCATCCACCAAACTCCTGTACTACACCTCCAGTCCCCCTCCACCCACACCACTATAGCCATGTCATCTGAATAGTTTTTCAGATGGCACAGTTTGGAACAGTACTTAAAGTCTGCAGTGTAGGTGGTGAACAGCACAGCTCCGTTTTTACATATCAGATGGTCTAACACGCAGTCCTATAACCTCATAAACTGTCAGATAGTAAAGGATCCAGGTGATACGTGATGCAGCCACATCCATTTTTTGAGCTTCTCACATATTAATCCTGGCTGGATGGTGTTAAAGGCTGATGGGAATCAGCTTTTAACACAGACAATGGTATCAGGTATATCAAAGGAGGAATAGACCCTCTGCAGGAGATATATAAATTGCAAAGGGTCCTGGGCTTCACCCATCTGTGTCCTCGGGTGAACCTGTATCAGCTTCTCCATAACCTTCATGATATAAGAGGTCAGAGCGATGTGTCTATGGTCTATATTGCTTTAGGAAATGCTTTCTTTTGCACTGACCTGACCTGAACATAGTGCAAAAATGTAGCTATTGGTAAAAAGAATTCCACAATTTTACTAAATAACTTGTTCTACATTCAAATAGAAAATTACAAACATAAGTTTTTTAAAACTTGGAATCAGGGTTTTCCAGAAAAAAAGTTTAACCAAACCTTCAAGTACCTAGAAGATTATATGTTTTTGCATGTGAATGTGTGCATGAATGGGAATGACGGATTTCATTGTAAAGCGTCTTTGAGTGTTCTAAGAAAGGATTATCTGATGACATTTAATCAAAAATAAATATGCTTTTGTTCTCATTGCATTTATGACATGAACACAATAACATTTAGCTTTCCTCTTTGTTAGGTTTCATGTTTAATAAGTCTCAATTACTCAATTTGTATAAACTGAACAAAGTATAATACATTAAAGCAAGTATTTTTGTTCATGTTTTGATTTAATTTATTTTATCTGTCGTTTTAAGCTGGGTAAGATGCGACTGACAGTCCCGTGCAGAGCTGTGACATGCTCTCATCTACAGTGCTTTGATGCTGCCCTCTACCTGCAGATGAACGAAAAGAAACCTACCTGGATCTGTCCTGTGTGTGACAAGAAAGCCGATTATGAAAATCTCATTATTGATGGGTTTGTAAACTCATGTTACTTTAGTTAGTTACACATCTTAAAATTCTGAAATTTAATTTGTTTTCAAGGTCTGAGTAGGTCTGTGAAATATACAGTACATATGTTTACAGACTTTTTTTTCTTTGACTCTCTAAGTAATAACTATTTGAACAGCTATAAAAATACAGAAGGGTTTTTCATGGGGGTTTCAAATAAATGACTTATTCACCATAATTCGCTCAATACGCTGAAGATTTCCATTATCATTTTAGGTATAGCTGTCTTGTTTTTTGGTCATTTCTGGCTGGTAAGCCCCACAGATGCATACATTTTGAGATTACAGGGATAGCTGTTGTTTAGGGCATCAAACAGATGCCTTTACTGACAGTAACTACCTTTTTTTTTTTTTAATCGCCCCTCCAGGGGGTCTTTTTGTGGGCTCTAGTGTCCCTTTTTCAAAGTAGGCTGACAGGAAAGGGGGAAGGAGAGGAGGGAAGACATGCGGTAAACGTCATCGGGTCCAGGAGTCAAACCCGCGACAGCCGCGTCGAGGCCACGTTGCCTCTTAATGTGGGTCGCGCTAACCCCTCCGCCACCACGGCACGCCGTGAGAGTAACTACCTTTAAATACCTTTGAGGTTGTACATGTTTAAGACAATTTTTCAAATATACCGTAAATGTAAAGCGAGCCTTTGTTTAATTTATTACAAAGGGATCTAGATTTCTTAGGAAATTAAAAATTTTCTGTGTGTAAGTATATGGAATTTAGACATGAAAACTAGCACATGCATCTTTATAATTACTATAATTACCTATCAAAATATAATTTGAAATGAGCACAAAACCTTTACTCTTTAATGTAGCCTCTTGGCAATAACCATCCCACTATTGCCAACTTTCTTGCTATATTAAGCAACATTACAGATAAAAAAAAAAAAAATTGGTATCGGCCAAAATCAAAATTGGCAGGTTAGGCTTTCTAAAGATCATAATTGGTGATCGGCCAGAAAACTGCAATAGGTGCACCCCTACTTAAGATGGAATACATACACACGTATTCATGATGTATTTTGATTAAATGAATACTTCTTGGGCATAATTTCAATAACAAAAAATTTAATCTATACCAGGTGAGTCTCTCTCACCTGAGAATGTGGACCAGTACTGGGCTGATTCTGAGCCTTCAAACAATTTTAGCAGTGCTCCAGGAGAAGTTTCACATAACTTAAAAGTTGATTTAAAAATAATGTTTGTTTTAGTCACATAAATTATGAGCAGCAAACATGCTCATGTTTGCTGCGATGTAGAGTAGCTACATCTCAGATGTAGCTACTCTACATCTGAGAGTAGCTCATTGATATATTAATGCAGTAGCCAAGTAAAAAAAACATTTTTGTTAAAACATGTCAATGACTGAGAAGTTTTAATTGTTATCAAACATATTAAACATATGTTTTCAAGCCAAACAACCTCAGAAATATTTAGGGCCAACCAGGAGAATCAACTCATTTCAAGTTAAAACTCAGTTTCATACAAATACAGACATTCTAGCAAAAATGTTTGGCTGTTGAACTGGACCGTTCAAGGTTTCTATTAGCAGCTCCACAAATCTTTTTGGTAAACATTACATTACCAAGAGACATGCAAACATACCTTTATCTTGGCTTTTGTTAACTCTTCTTCCTCTTTCTTTTCTCTCTCCATGAAGGATAAGTCCTTTTTTACGACATTGTTTTGCTTACTTATCTTCCTCCGTTGCCTTGGAGGTTTGGATACACACTTTACATTGCACAGCAGCTCATGTTAATGGTGAAGGTTGACCATGGCCAAGAGGCACCCAAGAGCAATTTCTTTTTTCTTAGTGTCCATATAAAAAATGACACACATTATCAAATATATATTATTGTAAAAAAAATCACAACTTTATCAAAGAATTGTGTATTTTTGTTAATATAATCACATAGAAGTCATTACTAAAAAAAAAATTAATTTCCACATACTGTAGGTTCCCCCCCAAGACGCACATTTCTTGATAGCTAAGAGCCCTCTCAGCTCCTCTCAACATGGAGAAGGAGCAGTTCTACACTGAATGTCTCTCAGACGACCATGGTTTCCATTCTATCTCTAAGGGAGAGACCAGACACTCAGAGGAAGAAACTCATTGCAGCCATTTGATTCAATTTTGTAGTGATCTTATTCTTTCGGTCATGACCCAGATCTTGCAACCATAGATGAAGGTAGGAATGTAGATTAACCAGTGAATGAAGAGCTTCACTTTTTTAATTAACTATCTCTTTACCACAACAAACCATTACAGCGCCGACATAACTGCAGAGTCCCAATCCACTTATCAATCTCTCACTCTACTTTTCCCTCCCTCATGGGAGTGAGGTAGATACTTAAATTCCTCTACTTGGAACAAGACCTTTTTTCTGATCTTGAGAAGGCACTCTACCCTTTTCCAGCTCAAGACCATGACCTTGGATTTGGAGGCACTGATCCTCGTCCCAGCTGCTTTACAATGAGCTGTGAACTACTCCTATCAAAAACTGTAGATCATGACCTGATAAAGCCAATAGAACCACATCATCTGCAAAGAGCAGAGACACGATCCTAAAGCCAAATGTATCCAATCAACACCTTGGCTGCACCTAGAAATTATGGCCATGAAAGTTATGAACAGAATTGGTGACAAAGGGCAGCCTTCATAGAGGAAACAAGCCCGACTTACTGACTTATCACTTGCTCTACTAGTACCAGCAACTGCTTCTGGGGTCCCACAGGCCAAAAAAGACCCAACAGGATTCCTTCTTTAACCTCATACTATCCCTTACTTTAACAGTTGTGCAAATATTTTTTATTTTATCTATTTCTTACTTATTTGGTTATTTTTTTAAATTGCTTTATTATATTTAAATGTTTAAGCTACTGGTGATTCAGGTAGCTAATGTCGCTTTAAATGAGATGTAGAAATAAACTTTGACTTAACTTAGAGAAAAGACAAATTTATTCAAAAAGGTAAGTGAATTGAGTGAATATTTTACTCTCTTCTCAGTCTATTCTTGGAGATCCTTAATGACTGCTCAGATGTTGATGAAATCAAGTTTCAAGAGGATGGGACCTGGTGCCCAATGAGACCGAAGAAAGATCCGGTCAAGTTCTCTGTTCATTCAGTCGGAAAAGTAGAATGTAAGTACATAATATTTTATAATCACTTAGTACCATTGTAATACTTATAATAGGAAGAAAAATAATTGGAATTTAATTATATACTGTCTTGCAAAATTATTCATACAGCTTGAACTTTTTTATGTTTTGTGATGCTACAACGACAAACTTTTGTGTGCTCTGAATGTTTTTTTTAGAACTATTCAATCGTTTCATAGCGGAAAATGCATTGAAAGATATGCATAGTTTTGAGAATAAGAAAGGCATGCATTTTCCCTTACACCCCATTGATACCCCTAAATAATATCCAGTGGGGGCATGTTGTGGTGGCGCAGGGGGTTAGCACGCTCCACGTTTGGAGGCCTTAGTCCTCGACGCGGACGTCGCGGGTTCGACTCCCGGTCCCGGCGACATTTGCCGCATGTCTTCCCCCCTCTCTTCGCCCTCTTTCCTGTCTGCTTACTGTTGCAAAAAAAAACAAAAAACGAGCCACTAGCGCCGCAAAAACTCTTCAGAGAAAAAAATGGAAAAAAAAAAAAAGAAAAAATAATAATAATATCCAGTGTAACTAATGCTACATAAGTTCCTCATTTAATAGTTAATTTTTTGCATGTTCACCCTTAAGAAAGACTAGTTCTAAATTCAGATTAACCACTAAAATATTTTGAACCAAACTTGAAGGGCTGTACAGAGGTGCAGGATTAAAGTCCTGAAGTCCACGGAAGGACAGGGAGGACAGGAGGGACAGGGGGGCTTTACTTGAGCAAGGTCCCTCTGCTCAAGCCAACACATGTCCATGCCCATCTGATGTTTGCCATTGACCATCTGGATGTTCCTGACAAGGTCATGTGGTCTGATGAGGAAAAAAAGTTTTGCCTTTTGGTCAAAACTACACTCACCGTATTTGGAGGAAGAAGAAGGATGAGTACAACCCCAAGAATCCAATCCCAACTATGAAGCATGGAGGTGGAAACATCACTCTTTGGGGATGCTTTTCTATAGAAGTGACAGTCTCCTTTCCTCAGTAAAGGCACTGAAGATGGGTTGTGGTTGGACTTCCAGCATGACAATCATCTGAGGGAACCCCCTAGTGGTCTGCAAGGTAGAGCATGTAAATGACCGTTTATTTTCTGTGACATGAGCTAAAAGTTCAACTTGTAGAGTAGTGGCAGTGTTTCTTGTTTTCTATGACCTATAATGCTCTGCACACACATCAACAGCTAATTTTTTATTTAACTTAAAATAATGGCAAATAAATACAATAGATAAATACAATTGATAGAAATAGGTGAAACATTTTTATATTTAATGCTGGAGAAAAGAATTTTTTTGTGCCAAAGCAACTCAAGTCTATTTTTGTTTATTCTTCCAATTTACAGATAGCCCTAAAATGTTATTAATGCACACTCCATATTTTATTCTTTCCATGTGTTTGACGTCATTGAAAAGCTTAGTTCGCATGCGCCACAGTGTATTCAGTCTGTTACAGTTACTCCTGCTTGTCCTTTTTTTCCTTACTTTTTTATATTTCCTACATAATTTTATTTTAAAGGTACAAGAAGATCCTATTCAGCAATTTTGTTAGAGAGTCTGAATCTTTTTCTTCGTTGTATTTTCTTGTGTGTTTTTTGTATTTTATTGAACACACCAAGTTACAATTAAAAGTACAGCAATGCAAACCATAAATGGAGTGGATAGATGTATAAAATTATTAAAACCCATCCCTTCTCCAGGAACATCACAAAATGGTCTCATCCTATTTATGAGCATTGCATCAGAAAACCTTCATTCTACTTTCATATTCTTTCTTAATACAATACATTCATTAATATACTAATAATAACTCTAATAATATTAGCAACAAAGTAATCATAATGACGCTAACAATGCTGTGTAACAACAACATAATGCATCAAGACAGTTTCTCATAGTTAGTGTAAACCATTTCCTTATACAAATCTTTGAATTGTTTAATGTTTGGTTTAATTCCACAGTCAAACTGTTCCATAGTTTCACACCACAGACTGAAACGCAAAAACTTCTTGGGGTTTTGATCTTATAAACTTTGAATTTGTATTTTCCTTTGAAATGACAAAATCCTTGTTCTCTTGAAAACAATTTTTGAATATTTTCTGGTAATTGTTCATTTTGTGCTTTAAAAAAGACACATGCTGTTTGTAAACTTGCCAAATCAGTAAGTTTTAATAATTTATAATGTTTAAATAATGGTTTGTGTGATCCAGATTGCTAACCTCATTGATAATTCTTATTGCTCTTCTTTGTAGTTAAATTAATAGATGTAATGAATTTGCATAATTATTGCCCCATATCTCTGCACGGTAACTGAGGTACAGTAAAACTAAGGAACAGTAAAAAATGTGTAATGATTTCTATCCAACCAACAGTTTGGCATTATTCAATATGAAAATACTCTTTGATATTTTCTTTTGGATATATCAAATATGTGATTTCCAATTAACCTTATCATCAATAATAACTCCAAGAAATTTGTGTCCTGAACCCTTCCTATATTTACTCCATTTATCTCTATTTGTATTTCAGAACTTTTTTGCAATTCCAAAATAGCATTATTTTAGTTTTAATCAAATTTAGTAACAATGTGTTACCATTAAACCACACCTTCAGTTTGTTCATTTCCTCCTTTACATTATTTTGCAGTTCTTCCATATAATTTCCAACAAAAAATATATTTGTCATCTGCAAATAATACAGATGACACAAATACTACTGTAGAAGCTGGGCACAACAACTTGAGCGCGGTGTTTACACCAGGGATCAGCTGATTGCACTGAAGCTTGTCGGCATGGAGTCCAGATCCACTGAAATCCCTGAAGAGATCTGGAGAAGGACACATCAATCAGAGGAGAAAACAAACAGCAGAGGAGAGCAATAAGAAAGAAACCGCAGAAGCTTATGGAGAAGAGGAGATATAAGCCGTTTCTCCCATCTGTTACTATGGGCAACTTAAGATCAAAGGTCAACAAGATGGAGGAATTATCCATCTTGACCACTTCATGACCACCTGGCCAGGCGACAAAGAAAGTACGGGGAATGTAGTTTAATGCGTTTTACGGAGACATGGCTGCACCCGGACACTCCTGATGCCAGTGGTATCATCGAGGGCTACTGGACTGTTCGGGCTAATAGGCATTGCACCGAGAGCAGTAAGCGGAAAGGAGGCGAGCTAGCTGTTCTATTAAACAACCACTGGTGCAATCCTGCTCATATAACGGTGAAAGAGAGAATCTGCTGCCCGGATGTTGAACTGCTAGCAGTTGGTCTTCGTCCGTTTTACCTACCCCGTGAATATTCCCATGTTGTCGTGGTGACTGTTTACATTCCTCCCTCTGCTAGCCCCATGATGGCCTGTGACGTCATCCACTCCGCTGTAGCTCGCTTGCAGACTGAACATCCAACTGTCTCGGGTGATATTAATCATGTCACCATGGACAAAACCCTGCCCAACTTCACCCAGTATGTTAGCTGTCCCACCAGAGAGGAGAGGAATCTTGACTTGCTGTACGCTAACGTAAAGGATGAATACAGTTCGTCTCCCCTCCCTAAACTTGGGCGGTCCAATCATAACATGGTGCACCTCAGCCCATGTTATATACCTCTGGTGAAGAGACAGCCTGCAACCATGAGAACAGGGAGGAAGTGGTCAAAGGAGGTCACTGAGACTACAGGGATGTTTTGAGGCCACTGACTGGCATTCACTCTGTGAGCCAAATATGGAAGACATCCAGTAAGACATGCAGTAAGAACACAAGTAGCAGCATTCTTGATCAATTGCAACTGTCTAATTGAGTTATTAGGCATGCCTATGAAGACACTTTTGCAGTAAGAAGCATCTCGTTGTGGTTTTGCCAGTCTCCAGACCTGAACCCAATAGAAAATCTTTGGAGGGAACTGAAAATCTGCATTTCCCTGTGACAACCCCAAAACCTGAAGGATCTGGAGAAGATCTTTATGGAAGAGAGATCCAAAATCCCTGCTGCAGTATGTGCAAACTACGGCTGTTGTAAACGACTATTTGAGTAATCAAGTATTATATCTATTATTCTGATGAATAATTGAGTAATTGAATAAAATGGACACAACATTTTATTCAAATAAAATATTGGTCAATACTGTTATAACAGCAGTATTATCGGCTATAGGCCCCATTGTTCATATTTTCTGTAGTTTAGAAAATTTACCTGTAACAATAACAGCACATTTTTTAAGTTAACCTGGACAAAAAAAATAAGTGCTAATGCAAAAATGTCAGACTCAGGTTTGAACAGAGGCAGGGCCGTTCTGGCCCTATTGTGCAGGAGGGCATTCAGGCTCTATATCCATCTCAACAAACCCAAAAACCCAATAACTATTTTACATTCCTGTTGTTATTTGCAGTTTTTCTAATTTTCTAATTTCTGTTACTTACACATATACCCCCAATTTTGTACTGGATCACTTTAAAATACCCAGACAAATGCTACTTGGTCGGTCCCACAACCCCTTTCCTAAGCATGCACACGAAGGTCATCAGGATAAAAATAAAAATGAGTAATTGGGGCGTGCTGTGGTGGCGCAGGGGGTTAACACGCCCCACATTTGGAGGCCTTAGTCCTCGACGTGGACGTCGCGGGTTCGACTCCCGGTCCCGACGACCTTTGCCGCATGTCTTCCCCCCTCTACTCACCCTCCTTCCTGTCTGCCTACTGTAGCAAAAAAAATACGAGCCACTAGCGCCGCAAAAACTCTTCGGAGAAAAAAATGGAAAAAAAAAAAAAAGAGTAATTGATAGGTCAATAGTAATGTTAATGGCAATATACAGTATCATGTAAATAATGAAAGAGGTGGATAAAAGGAAGGCCTTTTACAGTATAAAAGGAAGTCACATACTGTATATTTATGAGGTAAAAGGATCTATAAAATATTGTTTATGGTAATAGAGCATCTTTAATATTTTTAACTTTATCTTTCAGCCACAACTCCTTTACACCAGTCGTCAGTGGTAGCCCATCCTGTGGAACCCAATCTCAACAAGAAAACTGATGTAATTGATCTGACACTTGAAAGCTCCTCATCTTCTGATGATGATGATGATGATGATACAAGCACAACCCCTCCATCTAAGAGACAGTGCATTTACATCTCCAAGAATGAGGAAATTCATGCTAAAGGGTAAGCTGAATTTAAAGTGTGCGTTGATTAATATCAATAGATCTGTTAAAAAGGATGCTGTGTGTAAATTTTTATACATAGTTATTCAGTATTCACAACCACCTTCAGCATGTTATATTACTATTTGCACCAATATATATATATATATATATATATACACTGTATATATATATAAACATATATATAGTGCGGGGGGGGCGTATGTCTATATATGTGTGTATATACCTGCCTTGACCTTGGTGCACCCTTTGCTGTTGGAACAGCTTCAACTCTTTTTGACCATTCTTCCAGAAGTGCATTTGTGAGGTCACACACTGATGTTGGATGAGAAGGCCTGGTTGTCAGTCTACGCTCTCATTCATCCCAAAAGTGTTCTATTGGGTTGAGGTCAGGCCAGTCAAGTTCATTCACACCAGGCTCTGCCATCTATGTCTTTATGGACCTTGCTTTGTGCTCTGCTGCACAGTCATGTTGGAAGAGGAAGGCACCAGCTCCGAACTGTTCCCTCAAAGTTCCCCCGTGTTTTTTCTCTCTCTCTTGCTCTTGCCTGCCCTGCTTGCTCTGTTTTTGTCCTGTCTTTTTCTATATTTTTGAAGCCTTTCTTTGCACATCCTCCAAATCTACAAATTATGGATCTGGTCAACCGGTCTCTCAATACAATTGATAAAATTTTCTCAACGAGAAGACTGGGCACAGGAGAGCCCTCTTGTCCTGCGGGGACACACTCGGCAGTGTGTGATAACAGGATTTCTGCTGTTTGGAGCTTGCGGATACCTAGCTTATGGACAAGTTTGTGACGGACTTGGCCGAACTAGCGAACACTCAGACTATTGGTGTGGACAGAGACGCAAGTTGGATGTAAGTCTTGCTGAGACTTGCAGCCCAGCTGAGGACTCTAAAACTCACTAACGGAATGAAATCGATCTTGGAGAAGTTGCTAGTTTCGGCTCAGTGGAATGACCAAACTAATTTGGATAATTGGGAACTGAGATGTATCGGAGAGACTTTAGGGAAGATTGAAATTTATAATCTACCCGACCTAAGACATTCTGTATCTGAATTGGCTTTCCCCGTGTTGCCTTGGAACGGCTGCATATTTCTAATCTCGTTGAAGATATGTAAACATAACGCTCCTTCCCACCTCACATCCTCCTGTTATCCATGCAGCTGTGGAGCTGAGCACTCCCAAGGACATGTCTTGATAACAACATCTTATCGGACTTCTGCCGGGAGGCTGAGCAACATGGTTTCATGGCCCTGTGATGTCACCGCCTTCACTTCACTCATGTCTTTGTTTTGCCCTTTGTTTTGTCTGAATGTTGTCATGTGCCCTAATGTGTCCTTTCCCTGTTTTTTATTTTTATTTTTTATTTTGTTACAAACTGTGGAGTACTCACTTTTAACCCAGAAAAGGAATTAGAACAAACTTGGAATCCAGAGACTCTAGTTTATTAGTTAATTAATCACTCTTTAGCTTATTTTTTAGAAACTGTAGAGTACTCACTATTTAGATGCAGAGAGACTCCTATTATTGCAACCCAGAAAAGGATTTAGAACAAACTTAGAATAGAGAAAAAATTCTTCCAGAACAAGAACATTTAGTTTTTATTATTACTTAGAAACTGTAGAGTACTCATTACTTTTACAAATTTAGAGCACACTTAGAAACCTATCACAGAGCTGCCCAAGGGACACTGTTGAACGCCTTCTCCAAGTCCACAAAACACATGTAGACCGGTTGGGTGAACTCCCATGCACCCTCCAGGACCCTGCTGAAGATGTAGAACTGGTCCAGTGTTCCACGACAAGGACGAAAACCACACTGCTCTTCCTGAATCCGAGGTTCGACTATCCGACGGATCCTCCTCTCCAGGACCCCTGAATAGGCCTTGCCAGGGAGGCTTAAGATTGTGACCCCTCTGTAATTGGAGCACACCCTCCGGTCCGGTCCCCCTTTTTGAACAGGGTAACTGCCCCTGATGTCCATGCAATATTGCAGTCGTGTCAGCCAACACAACCCTACAATATACAGACCCTTAAGGAACTCCAGGCAAATCTCATCCACCCCCAGGGCCCTGCCACCGAGGAGCTTTTTAACCACCTCGCCGACTTCATCCCCAGAGATTGTAGAACCCAACCCAGAGTCCCCGGGCTGAGCTTCCTCAATGGAAGGCATGTTGGTGGGATTGAGGAGGTCTTCGAAGTATTCTCCCCACCGGCCCACAACGTCCCGAGTCGAGGTCAGCAGCACACCATCCCCACTATAAACAGTGTTGGTGCTGTACTGCTTCCCCCTCCTGAGATGCCGGATGGTGGAACAGAATCACCTCGAAGCCGTAAGGAAGTCTTTCTCCGTGGCCTCTCCAAACTCCTCCCACGCCCGAGTTTTTGCCTCAGCAACCACCTGAGCCGCATGCCTCTTCGCCCGCCGGTACCCATCAGCTGCTTCTGGAGTCCCACAGGCCAAAAAGGCCCGATAGGACTAATTCTTCAACCTGACAGCATCCCTCACTGAAGGTGTCCACCAATGGGTTCGAGGGTTGCCGCCGTGACAGGCAACGACAACCTTACAGCCACAGCTCTGATAAGCTGCCTTGGCAATGGAGGCATGGAACATGGTCCACTCAGACTCAATGTTCCCCATCTCCTCCAGAACGTGTTCAAAGTCCTGCCGGAGATGGGAGTTAAAGCTCTGTCTCACAGGGGATTCCGCCAGACATTCCAAGCAGACCCTCACAACACGTTTGGGCTTGCCAGGTCTGACCGGTATCCTCCCCCACCACCGGAGCCAACTCACCACCAGGTAGTGGTCAGTGGACAGCTCCGCACCTCTCTTCACCCAAGTGTCCAAGACATACGGCCGCAGATCCGATGAAACGATGACAAAGTCGATCATCGAACTGCGGCCTAGGGTGTCCTGGTGCCAAGTGCACATGTGGACACCCTTATGCCTGAGCATTATTTTTGTTATGGACAATCCGTGATGAGCACAGAAGTCCAACAACAGAACACCATTCGAGTTCAGATCGGGGGGGGTTCCTCCCAACCACACCCCTCCAGGTCTCACTGTCATTGCCCACGTGAGCATTGAAGTCCCCCAGCAGAACAAGGGAGTCCCCAGGAGGGGCACACTCCAGTACCCCCTCTAAGGACTCCAAGAAGGGTGGGTAATCTGAACTGTCGTTCGGCCCGTAAGCACAAACAACAATCAGGACCCGTCCCCCCACTAGTAGGCGGAGGGAGGCTACCCTCGTTTACCAGGGTAAACCCCAAGGCATAGCCTGGGGCTAGTAAAGCTTGGCGGGCCGCCAGGCTTATAATACCCGATTCCCCCCTTATGCTGATCCTGCTCTTTGCCATTGGAGGATGAACCCCTTTTACTGAGCCATCCATCCTTTATTAACTACATTACGGATCAGTGGGATATCTTTATTGATACAGCACCAGATGTCAACCCCTCGTTGCTCTGGGAGATGGATAAAGCTTTTATTAGGGGAAATATTATTTACCACAGCTCAGAAAAATGCTGCCATTAAAGAACAATTGCACTTAGAAAGAACAGTGCAACAAAGTTGCAATTTAGAAATGCACGTTGTAGAGTCCTTTCTAAAAATTTAGAAGCAACTTGTTCAGCTCTAAATCATTTATTAACAAAAATCAACAATTTTCTTTGCTAAGCACAGATTATGTGAATCAGGGAATAAACCTGGCTAGCTACTTGCCAGACTAACAAAAGGCAGAATGGAAGCGAACATAATATCATCATTACAAGACAATAACTGAGACACACATCACAAAACGACAGACATTAATAGGGTTATGAGGCAATTCTACCAAAACCTGTATTCGTCTGAATGCAATTCATCTAATGCTAAAATATATAAAATTCTTAAATGGAGTGACTCTCCCACACCTGTCAGAGGAACAACAAGACATTTTAGGCGCTACAAATTCTCAGAAAGAAGTCAAAGCTCCTGGACCTTCTGGACGGCTTCTGTCCAAAATTCTATACGAAACTGAGCCACCTGGTGATAGGACCACTTATTGGCATGTTTATACACTTGTTTAGGCACGGAGATTTGCCACCAACACTAAACCTGGCGAACATCAACCTCATCCTTAAGAATGAGGTTGTCATTCTTAAGAAAGACAAACCACCAGACATCTGTAGCTCAAATGGACCTATTAGCCTTATTAGGAGTAGATGGCAAATTGCTCTCAAAACTGCTTGTGTCAGGTTCATCTACCTAAGCATTCTTTAACTGAAAAAGAAGAGAGAGACAAGTGAGTTTTAGATTAACTTGCAAGGAGAACGGACAGGAGCGTGCCTCAGTTACAATCTCCTACCCGCTCTGAAGCAGCTCCTCCCAGACCCTTTCTTCTTATTTCCTTAGGGCGGTCCTAGTTACATAGCCTATTTAATTATCTTGAGTTAATCACATAGCATAGCTGCTTCTTCTGTTCTTTAGAGTCACAGGTGTGTTGCACCTACAAGCTACCGTAATGTAGAGTGCAAAGTTCAGAGTTCAGTTCCTGTTTGTTTCCTTCTGTAGCAATAATGTAGGAACTAATGAACTCACAGAACAATGAGGTGTCTTGTGCATCCGTGGTCTCATGTACAGTTCCTCTGTCTCTGGTTCATAAACTTCGACCCTTAATCATTCTTGTTTATTCTGCCACGTCAGTTATCACTCTTGCTGCAGACCTTCTGGTATCAGCTCCCAATTTGACACGCTTAAATGTCTTCCTGCAAGCATCTCTCACAAGGCACACATTCCAGAAGCAAACAGACATAGAGTATTTATATTTGTAAGTAATTTAAACGTATCAGCTTGCAACAAGACTGGAGAAGCTTTTGACTTTTCTAATAAACCTAGATCATACAAAACAGTTTCTCCTTTACAAATATGAGAAGATTACTTAATGTAATTCAGTATTCAAGCCAAACAAATTGTAGAGACTTTGCTGTATGCTTAGATGCTGAAGAGGCATTTGATAGGATTGAGCGGAAGTACTTATTTAATGAATTGGAGAAATTCGGGAGAGGGGGTGATTTTCTGAAATGGATCAAGATTCTTTACAATTTCCCGTGAGCCTGTGTCACTAATGGTGTTCAATCCCCACCTTTTATTATACATAGGGGAACTCGACAGGGTTGTCCCCTGTACCCACTTCTATTTGCTCTTGAGCTTGAGCCCCTACCGAAGGTTATTGGATCACAACAAGATGTGCATGGTATGGTGATTGCAGAAAGGTCCATAAAATAGCGTTATACGCAGATGATATTCTGCTATTTGTAACGAAACCTTATATTGCAATACCAACTATCTTGTCCACTGTTCATGAGTTTGGTTCCTTCTCAGGTTATAAAATTAATTTTGATAAATCAGAAGCTATACCATTAAGTATTGCTACTGTGCAAGACCTACCCTCTAGTTGTTCCCTGAAATGTTCCTGACATGGCTTCACTTACCTTGGAATTAATGTCTCACTTAACCTCTCAGAGCTATGGAAGCTTAACTTCACTCCAATATTTAGAAAAATTAAGAGGGATTTAGAGAGATGGCATAACCTTCCCTTATTATTATGGGGAGCACAAGCTGAATTAAAATAAACATTTTCCCACTGCTTTTATATTCCCTCCAAATGTTACCCCTTTGGCTATCCAAAAAGTTACTTCTGTTATAGAAAAAAAATTCACTAGATTCATTTGGCATGGCAAGAGACCACGACAGTAAATCAAAATCTTACAGCTCCCTGTTGACAGAGGTGGCTTGGCTATGCCACCACTCTCACAAATGCTCGTTATTTGTGGGAGTGATTACATGCTCATCTCTACTCAAAACCTTGTCTTGACTTGTGGGCCTCTCAGCCTGCTTCCCTATGGAGCCTCACCACTGGCGATAGGAAGAAGCTGTCAAAAAAATAATTGGATTATTAAGAATAATCCAATTATTTATTACACAGAGTGTGGCAGGGAATCTGGAACACAGGAAATGGGCTCTGCTCCTCACTCCTGACACCTCTTACAAGAAACCAGGATTTTGTCTCAGGCCTCGAGTCCAACAGTTTTGACCTGTGGCACAGCAGAAGAGTGAGTGTTCTGACAAACTGCCAGCAAGCCACTCCCCTCTGCCAAACCCCTCTGCTGCATCTTTCTTCTCTGCTGGAGTGATGAGAACCAGGTGGATTCAATCTCCTACCAACAGAGTGTAGGTACTTAAGGGGTGACTGACCTGTCACTCCTGGTTTTGAAGTGACACAGCATGCAAGCAAACAATCCCGGTAGCACGTAAATTGAAACTGTGCAAAAGTTTCTAAAAAACTGTGAAGGACAGCCGGTAAGCTTACAATACTGTTGCTCATAAACATGGACTTGGATTGATTGTTTGAGAGTTACTATTATTGAAAAGAAAAAAGACAATACACTTGGTGTTTATTGAAGTAGAAAATGAAAAGAAAAATGTTGGTTAGGATGTTTGACTATGAAGTTAAATGTTGTTAAATATGCTAATTTATTTATTGGCGTTGAATTTTCTTATAAAACATTTGCTATTTATTATACTTTAGGATTAAATGGTTTAAAGGGGTGGGAATTTATCTTGTTAATTTCACAATGTATTTATTTTGTTAATTTCAGATTGTAATAGATGTGTTTCTGTTTGTTTTGAGGTTTTTCACCTATGTGGTTGGACTACAAAATTTATGAAAATAAAGATGGACTAACTAAAATGAAGACTCCATGAGTGAAATCCAGTTATGTTTCACAGTAGAGACCTATCCTTTTCAAGTGGGGATTGCACAGTAAATTAAACCTAACAGAACTTGACAGTGAGAGTGATCAGACACCTGTTTACAGAGAATGTATTCATGACATTTCAAAAGTTACAGTCAAAATTTGGTATCCCTAAATAACTCTTCTTTGGTTTCCTCCAAATTTGCTATTTCGTCCCAGATTTCATTAAGTCCATGTTGAAATGCTGTTAGTGGTGGTGATTTTCTCAGCTCTCAAGACCTCATACAACCTTGGACCGGCCCTGTATGATGAGTTGAATCTGTTGCACTGCATCTCTCTGCTGGATACAGAGGGACAAACAGGGAGATTTTATTTATGTGACTTTAATAGCTTTTCCATTTCATGCCTATTGAGTTTTTAATAAGCGCCACAGAGACTGTTTTGGTTGTCCCAGCTTTAAGAGACAAGTTGTCCTAACATACGCGTGTGTGGCTTTTAATCTTGACTCATACCTTGACGAATTCTCCAAAGAAACATGAGTTCTCACAGATTGATATAAATGTCCATACAGGTCAGCCTGTGTCCAGTTTGAGTGAAAACAGACACACACGATCCTTGCCGATGTAAACATAAGAGATCAAGCCGCTACAGCGGCCAACATGCAGAGGCACGCTCCCAGTTCAATGCATCAACTACAAAAACTATAAACCCATCTTTCTTGCCCTGCCAGTAAATGCACCACAGAGAGGCTTGCAGTTCGGCTTATTAAAAATATGGTGCAAGCAAATAATACACTGGGGGGGAAACTGGGTGGTTTCCTCCTCATATTTTTCTATTTTGCTCTTTTTCCAATTTTTCTTCTATCTTTTAATAAAAAGAAGAAATCTTGAATTCACAGCTCTAAAAATATATCAGCACTAAGTATGTGATGTGTTGACTGTGATCCTGAGTGGTTCCCATTTTCTGTTTTCTGTCAGTGTGTTGACGTACCAGCCCTCTCTTCGTATGCCGAATGTTCCAGGCCTGGAACAGTCATACCTTACCTCAGCGATTGCAGAGTATGCAGTTCCTTTCCGCCCATCTACCCTAGGCTCCATTCCTACTGAATTGCAAAGTAAGTTAGTAAAATGTACCCAACTTTGCAATTAGGTTAGATATTTGCACAGTCCCTAACTACTAGTACCATTAACTTTGTGTTGCTTTGTACTTACAGGTCTGGATTTGTTTTCATTAATCCCAACAGATCCTCAGGTAAGCTTAGTGTTTGTTTTTTTTCATCAGATAGTGTCTATTAATTTGTCATGTCCAGGCTTTGATAAAAAATATAAATCTGGAAAATTAAGTGAAAAATCAAAGCTAAAAGCTAGGCCTAAAGATTCTACTGTAAAATTACTAAAGCACTCCCAATCAAAATCTTAAAACCAGGCTAAGTCAGAAGTATTGTCTTTTCCTACAGCTGGATCATAATATCGTAAATGGGTCTTCAAAATGCAAAAGGATACAGGACTAACAGACAAAACAAATACAGCAGACAATTTAATAAAAATATTTGATGTACTCCTAGATTAGCACTTTTGTTTCGTTTTTGTGTGTATGCCCTTTCTCAAACACTAGTCGGTCGTGGCAGATGGCCAGTCACACAAAGCCATGTTCTGCTGGAGATTTCTTCCTGTTTAAAGAGGAGTTTTCATACTAGTTGTCTCTAAATGCATGCTCAGCATGAGAGATTACTGGAAAGTCAGTGACACAATGCGATTGTCCACTGTGGCCACATGTTCATCCACGAGGAGTGAATGCTGCTGGTGAAATGACTTGATACAATCTCCATCCATCGATCCATCCATCTTCTTCCGCTTATCCAGGGTCGGGTCGCAGAGGTAGCAGCTTAAGAAGGGAGGCTTAAGAAGGGAGGCCCAGACTTCCCTCTCCCCAACCACTTGTTCCAACTCCTCCGAGGGGCTCCCAAGGCGTTGACAAACCAGCCAAGGACACACAGGGGAAGACCCAGTGTGTCCTGATCTTCCCCAGGGCCTCCTCCCATTGGGAGTGCCCTGAAAAACCTCATTAGGGAGGCACCCAGGAGGCATCCTGCCCAAGCCAAGTAAACTGGCCCCTCTCGATGTGAGGGAGCAGCTACTCCAAGTCCCTCCTGGATGACCGAGCTTCTCACCCTATCTCTAAGGGAGAGCCCAGACACCCTACAGAGGGTAGGGTGAGGGTAGGAACGTAGATCACGCGGTAAACCGAGAGGTTCAGTTTTTGAATCAGCTCTCTCTTCACTACAACAGGCCGGTACAGCGCCCGCTTCACTGCAGATGCTGTGCTCTTTCGTGAACAAGATCCTGAGATACTTAAACTCTTCCACTTCGGGCAGGACATGCCCCTCGAGCCGGAGAAGGCACTCTACCCTTTTCCGGCTCAGGACTGCAAAAGGGTGCCTCGGACGCTTCACTCTCGGCTGCAAATCGCTGCAGTGAAATGTGTAGGTCATGACCTGATGAAGCCAATAGGACCACATCACCCACAAAAAGCAGAGATGCAATCCAAAACAAATCCCCTCCACACCTTGGCTGCGCCTAGAAATTCTGTCCATGAAAGTAATGAACAGAATTGTGACAAAGGGCAGCCCTGGCAGAGTTGAACTCTTACCGAAAACGAGCCCGACTTACTGCCGATAATGCAGATCAGACTCTGACAAGGTTATACCAATGTATGGGGAATGACCGTATCAAAGGGCCCGGAACCCCATATTTCTGGAGAACAGGGCTCCCCGAGGGACACGGTTGAACGTCTTCTCCAAGTCCACTAAAACACACTGGGCAATCAAAACCCTTCACCATGATAAGGTGGCTGCCCATGGAGAGGTCGATACAATCTGATAGGTTTTTTTAGATAGAAAACTTTTTTTTAAAAGGACTCAGTTTGGAAAAGTTCACTGTTTTTGTTTTTAGACAAGCTATATTTCCCATCAGCTGTTTAGTAATGTTGATCCATGTCTCATTATATTAGGTCATCATTCATCATTTAATGTTTTAAATGGAATTTACATCAGATGAACATGCAGGGTGGCCCAAAAGAAGGATGCCATTATGCAGGAAATGTCCTTTTACAGGCATGCATTGTGAACTTAATCGTTGTCCTGTTGAAAGATCCAGTCATCACCACACCAACAATGACCTTCTGTCAAGAGGAACAGTTGCTGCAACATCTCCATATAACCAGCTGCAGCTTGCCCAGCCTGAAACCCCGTTGTTATGTAGGACACCGTCTGGACCATCAAGACTGGTTTTATTTTTTCACATCCGCAAATGTTACTTTTTTCTACTTTTCAAATTCCCTTTGCTTGGGGATCCTTTCCACGGTCGAAATTGAAGTATTTGTAATGTGATGAAGACATAACCTGTGAAGACAGTTTTTGGTCTTTAAGCTATCTCTTACAGACACAATGGCTCAGAGAAGGGGAATTTTTTTTGTTTTCACACCATCAAGATTTTTTTTAAAAATATGAAGACTGTATTACTCTGTCCAAACTTTGCAGAGATTGTTCAGTACAAGAGGAGCTATTTTTGCAAGTCAACAGTTCTGCCAGTTTCAATGGACAGAAAGCTTTTTGACTTAACTCTCTAGGCTTTTGAAAAGTAGAACATATAAAATGAAGTGACATGAAAGCCAGAATTTATTTTTATTTTTTTTTGTATTTTATTGAACGCGCTAAGTTACAATTAAAATTCCATCAATGCAAACAATAAACATTCAAAGGAGTGGGTAGAAGTCTA
Organism: Xiphophorus hellerii; assembly: GCF_003331165.1. Classification (NCBI taxonomy): domain Eukaryota; kingdom Metazoa; phylum Chordata; class Actinopteri; order Cyprinodontiformes; family Poeciliidae; genus Xiphophorus; species Xiphophorus hellerii. The sequence goes on from NC_045683.1 coordinate 34,312,706, forward strand.
AACTTATTAAAACGCACCGCTTCTATTTTAGCTGCTTAAGACTAATGGTTTTAAACTCGTAATGATCTGATGAGCCACTTGTCTAAATTCAGTTTTTCATACTGTGCTGCCATGTTTTGTCTCCTGAATCTGTTTATGTTTTTGCATTTTTAAGCTGTAATTACAACCTATTTAGGATCCATTAATATGAATGAAAGTAGAATTTTAATTTCTTCCCTATTTTCAAGATTTTTATCAGGAAAAATAGTCAACCAAAAATTAAGATATCCACTTGAACAGATTATGAAAGATATTCACCTAAGTTGCATTTTTGTAATATTCACCAAAAAATCTTTTTCAAAGTGATCGAACAGGTGTGATACTAGAATAGCATTAAATGATTATTACATTAATAGCTCAGGGTCATATGAAATTCTTAAGATGTACTATTCTGCAAATCTGTGCTAAAGAGATTTTAAGGGAACTCAACTTGTGTTTTTCTTCTATTGATCAGCATTACAGGCCCCAAATGTTTTTGGAAAACCTTTCAGGCAGCCTGCACAGCATACCCAGCACTAGCTCTGGTTTGGTAACCTCTACCTCCAGCACCAACTTTAATGCCAGTGGTCATACTGCCACCTCCATCCACAGTACACCAGTCGTCACAGGAGGTTCCACTGGAGAAGTGACTGGAGGTAGCCTGTCGGATATTATTTCATTGGACTGAGCCACATTCCTCTACACCTTTCAATGCCTATTTTAAAGGTTTTCTGTGGTAAATGGTAAATAGTTTTCAGATTCCTAAGCATTTTGATCTTGCCATTGTCTAGTGCTATTTTTACTGGATGAGTTAAATGGAAAGAGAGCAAAAACTTAACTTACATTTTTTTGTCACATGGTTTAGTTTGCCATTTTAAATGTTCAATTACTCTGTGCACATGGAAAGTGCACAAAGATTCCCTCTGAGTGGAGAGACCTCCTGAGAATGAAGAAGCTCCCGTTAGAAGGAAGTAGAGTGAGTGGACCTAACCTAAGCAAGAAAAACGAGTGCAAAATAAATGTTTTAAATTATACAAAAACTTGGTATGTGGTAAAATGACCATCTTGCAGCTCATATATGTTATCAGTTGCGAGATATTATCTATATCTGTTTGAGTTTAGTTAACTGGAAATGGTTACTTGAAGAGCTATATGTAAGAATATTTCATTTTCAGATGATATTTTTGCGACATTTAACCAGTCCTATTAAAACTTCAAAGATTCTAAATGTGAGCTGTGTTCTTAATCCTTTCTAGAATTTCTGCACAGCAATGTGTGTACTCAAAATCCTGATTGCAGTTAGTAAATGACGTGGAAAATTTGTATGACATAATTTTGTTAGAAATGTCTGTTTGTCTGAATGAATTAACATGTTGAAATTGGCTTTGTGTTGCTAGGTAGCACAATAAAAATTAAAATGCAAGTATTGTATCAGAAATCACTTAGACTTTCAGAATTTCTCTTACTATAACTACCTGTAACTTTTTTTATTTAAGGTGTTTTATTTACTTAATCACTGTCAGTAAAATGTTTAAGTCAGAAAATCAGGAAGAGACCGAACTACTAGAGCTGAAACCTGAAGATTTTACATCAGGGAAATGTTTCTTCTGCAAGAATCTTTCTGCAGTTGTGTAACCTAACCTTGAGACAGATTGCATGAAATTACTTAATCACTGAGCCATACTTCTTTATGACAATTGAACCAAACTTAAAAGTTCTTAAGAATTGTCTAGTTTTCATAAATAATTATTTGTGTCTTATTTTGGTTATCTGCAGTTCTAAACCTTGCCTTGTCGAACAGTATGTAAGGCTTTTAAAATTATTTTAAAAGGAAACCTTCAACATTTATAATGGTAACATGTTTAAATTGAAAATGTTTTATAGTTTTAGTCACAGGACATCTTCCAACATGCTCAAATCAATAAAACCACTGAAAGGTTAAACAGTACATGAAGACTGAAAACCTTGTAATAGTCATCAACACACTTTGAAAGCTTAAAACCAGATGATGGAGCAAACAAATACCATGTTTTTTGCTGATAATTTCTGCCACTGAGTTCTACAAATCACAGCCCACTTATCAAAAATGCACATTGAGGAAATAGTAAAACCTTTTGCCAAGAGCTACTCAAATAAATTTGCACGGTATCTCTTGCATACACTTTTTTTGAGAATGCATATGGTATATTAAAGTTCCAAGTTTTTTTGCAAATCTAATTTTCAATTGGAAACTTTTTTTTTTTTTTTTTACCCCTCCAGGGGGTCTTTTGTGGGCTCTAGTGTCCCTTATATGATAGTAGGCTGACAGGAAACGGGGAAGGAGAGGAGGGAAGACATTCGGCAAATGTCGTCGGGTCCAGGAGTCGAACCCGCGACGGCCACGTCGAGGATTCAAGGCCTCCAAATACGGGTTGCGCTAACCCCTACGCCACCACGGCACGCCCAGAAAGTTATTTTTAATAAGTTTGTTTATATGCTTTGATTAAAAAGTTCAGTAAAAGCATTGAGTATATGTTTCAAAGTTTTTGCATGTACTTGTTTTGTAATGCTGGGGTTGTGAATAACCAAGAACAAACCAAAATGATATTGGTAGAGCAGAAAATGTGCACCTGCATATAAATATGTAACGTAGTATAACTGGATGTTAGCCTTTTAAGGTTAAGTAAATGTTGACAAAACTCCAATCTCTAACAGGGAGATGGCAAACGGGAAAGAGGCAAAGCAGTGGCTGGTAAATACATGAAAAAAAAAAAAATCATTCAAATGCAACATAGCATAGTGCAGGTATCCAAATACATTGAGCAGAATGTTCTCAAGCCATTTTTTGTGATGAATCTCATGTAACAAGTTAATGCAGCAGGTAGGATGAACTTTAGGACTCATTAGGTTGGCCCTTTTTCATTAGATTATGCAGAGTTAAACTTTACTTATTGAACAGTGCATTTTGAGTTGTTTTGGGGTTTTGATTTATTGATTTCTAGTTTCATTATTATTCTGTGTATCTTAGTGTTTTTGATTAAATCAGGCTTGTTTCCATTTTACTTTAGTTCAGTTCTCATGATTCTAGTTTAATTAGTTTGTTCTTCTTTGTCTAGTGTGAGCATTCATACACTAGACTTTCATCAAGCGGACTGTTTAATCAAACTCTACTTCTTGTATCTAGAAAGTCTGATTCATTTGGGGAGGTGTGAACGCGCAATCAAACTCTAATGCGGACTAAAAAAGAGAAAACTGGTCTTCCTAAAAAAGTTCAGTTGAAGGTCTGGGTTCACTCAACTGAACCCAGACCTTCAACTGAACTTTTTCAGTTGAAGATTTGGCTTCAGCTGCAAGTGGATCGGAGAGCGCTCCAACAGCAGGAAACTAACTGCAGCACAGGACATTCGAATCAATATATTACTCTCTGCTCTGCGGGTTTAGATGAGGTTTTGTGTCTCTTGCCATGGCAACAGGTCTGTGTGTAGAGTAAAGCTGACACAGAGAGTGAGGAAAAGCAAAATATAAATGGTTTAAAGTTATTTTACATCTGTTTATCCCTTTGCTGTGGCGCACTGAAACCGCTGTAATTTTTAAACCTTTAATAAACGACAAAAACTGCACTAATTGCCTCGTTTGTTTGTAGAATGTGGCAATATCCATAACAATCATCAAACAGGATCAAATATTTCATAAAGTATAGGAGCCATGGTTTGTTACATTTTAACAAACTAATTTATTTTTAATTATTAACCAATATTAAAGAGAAATTTGCTTAGTCCTCTCTTGCATCTTGTCCACATCTATAAACAAAACTGTTTATAGATTTATAAGGAGAATACATATCCTTCATGTCAATACATCAGCAATTTGCACAACTTTAACTTGCGCCATATTTTATAAAAATCGAGTAAGAAATAAAGATGCAATGACCATTTTGTGACAGAATCCTGCTCATCTAACATTGGAACAGTCTGGTTTTGTGGACATGATCATTTTTTTTTGTTATTTCAAACAAGTATGGTAATTACAATAGTGTAACTATAGTACGTGTAGCAGAGGCAGACTTAAGAAAGGGAAAACAAATGCCTAAAAAAATAAACTACAACAAGGGGATTCATATTTTAGTGTCAACATGCATTGGTGGGCAATTCCATTAATTTTTCAGTCATTAATTTTTCATATGTTTCAATACATTTCAGAGATTTCAAATATAACTGGAATTCAGATAATAAAAAAAAGTTAAAAACTGGGGATAATCTTAGCACTCTTTGTTTATGAATAAAAAATATTGCCAGACAAAATATCAGATTATATTATTGTTTTGTTTTGCAATAACACTCCAAAAGTTACCATATCTCTAGAAACAGATTCAGGAAGTGCAGTTTTCAGTTTGATCCACCTTTTTAAGCAATTCCAAAAATATTTTGATTTGATTGCATTCATAGAAGATCTGCTTTGTTGTTTTTATGTCACTTTCACAGAATGAGTATTTATTGTCACCAGTATTATAGTGATTTCTGAGCAGCTCTTTGGAGAGGTAAATTGCACTTAAAATTTTAAAGTGTGTTTATTTAGACTTTGGTTGTATGGGGAATTTTAAATAAAGAGTTCTTTATTTAAATTAGCAAAGAATTATATTTCTATGTATTTTCCCAGGGAATAAGGTTTTGTTTAGACATCTTCTAATTGTGTAGTTAATAGGGATGCACCGATTTATTGGCGCCGATTTCTTTAATTTTGGGAGATCGGTGATTGACTGGTTTTTACATGTGAAGCTAATCTTATCCACCTCAGCAAAGGTCTAAAAATCTGCCACTTTCCTGCTATCCTGTGAGACAGGTTTGACTGATAGACCAAATCATGTCTGCATGTTTACAGTTAACAATAGTCACCCCACTGTTGCCAGTTCAACAACTTTCTTGCTACATTGAGCAACATTTCAGACAAAAAACTAAAGAAATGGTATCGGCCAAAATCGTAGATCTCTGCGTACTTCTAAATCTGTTCCTTAGTTGCATCTTTTTGGGTCTGCTACCGCCTCTAGTGGCGTGGGGGTGGTAACACAATTATCAAATAAAACATTAAATCAGGATACCACAAAATGTTTATTATTACTTATTAATTCCGGCTTTACTGGCACCGTAAAAGAGAAATTTCTTATGAAACCTATAAGACCTTAAATGGGTTCAGTTTCACTCGATGACCAACCTGTTGAAACTGGTCCAAATACTTTGGATCATTCTTGGACATTTAGCTCACCTTTGCTGAAAAGATTGACTATATTTTTAAGAAATGCTCAGAGAGCGACTATCTTTTAAGAAGACATGGTGATCTTGGAATTAGCAGCTTGTGTACAAGACAATCGTTGGGTGTTTTAACTTTTCATCTCCCTAGCTGGTTTGGTCATATGAGCTGCAGACTAAAAAACAAACTTTTTACAATTGTTTCAATGACTGATAAAATAGTGTTGAAACTACAAAAAGCTGTTTCAACAGTTTGCTGAAAGAACATGGAGTATGGCAAAGGATATTTTACCAGATAGAATCCATCGGCTTTTTCGTCAGTTTGAATCTCTGAGCTCAGGAATGCATTACTGGGTCAACTACGAACATCTATAGGAAGTCATGTATTCCCAGTTTAATAACCATTCTTAACCAAACTAAATGACAACAATTACTTATGGCATGCAAGTGCTTTATTCTCTATACACTTTGTTGATATTGTGATTGAATAAATGTGTTTAAGTTTTTAGTTTTAAAGAGGAAGGAAAATTTCCACCTATTTTGATGGGCAAAATAACTATTCCTATATATGGAATATATATATAATATATAATATAATATATATATATATCCTATATATAGAATAAGACTCTACCAACCAAAAGGCTTTCACAACAATATATACATTTCAATTTTTGCATGAATTTGTTTAACAGTCCTAGTTGTTTGCTCATGTGTATTCTTCTAAAAGTCATTCATTTATTTATTGCATTTTGCTCAATTAATTTTCTTCAAAAACATATCTAAAATAATATTTGATATGAGTCGCAGAAATGAAGGTTAGCAGTTTATAGTTTGAGTTTATGTAATTGGTCTTCTGTTTCTGTCACTGTAGGAGATGGGATCTCAAATTTAGGCCTCGAGCCAGTGTTCTGCAACTTCTAGAAGTATTCCTGGTCCAACACACCTGAATGAAATGACTGAATTACCTCCTCAGAATGCAGCCGGGTTCTCCAGAGTTCAGTTAATGACTTTATTATTTGACTCAGGAGTGTTGAAGCATGGACACATATAGAAGTTGCAGGACACCAGCCGCCATTTGAAGATCTGGCCTGGGATTAAAGATCTCTATTCCACAGTCTTTATTAGATTTAGGAATTGAGATTTTGATACCATGTCTTATAGCAAGTGTGGGAGATTACAAGATTTAAAAATAAAAAAATTAAAAAAATAGAGCAGCTCTTTATAATCCTCATAGAAATATCTATAAAATTTTGTAGTGGGTCAATGTTAACCTAGAGCTTTGTTAAAAGATGAGAATTAATTGCCATTATGCTCCCCATTTAGAAGTTAACAATCACAAGTTTCTTTATTAATATTATTATTATTATTGTATCATCTACTTTCAGAACAAGTTGTTCAATATTTGCTAGGAAGGATTAACATTTTGTTTTGGAAAATTTAGACTGATATTGCTGATTATAGCTTTGTGGAAATATTGAGTCCTTTGCCAGAGCAAGTGTTTAGGTACCCCAGAATGGCTGTCACAGCAGATTCAAGAATTCCTTAAACATGCATGAAATAATCAAAGTAACAGTTTCTGATTAGGTATTGACATTATAACACTAGCCATATATCCATCCAGCCATCCAACACGCTTATCCTTGCAGATAACATATGGAGCTAAAAACTAGTTTACCCTCCTCAACCCCACATTATAACCTCCCCACCCCACACAGACACACGCACACACACGCATGCTTCTCTTAAATATTCTATTTCGTTTTCTTTGTTTTTGTCCACAGATGTATGCTGTGGTCTTCTCTCTCTCTTCTATCTATCTGGCCCCAGATCTCACAAATGCTCCTTGAGTTTTATAGAAATAAATTTGGTCTAATTTTGGTTGTAACCTCAATTTTCTGACCACCATCACTTGAGATGTGTATTGATGTGTGTTGTTGCAGTTAAGATTTAATTGATTTACAGTACACAAATGTTTTCCCATCTTTTTAAATTTCTTACTAAAAGATGTTGTGTATTAGAGTTCTTTGGATGATTCGATCTCACTAATTAGTAAGTAGTATACTAATTACTAATTTACCAACGTAACGTGTCATTAAGGTCCTCACAGTTGGTGGCAGTAATGCAGTACTTCAATGTTTGCCAACTGCCAATAAACACTAAGAAGAAGACTTTTTTTTTTTTTTTTTTTTTTGGAGGGGGGGGGAGCGGGAGGTCGCTGTGCATTCTGGGAACAACACAACGACTTCAAGATGGCGGCGAGCAGAAGGCTGGCCAAGGTAAACGTTTCCGTTTGAACTCTATGATGCATTCTTCTTAATATGTAGATGCCTTGTGGGGCCAAACTTCGTGATCACATTGTGTCTAAGAGCATACAAAATATTGAAACAGTTCAATGCTGTACTTACTGTCTTAATCTTTAAATCTTCGGTTAACGAGAGGTCATGCTGGTCATCCAGCCAGGCAGGAACGTTGTTGTGTTCTGCGAGGAGGCCAGTAAATTCATAGCTAGCCCTCATAAAACATCCATCTTATAGATTTTGTAAACGATTGGGTATCGTTGCACCGGTGCTTTGATTAAAGAAGTCGTGGAAATTTGGTCAGATTTATGCTTTTTTTGTCCAAACTTATATGATTTCAGTGCGTGACTGGTTAATCAGTTTATTATTCTAAGATGGTAATAATTCATCACTCCGGTAGTTGAAGTCGATCACACCCTACAGGATAGTTATTAACTGTGAAGCCTGGACAGGAAGTTTAACATTATGGAAATGAACTTCCATTTTTTTTTTGCGTGGAGTTTTATTTAATCGACTGTTGTGCACTTCGTTTTACAAAACACTGGATTTTCAAAAATGCGGTCTTTTTGTATTGAGTGTCACATCACTGTCAGAATTATTAGTCACTTGATGAAGTCACATAAACTCTTATTACCTAGATAAAATCTGTTCATACTTTTTATTCCTCCAAAAGACAAAATCAACCCAAAATTTGATCAGTATATATTACATATATACATTTGCATTTAATAGCAGGCTAAATTGGCAAAGAATGCAGTATTTTAATTACACAGTAGAGAAAGTCATATTGTTTCAGTAAGTAGGTATAGAAAAAAATATTGTTATTTTTATTGCTCTGTATCTCTTGCCTGATGGCAGCAGCTGGAAGAGACCATGGCCAGGGTGTGAAGAGTCATTTAAAATGTCCGTAACTTTCTTGTGGAGCCTGGAAGTGTAAATCTGTTCCATAGTGGGGAGGGGGCAGCCTATGGTTCTCTCTGCTGCCCTAACAACCCTCTGGAGCGCCTTCTTGTCCGCGGATGTGCTACTGCCGTACCAGACACACAGACTGTACGTGAGCACACTCTCTATGGAGCAGTGATAGAAGGCCTGCAGCAGGTCTGAGGGGAGACGGTTCTTCTTGAGTATTCTCAGAAAGTACAGTCTCTGCTGTGCCTTCTTCAACAGCTCCTTGGTGTTGGTGCTCCAGGTTAGCTTGTCCTCCAACTCCATGCCCAGAAACCTGAACACTGGGACCCTCTCCACACAGGTCCCACTGATGGTGAGAGGCTGGATGTCCGTTTTGTTCTTCCTGAAGTCGATCACCAGCTCCTTTGTTTTGGAGGTGTTGGGTGTTGAGGAGCAGGTTATTGACTTTGCACCACTCTGACAGCCGCTTCACCTCATCCCTGTACTCCAGCTCCCCCTTCCCGCCTGAGATGAGACCAACAACAGTCGTGTCATCTGCAAACTTTATGATCTTGTTGCTGAGGTGGTTGGAGACACAGTCATGAGTGTAGAGGGTGTAGAGAAGTGGGCTGAGCACGCAACCCTGTGGCGATCCGGTGTTCAGGCTCAGAGCAGTGGAGGTGTGGGGGCCCAGTCTGACCCTCTGGAAGCGACCTGTTAGGAAGTCCAGGATCCAACTGCAGGTGGCTGATGGGAGCCCAAGGTTTGCTAGCTTGGACACCAGACGTTGGGGAAGTATAGTATTAAATGCTGAGCTGAAGTCCACGAAGAGCACTCTGACGTAGCTCCCCTGCTTCTCTAAGTGGGTCAGGGCAGCATGAAGTGCAGTGGATACAGCGTCCTCTGTGAACCTCTTTGCTTTGTAGGCAAATTGGAGAGAGTCCAGCTCAGCAGCAGGCCAGCGAGGATGTGACTCCGCACCAGTCTCTCGAAGCACTTCATGATGATCGGTGTGAGTGCCACTGGACGGTAGTCGTTCAGGGTGTTGATGTTGGTTCTTTTCGGCAGGGGGACAATGGTAGAGGACTTTAGGCAGGGAGGGACAGTGGCTTGAGACAGCGACTGGTTAAAAATCTTTGTGAAGATTCCAGCCAGTTGGTCTGCACAGTCTTTAAGCACCCGTCCTGACACACCGTCAGGTCCCGCAGCCTTCCTTGGGTTCACCTTCCTCATCACCTGGCTCACCTCACACTCCTCTACTATGAGAGCAGAGCTGCTGTGGACAGGCAGCTGTGATGGAGCTGTGGTAGGTGTCGCCTCAAAGCGGGCAAAGAAGATATTCATCTCCTCTGCCAGGGAAGTGGTTCCCTCCGTGCATGGCTGGTTGCTGGATCTGTAGTTTGTGATGTGCTGAACACCCTGCCACACCTGCCTGGTGTTGTTGCTCCTGAGCTGCTTCTCTATTCTCCCTCTGTATGATGCCTTAGCTTGGCAGATGCCTCTTCTCAGGTTGGCTCCCGCAGAACTGTAGAGTGCTTTGTCCCCGGACCTGAAAGCAGCGTTCCTGGCTTTCAAGAGGCCCGGACCCCCTTAGTCATGCAGGGTTTCCTATTCGGATTGATCCTCAGGAGTCTGTTCCTGGTGACATTGTCCGTGCAGAACCTGATGTAGTCCAAGACTGCTGAGGTGTAGTTCTCCAGGTCCTGATGTGCAAAAACCTCCCAGTCAGTTCTCTGGAAGCAGTCCTGTAGTTGGTGAGAGGCATCCTCAGGCCAGATGGTGACAGTCCGGGTTGTACTGGGGACACGTTTCCGCAGGGGAGTGTAAGCAGGGATCAGTAGCAGGGACACATGATCAGACTGGCCAAGGTGTGCTAAGGGTTTAGCCCTGTATGCTTGTCTGATGTTTGTGTCCAGCTTGTCCAGAGTTTTATCACCCCTGGTTGTGCACTTTACGTGTTGATGGAATTTGGGGAGGACTGATTTCAGATCAGCATGATTAAAGTCCCCAGAGACGATGTGAACAGCCTCGGGGTACTTGTTCTGGTTGTTGCTGATAGTATCATGCAGGAGTCCCACGGCCGAGCTAGCGTTAGCATCCGGTGCTATGTAAACCGCAGTGAGTAGAATGGCGTTAAACTCACGTGGGAGGTATCGGGGTCTGCATTTAATTGTGATGAACTCCACGCCTGGAGAACAGTGGCTAACAACTACTGTGGAGTTCGTACACCAGCTGTTATTTACATAAACGCATAGTCCACCTCCTCTTTTCTTACCGGAGCTCGCTGATCGATCCTGTCGGTGTGCTGTGTAGCCTGCTAGCTCGATCTCCGGGTCCGGTATGGTTGGATTTAACCACGTCTCCGTGATCAACAGAATGCAGCATTCCCGGATGAGGTTGTCAGTTGCAATCCACAGCTTCCATTCGTCCAGTTTGTTAGCGAGAGACCTCACGTTGGAGAGAAAAATGCTTGGTAGCGGTGGTTTGTGTGGCTGTTTCCTGAGCCTCGCTAACACGCCGCTGCGACACCCCCTCTTTTGTTTACGATCTCTGCGCCGTCGCCCTGTCGTAGATACTGGGATTGTAATCCAGGGAGAGCCCGGTGTCCGTGCAATATCGACCGGAATGTTGTTGTGGACACGGAAAAGCACCTGTGACAGACTTTCCCCGATTGCTTGACCAATGGCCAGTAAATTTTGTCGGTTGTAGGTGTTTTTAACCGCGCAAAGTGGAAAAGACAAACTTTGAGTCGGTGAGCACAGAGCCGCTGCGTCTACGCGCGCCGCCATCTTGGAAAAAAACTACTACTCAGCTAACTACATGTGTTGTTTTAAGGTAGTAAAACAAATTGCTTATATTTCCAGCTGTGCTGTGATCACTATGTGATTCACATCTTGTTGTTTGTCTGCGAGTGAAAATAAAAAGGAGTATTTTTGTAATTTTGAGAAAAACTGTAGAGTCTTGAGCTGGCTTCGACCCATTTTGGTGACCAAGACCAAGCCTGAGGCTTAACAATCTAGCAAAGGGCCCGTCTGTGAACTCTCACTAGCTGTGAAAAGAACAGTTACTTTGAAGACAGTTAAGGAGTCCATGGTGTTGTGGAAAAATACTATTACCAAATCACTCAATCAGGCTTGTTCATATATTGTGCACAATACAGAGAGCTTGTAGGACAATCAATAATGAAGGAGTTCTGGGATGGCATTGGATGACCAACCACTTCAGCATTTGAGAAGAAGAGGACAAGTTGACCATTACCTTATGATAAACAATACAAAGATACAACTTCACTTACCTGAGAAAGATTTTGAAGGTGGGAGTGAAAAATAGAACTTAACACAAGAAAAACTGAAATAGTTAGTAATATCAAAAACAAACTAAATAACAAAAATACACCAACCAAAAGCATAGTATCAAGTATAGTATAAGGTATAGCTATTATAGGATAGTGGACCATCAGGGTGGTTTCATCAAGTTTGGTCTCTGAACATAAAATCAGGTCTTTAGAGTTCCACACAGTCTACCCAACTTTGCCACCACAGACAAAATTGCTGGGTCTTGTGATTGAGAGAGGCTGTTATTGTTTTTTTTCCATCTTATATGTTAAATGTTATATCCATCCAGTCATCTAAAGTTGGTTTGTCCTGTGATAATCATTTTCTTGTAATGTTATTTTTACTTGCTATTAATAAAATAGTCATCAGTTATTTCTTCTTTTTTTTTAAACTAATTGATATATTATGCCAAAATACATTTACTTAATCTGAAGGAATGTTCTGTTTGAAAATATCTTGTAGGGCACTATTTAGGTCTTTCCACTAATCTTTTATGACTGCACAGTCCCAAAAGACGCGATGATGGTTTACATTTTGATTTCTGCATTTTCTCTAACAAGTAGGAGGATTTCTGTCTTAGTCACATTTCTGAGTAGGTGTGATAAAAAAATCTTACCAGTTTTTTCAATCCAAATTCTTGCCAGTGTAGTGATTTATTATATGTCCACTGATCTCTCCATATTATTGCCCAATTCTCCTCTGTTATTGTAAGTTGCTCTCTCTTTCCCACCTGGCTTTAACATGAAGGGTCAAATTGTTTTAAGATCTATTAGGTTTCTATAAATAAGTTAATTAAGTTTCATGTTAATTTTTTAATTATAGGCATTGATAAAAATTTCCATTAGGTTTAAATTTTTGTCAGTAATAGGCTTAATTTTTAAGTCAACATTTCTTATTTGTAAATATTGATAGAAGTCCTGTTTGTCTAGAGTAGGGGTTGGCAACCAATGGCTCCGGAGCCACGTGTGGCTCTTTCATCCTTCTGTTGTGGCTCCCAGTGACTTTGGGAAATAGAATATTTTATTAAAATTAAATCATTAAAAAATTATAAATTAAAATCATTTTAAAATAAATTTCTAAATCTGAAGATTATGGTAAACTTGTAACATTAAAACAAAAGTTTTGAACATTTTTAGCACCCAAAATATACGTCATGTCCGCCGATGTGCGACAGGCATTCCTGGCGAACCCCACATGTCTGGCAAACCGCATTTTTTTAGCGCACTGATTTATTGACTTTTTGATCCTTGCCTGGAAGATACATCATAAATAAATCCAAGAAAAGGAAACATTCTGAAGATGGCAGAACATTTAATGCTACGTGGACAGATCATTTTGCTTTCACCGCTGATGAAACTGGTTCACCAGTCTGCGTAATATGTGGCGAAAGACTGGCAAACAACAAGAAGTCAAATGTTGAAAGACATTTCAAGAGCAAACACTCTGTCTTTGCTAAAAAATATGACGAGGGAGAGGAGAGAAAAAAGGCCGTTTCGGAGCTGATGCGGAAGGCTGAAGCGTACGGAGCCCCATAGGGGACATGGGGGATTTTTTTTCCTTTTGCGTTCCCTCGCAATACTGTACTGGTCAGTTATGCAGCATAATTGAACACTGCAAGCCTTTTTTACGGTGGGCGCCGTACCTTCTTCTTTAATATAAGGTTATGTGAGGTTTTTCCATGAATGTTAGTATCTTTTTGTGAAATATCTGAAGTTTTATATCTTTCTTTAGGATAGAAAGGCACCACAAACCTACGATATAAACAGAAACCTTCCGTAAGTAGGAAAGAAATAAAAACACATTATAATTTGGACTATTTCTGAGTTATTATCGCGGGTAATAAATCATCTGACAGTTTTGATTGTGTCTCTGTTGTGTTCGTAGTCTGAATGGTTTAAAGAGCTGCTTTCAGTGCCGCTCCATCTTAGCCTTAACAGACATAAACATGCAGTAAAAAATAAATCGATTTTCAATCAGTGTTTTGCACCAAACAGTTTTTACTATTAACAAGTTTTTATTATTAAAAACACGACAAACTAATGATGGTAAAGGGCCGCACTGGGTTAACTCGGGGAATCTCATCTGTCCGTGTATCAATCAACTTCAAACCTCTTCTTTGTTCTGTCACAATTACATAATTACAAAAACAAATAGTTTTTGGAGGTCATTTGATATGCTAATGCCAAGTTACAGTGGCTTGTGAAAGTATTCGTCCCCCTTGAACTTTTCAACCGTTTGCCCCTTTTCAGGCTTCAAACATAAAGATCTAAAATTTGTATTATTTTGTGAAGAATCAAAAAGTGGGACACAATTGTGAGGTGGAACGAAATTTATTGGATTTTTATCCTCATTATTTTAATATATATTCTCATTGGGGTTGGGAAGGAGGGGTAACAGGAGTACAACAGAAACAGAGGGACTGTTTAAACATTTTGTTAAACATGTTTTATGTCTCTGTGCTTTAAACACAACCCTGAGACTATCACAGAGCATTTATAGGGGACTTTATTACACACAGGTGGATTCTATTTATCATCATCAGTCATTTAGGACAACATTGGATCATTCAGAGATCCTCACTGAACCTCTTTAGTGAGTTTGCTGCACTGAAAGTAAAGGGGCTGAATAACATTGCACGCCCAACTTTGCAGTTTTTTATTTGTTAAAAAAGTTTAAAATATCCAATAAATTTCGTTCCACCTCACGATTGTGTTCCATTTGTTGATTCTTCACAAAATAATAAAAAATTTTGAAATTTATGTTTGAAGCCTGAAAATCGGCAAAAGATTGAAAAGTTCAAGGGGGACGAATACTTTCACAACGCACTGTATTCGAAATGGTCAGTGTGTCAAGCTAAGGGTTATCTGTTTTGGATTTTCTGTGGTGAAGTATCATTGTAAGACAGCAACTGAGTTTTATTAGACTTCTGATGTATCATGTCCATGTTGGATGGAATGGATTGACAAACAGTTCGATTGTCATTAAGTACTGCTAATACTGTAAAGAAATGTTGGATCTCACACTGCTGCCAATTTATCATCAGTATTTAAGGTGATGTTGGATTGTTGTGAACTCTTGCATAATAAATATGAGTATTGTTTTACGGGTCAATGCTCATAATATGGCCAAAGTACTTTATGATGCCAACTTGTAAAGTTTACCCTATTTGGCACACACTTCAACTCTTAAGCAAGGGACAGCTAGAACAGCATTGCATTTATTCTGGCAACACGAAGGAGAATTTTCTGACATTTTAAGCATTCATTGCTTGCTTATTCCTCAGTCTACAACATACAAACATGCATACAGTTAGGTCAGCCCAGGAAGCGATTACAACAAGACTGTTCAATGCGGTGGAACAGGATGGTCTACATGCTGCAGTCTGTTGGAGCAGAGACATGCTGTTGGCGTGTATGCTACTGAGCACGAGTTACCAGCCATACTCACTGAAACCAGTGGGAACTAATGGACAATGTGCTGAACATCTTTGCACCTTTTGAAGAACTCACAAAGGAGATTATCTCAACAACTGCAGCAGTAGAGGTCATCCCAAATGTCATTGCACTCAAGCAGCTTTTGCAGAGGCAAGCAAGCATGATTGGTACAGCCAAAGCTGCGCTATTGGAGGCTGTTGTAAGAAGATTCAACAACACTGACCTTGAGCTTGACCACTATTCTTTTTAAGGTTTTGTTTTTGGGGCACTAGTTGCCTTTAGTAATCTAATAGGAAGGGGGCAGAAAGAGAAGGGTTGAGAGTCAAAAGAACCAAGGACGTAAGTCGAACTCGGGATGCCGGGTCTCTGTTTACGGGGCAATTGCTGTTACCACTGCGTCACGCGGCGCCCTTGGCTGCTATTCCTGATCCAAGGCAAGTAAGTATAAATATTCTATTTTCTATCCATAGTTATTTTAGCCTACTGCTATATTTCAACAAACATTTAAATTAAATAAAAAATGAAAATTGCTTGATTGAAATGCATTCACTTACATGCAAGTCATAAAAATTTAAATGTATGGAATTTTTATGACATGGATTCATTAAAATTCATGCAACCCATAAAAACTAAAATTGACCCATCTTTCTTTGTTGATTCAAAACAAGGTACAAGAATGGCTACTTCTCAGCAGAGGTGAAAGATCAATTGAAACGGCTCCTTTTGGTCAAACGTTCAGAGGGGGAGACCAGATGCACACCTGTGGATGAGAAACTTGTTTCAGGAAAATTCTCTGTAGTGGGACCTCCTGATATTTGCACCTGCAGCCAAAATGTGTGGTCTACTGTTTGCAGAACTGAAATCTTGAAAGAAAATATTAATAAGGAGCAACAACTGGCCAGCCTTTCTGCTATTCAGGTACAGAATTACCTGTCTGAGATTCCTATTGAAAGGAGCCAGAACCCATTGGCCTTCTGGAAGCTCAATGGAAAGTGTTTCCCTCATCTTGCTCTACTTGTCTGAGCTTGTCTCTCTCAAGTATTGAAAGCAAGCGCTTGGCTGGACATGTAGTAGCTCAGAAAAGAAGTTGCATGTCTGGTGAAAATGCAGAAATGTTTTTGTTCATCAAGAAAAACCTGCCACTTGTACAAGTTACTGCAATGAATCTGTGAGAACAAACTTTCCTGTGCCAATGTTTGTCTTACTGCTCATATGAAAATGCTGTACACATTCTTTACTTTTTTGTTGAATGTTTGACATTTAGGAGCTTTGGTCCTGTAAGCTTTTTCAGGTTATATTTTAGGTTGTTTTTATATGTAAAAACAGTTGTTTTCACAAGGAAACCTAAAACTTAATTCATGTTATTGGTTGTTTAAGTTGTTGTGTTATGTCCTCAAAGTAACTCAGACCTTGTGATATATATATTGAGTTGTTTTTTTAAAGCAAAAATACTGCTGTGCACGTTATTATGACAAGAGGCTTAAAACAGGTCTAGTCTAACCTGTGTTCAATTTTTGTTTTGTAGTGTAAAAAGTGAAAGACTAAAGGAAATGATTTAGTTTAGTTTAGTTTTGTAATTTGTATAACAATTATATAAATTTCATTTATCTTTCAGAGGACTATCCAATGGGCAGTTAAAACAAGTTTGTATTGTTTCAAGGGTATATTTTTCAATAAAACAAGATTGAAACATTGAAAGTGTATTGTGACCTTTCAACACCTAACGGTATTGGATATATATATATATATATATATATATATATATATATATATATATATATATATATATACTGCTCAAAAAAGTAAAGGGAACACTTAAACAACACAATATAACTCCAAGTAAATCAAACTTCTGTGAAATCAAACTGTCCACTTAGGAAGCAACACTGATTGACAATCAATTTCACCTGCTGTTGTGCAGATGGAATAGGCAACAGGTGGAAATTATTGGCAATTAGCAAGACACACTCAATAAAGGAGTGGTTCTGCAGTTGGGACCACAGACCACTTCTCAGTACCTATGCTGTCTGGCTGATGTTTTGGTCAGTTTTGAATGTTGGTGGTGCTTTCACACTCGTGGTAGCATGAGACGGACTCCACAACCCACACAAGTGGCTCAGGTAGTGCAGCTCATCCAGGATGGCACATCAATGCGAGCTGTGGCAAGAAGGTTTGCTGTGTCTGTCAGCGTAGTGTCCAGAGGCTGGAGGCGCTACCAGGAGACAGGCCAGTACACCAGGAGACGTGGAGGAGGCCATAGGAGGGCAACAACCCAGCAGCAGGACCGCTACCTCCGCCTTTGTGCAAGAAGGAACAGGAGGAGCACTGCCAGAGCCCTGCAAAATGACCTCCAGCAGGCCACAAATGTGCATGTGTCTGCACAAACGGTTAGAAACCGACTCCATGAGGATGGTATGAGGGCCCGACGTCCACAGATGGGGGTTGTGCTCACAGCCCAACACCGTGCAGGACGCTTGGCATTTGCCAGAGAACACCAGGATTGGCAAATTCGCCACTGGCGCCTTGTGCTCTTCACAGATGAAAGCAGGTTCACACTGAGCACATGTGACAGACGTGACAGAGTCTGGAGACGCCGTGGAGAGCGGTCTGCTGCCTGCAACATCCTTCAGCATGACCGGTTTGGCAGTGGGTCAGTAATGGTGTGGGGCGGCATTTCTTTGGAGGGCCGCACAGCCCTCCATGTGCTCACCAGAGGTAGCCTGACTGCCATTAGGTACCGAGATGAGATCCTCAGACCCCTTGTGAGACCATATGCTGGTGCGGTTGGCCCTGGGTTCCTCCTAATACCTGTTCCTCATGTGGCTGGAGTGTGTCAGCAGTTCCTGCAAGATGAAGGCATTGAAGCTATGGACTGGCCAGCTCGTTCCCCAGACCTGAATCCGATTGAGCACCTCTGGGACATCATGTCTCGCTCCATCCACCAACGTCACGTTGCACCACAGACTGTCCAGGAGTTGGCGGATGCTTTAGTCCAGGTCTGGGAGGAGATCCCTCAGGAGACCATCCGCCACCTCATCAGGAGCATGCCCAGGTGTTGTAGGGAGGTCATACAGGCACGTGGAGGCCACACACAATACTGAGCCTCATTTTGACTTGTTTTAAGGACATTACATTAGAGTTGGATCAGCGTGTAGTGTTATTTCACTTTAATTTTGTGTGTGGCTCCAAATCCAGGCCTCCATTGGTTAATAAATTTGATTTCCATTGATGATTTTTGTGTGATTTTGTTGTCAGCACATTCAACTTTGTACAGAACAAAGTATTCAATGAGAATATTTCTTTCATTCAGATCTAGGATGTGTTATTTGAGTGTTCCCTTTATTTTTTTGAGCAGTGTATATATATATATATATATATATACACAGTACAGACCAAAAGTTTGGGCACACAGTTGTGTCCAGACTTTTGGTCTGTACTGTATATATATATATATATATCTCGATGACAAACTGATAAAAAACTGACAACAGCCAAAATCACAATTGACAGGCTTTTTAATGATCAGTAATAAAATGTTCCTCTACCAGACGCAGTTGCAAAGGATTCAGTTTGTCCATCAGCGTAGAACATCACCCTTATGGATTATGACTTGATAGTGAGATCCAGCAGCCTTTAATTTTTTAACTTAATTTTCATGGTAAACGACATGGACTACAACTGACAAATGAATACAGACAGGTCCGTTTTTGCTTTTCAATATTAACAACTTGTTGTTTTCATGTCAATTTCAGTTCCTGCAACGCAATTTTGTTATTGACCTTGACAATAACTTCAAGATATGTTTTTTATTGTGGGATCAATGGTGGAGGGGAATGTAAGATCTTGGGCTGAAACGATTAATCGGATTAATTATAATGAACCAGTTATAGAGATAATTTACTAATTTACATAATTAATAATTAACTGGAGTATACAGATATTAAAAAAACAATTTGCTGAAAAAAACAGCACATTTGGAGCAGATGTTAAGCCCGAACTGTACAAAAATGTACCCATTTTGTACTTTTGTCCATCAGTTTGTTCTACCCAAAACACCATAAATAGAATTAGTGTCAACCAGTTCAAATTATTTAAAAAACATTTTGGTAACACTTCTTGAAGGAATGTGCATAAGGCTGACATGACACTGTCATGAAGATGAAGTCTTCATGAGTATTTGTGACTGTCATTTGGTAAACAATTACAGTTTTAATACAAAAACTACATTATTTAAAATGTCTTTGTGACAACTTGCCATTCACCAAGACAAAAAATGTTTTTGTTTTGACCACTTGATATTAACTAAGAATCATCATCCGTCATAAATATGTTATAACAGGCATTACATATCAAACTTTAAAAAGTTATGTATCTTTGGGTATTACTACATTAACCTGTCATTTGTTAGTTTTAACGGTGACAGTCACAAGACCATTAATAATTGACATTAATATTTTCCCTTACACATTGGAACACACAACAATTATGTTGCTTTATTACATTACTCTGTCATATGTTGTTAGTCTTAACTTTCTTCATCTAATTGATCCCACAATATTCCAGCAAGATGTCTACGAAGCACTAGTGAAACACGATCAACCTCTCACTAACTGCACTGGCTGCCATTCTATGGTAGCATGCTCGTCCTGTCTGTGCGTCGCCAATAAAATGGCTAAAAAACATTTAATGTATGAACTGATTTTCCATAATTTAGTTTATGTATATAATGTACAGTGTTTTTTGTCACCAACTGTGTGTGTAACATGTTTCATGTGCGGAGGAGCGATCAGAAACCAGAGAACAGATTCGAGGTGAGGCAGGCAGTTCTCTTGCCTCAAGGCAGGGGGCGCTCATGATCCCAGACATTGTGACTCCACAATGGAGTCACAATGTTACTGTTAAGAGACAGTAACAGCGAGCTAAACACACAGCAAAGTGTATTTATAGTTTTCTCCTCGTATCACAGCAATCACTTATAAATAATCGCAAAATAAACATTAAGCCTAAAACCATACTACTGCAACAGACTGAATGTTCTGCTCTTTGTGTGGGAAATATCTGAGTGTTTTTTAGGGGCGTTGTTGTCAGTTGCTATGGCAATGAGTCTGTGTATAGCCTGGCCAATCCAGAGATCGAGAAAGATGTGGTTTTGAGTTGAACTTCAATGGGTTTCCCCTTTGCTGTGGAGCATAGCACGAAATTAATAATACCTAAATTTCCAAGTTTGATCGAGTTAACGGAATTATTCTACGGCAGCAGCGCAGCTGTGGATGACATGTAAAAGAATTGTCTTTTTGCCCTCCAGCGTTGTCCGCATGCGCTAAATTTCCTTATGTAAACAATAACAGGACAAAGGATGCTACTGAAGACATGCTACGGGTGTGAAGGTGCTTATGGGGACTAGCCATGAGAGATAGAAGAAGTCACTGTACCAGAGTATTTGGTTGGAAGTCCTGTTGAATGCTCATTAAGTGAAAAGATACACTGATGTGCCTAAAAATATATATTAAGCTATGTATTAGGAATAACAGTGGTTGGAACTTCTGCCAAACAAATATTTGGTCAGCATAGTTTAGTTCAGCGCTAGTTATTATTTTACTTGTACTAAGAAATTAATAGAATTTACAGGGTTTCTCCCAGTGTATGATAAGCCTGACGGGTCGCTAGACTTTACGTGGCCCCCTGCCAGGCTAAGCATTGTTTGTTTTTGTTTTTATTAAAAAAAATAACAATAAAAAAATATATATTTTTAGTAAGCTGGACCGCAAGCATCTCTTCTGCGGTGAGCATTTTACTGGCAGGTCAGAATTATTCCTGAAAGAAAGATGGGTTTATAGTTTTTATAGTTGATCCATTGAACAGGGAGCGCTCACCAATCAGACCTCTGGCTCCTCTATGGCCGCTGCACGCACAACGTCGCAGCTTGATCTCTGAAGTTTACCTTGGCGCAGATCGCTCATCCACGGATCGCTGCTACTTGTTCCACTTTACTCTTGATGTAAGAG
The DNA here is from genome assembly GCF_003331165.1 of Xiphophorus hellerii. Classification (NCBI taxonomy): domain Eukaryota; kingdom Metazoa; phylum Chordata; class Actinopteri; order Cyprinodontiformes; family Poeciliidae; genus Xiphophorus; species Xiphophorus hellerii. Next base: position 34,333,908 of record NC_045683.1, read on the forward strand.
GAACTATTAATTCCTCTTACATCAAGAGGAATTAAATCATTTGACAGTGTAATAAAACTTAATGAAACCTTTATTATTGGTCCTACTTGTTACATTTTATTTCAGGTAGGGTGAAATATTAATGACAGTGTTGTTAGTAAACCTGTCACAATAAACAATAAATCAAGTAATTACACAATAAATTACAAAAAACTCAATCATTTTCTTCATTTATCGTTTTTCTCTTTCTTCAGTCTGGTGCTTTGGTCTCATCTATCCCCTTTTTTGAAAGACAATTTTGTTTACAGAGACTTCATAATTCATTTTATTTGTTGTTTCTGTTGCTTTCTTTATTTATTTTGGATATTTCCAATGTCCTCAAGTTCCAGTGTTTAAATGTTTATAAAAAGTTAAAGTTTATTGATCCTTGAAAATGTGTTGTTGCATTATTATTATGCCATTATTACTATCCCATTACTTGAAAATGGTCTCAAAACAATATTATTGTTTATTGCAATTAGTTCTGGGACAATTTATCATCCAGAAAAATTTGTAATGGTGACGGGCCTAGTTGTTGAAGCTATTGATAGTGTAGTAAAACATAACAACCTCATTATTACTGATCCTACTTGTTCCACTTTACTTGAGGTAAGGGGAAATATTAATGACTGTGTCGTTAAAGCTTTTTACAGTGTAATAACACTTAATGATATCCGTAACTAGTTCAATGTGTTCCAATGTGTAAGGGAAAATATTAATGACAAAACTATAATGGTCTCAGGACTGTCACTGTTAAGATTAACTAGAATTGACAGGAAAGTTTGGTAGTACACACCTGCTAGGATATATTTATGACAGATGATGATTCTTGGTTCATGTCAAGTTGTCATAACAAGGACATTTTTTCTCCAGGATAATGACAAGACATTTTAAACAGTGTCAACTTTGTATTAAAAGTGTTATTTACCAAATGGCCCTTAATGACAACAGTCATAAATATTCATGAAGACTCATGACAGGTGTTATGCCATGTTTAAGACAGTGGCATGCACAGCCCTTCAAAATAAGTGTTACTAAAAGATTTCAATCAGTTATGAAATGGTCAAAAGCGTAACCCCACACTGTATTGAGTGAAGTGATATTGGATATTTTCTAGCTGTAGACACTTCCTTTTTAACAAATAAACTAAAAGAATACTATGTGATTGGATTTTAGCCAAGTTATATTATTTTAAAAGAGATTCAATTATTTTTTGCATCTATTATTGTCTTTCTAATATTGTATACTTAAAAAAGGCTTAAATGGTAAAATGAAAAATCTGCAAAATGTGCCAATTTTTTTGATCTGATTAGTCATCACAATATTTGATAACAAATATAATTGTTAGTTGAAGGGCTAGAAAGGTCCTTGTAGGTTTCACATCTACCTACTAAGAAAACACATGCTATCAGTGTTTTCTTAATTACAGATGGATAAAGCCATTTCATCAGTAACAGATAATGTATCTACTGTATAATTTCAAGATGGTGCTTTTTTTTACTTGAATCATTTTTGTGAATTTTACAGGCACGTTTCTCCACATCAGTGACCTTTGGTCTCCGCTTACAATGGGAGTGTGATACATTCAGGGCTGGGTTCTTTTTGCGGGATCTCTTGTGTCTGAGAAGAACCTCTTCTGTTAGTTTGTCCACCGCTTATGACCTCCCCAGCTTTGTTCTACTTATGTGGACTAATCATCTCTGTTTAAGAAGAGTCTGATGTTGTCACCAATCTTCTTTTCTTTGCTTCTTTCACTGCTTCTTGTGGTTCTCTTGGCTTCTTTGACTTGACTTGCAAGCAGCAATGATGATCTGTAGTAATCTATTAGTTTTATTTTTTCCTCAGACAGTCAGGTTTCCTTTTTCCACACAGTATTTTTTGTGACTTCCTTAGATTGTCTCTTAGTTTGTGTGTATGTTTCTATTCGTCGATCGATCACAGCATTTGCAGTTGAGACTTTTAATGTATAATATGTCATGTTTGGTTTATTAGGAACTTGAAGAGATTCGGAGATCTGGGATGAAGAACTTCAGAAACATTCAAGTTGAGGAATCAAACCTATTGTCATGGCAAGGGCTTATTGTTCCTGTAAGAAGTTATCTCTTTTTGTTTTTCTAGGCTGATTTGCCTTAATTTGGATTTATAGTTTTAATCATTAACTTTTCTTCCAGGACAATCCACCGTATGACAAAGGTGCATTCAGGATTGAAATAATTTTTCCAACCGAGTACCCATTCAAGCCTCCCAAAATCACATTCAAGACAAAGATCTATCACCCCAACATCGATGAGAAAGGTCAGGTATGCTTGCCTGTGATTAGTGCTGAGAACTGGAAACCCGCTACCAAAACTGACCAAGGTTAGTGGTACCACATGATAAAACTGCCTTTTTTTATCATAAATGATCTGAGCTACCTGATAAAGCTAGCTGAGCTATTTTACCAATAAAATGTTGTTTTTTTTGTTTGTCAATGAACGCTATTTTGTTATTGTTTCTTTGAAAACACGTTAAAAAAGCACTAAAACAGTGATTCTCAACCTTTTTTGGTCCAGCACCCCTCTGTCCATTATCCAGGTCCTTATTGCCCCTCTTCAAAGATGTAGGCTACTTTGCACTGAATATTATTTTATTATTAATATAACTATAATTATTGTTGCTGTTATGATTTAGATTATTTCTGTACAATCAAAATCATAACAGCAAAAAACACTTTAATTTTTTTTTTAAGTGTTAAAAGAAATTGTGTTTTTGTTTTTCTAAAATTACTGAGCCCTCTAGTGCAGTCGTCCCCAACCCCGGTCCGTGGACCAATTGGTACCGGGCCGCACAAGAAATAATTAAATATTTCCGTTTTATTTATTATCCGAGTCTGGAGGATCTTTTATTTTGAAAATCCTCTAACCGGATTCTCTCGGTTACGTCTTGCGCACCAACATTGAGCCACAAGCAGCAAAATGAGTAAGAAACAGATCAGATTCTTTGGAAAGTTTCTTTGTGAAGATGAAAAGGCCCAGAGAATGGATTTATCCCGGTAGGTGATTCCCACAGTCCAAGCTCTGCATGATATGGTGACCGGATGTTAATGAGGCAATGAAGCTTCAAACTGCTTCGCGCCAAACACCCTGTGCATAAGCAACACTTCGGGTGTCATTGTCTTCCATCCATCCTAGATGGACCGTCTCGTTGCAGAGAAACAAGCTCAGGGCTCCCATTAGTTAGCGTGAGTTAAAATTCTCACGAAATTAAAATGTTCGTTTTTGTGGCGCATCTGTATCTTATTTTGAAGGGATTTGTAAACGTTACCATAGCGACCAGAGTCAGAGAGCGTTAGGGCAGTGGTCGAGACGAGATTAGAGGAGTAGAGCTTGTGAGTTTTAGGTCTGGTTCACGCTGCACGATTTAAGGATTGTCGGCCGATTTTCCAAACCTCCGTGACCACAGAGCCGATAAAAGTCCAACAGGTTCGGTCGGTTCGTGAGTCCAGCCATACGGCAGGAGCAACACACCACAAGAACCGATTCCACTCACTCATCCCGATTCCAGAAGAAAATCCCGCCCAACATACTGTACGTGAATTTAGAATAAACTAACACGGATGACGATGTAGAAACAGTAGTGATAGTTTGTGGCTCATTTTAAGCGATAAAAAACGTAACAAACAGAAAAGGCGTGAGTGGAGCCGCTCTATTTGCTGCACTGTGCGCTAAACCGGACTCTCAGTTGCGCCATGTCAACTGTTTGGGATTTCCCTCCGTGCTTACGTTATGGCGTTTTCTGATTGGCTACCTGTCACATTCAACAGGCTGCGTTCTAATTCCCAGTCAGGGAAAACCCCACAGGCTGAGATAATCGAGCCAAGACAATCAAACATGTTGAATATGCCCGATTTTAGATCGGAGCGGCCCCGACGTTCTACGTAACACACCACACTGCAGGTCGGAACGTTCTATGATTGTCATAAGGGGAAAATCGGGACAAAAAAATTTTTAAATTATGTCATGTGACCTCCTCCACACCCATCTCCCCGGGCCGCAGTAAAATTGCCAAGCCTTGACCGGTCCGTGGTGATAAAGAGGTTGGGGACCACTGACCTAGAGGGCTCTGTATAAAATAAATGCACATTATTTAATTATTAGTTTCTCAGCTATGTGAACAGAAGTTATTTTTACAGGTGTCTAAGAAAAATGCAAATTGACATTCACCTTAAAATTGGTAGGCCTAACAAAAGCCAGTCAGAATGGCACAAAACAAAACGATTCAAACTTTATCAGCTTTCTCATTCTGTGCCATTTTCTGATGTTAATTGCTAAATATTGCAACTAACAAGATTTAGCAACTAACTTTTATCTGACCTGGCCAGATAAAAGATGTACAACAATGCCAGTTTAAGCTTCAAACTACTTACAAAATACTGTTTTCTGCAACATTAAAACATGGCTAGAACTGCAACTATATCAATCATAACTCATCTTCTCTTCAGTGTTTTTGTCATTTCCTTGTGGTGCAGCTCTGTGCTGCCTTCAGTAGAACGGGACGTCAGAGTATCAGCTATAAAATTTCACCCACATGGCATTCACTGTGAAAACCAGAGCTTAAGTGGAAAAACAAAAGTTCCTGATCCTTTTAATGTCATAAATATTGGACAGAAACATGTATTATATCTTTATATAGACCTGTCTTATTGATTTATAGATCTATAGTTTTACTGTACAGAAATTACAAAGAAAAAAACTGGCTCTTAATCAAATCCTAATGAGTTAAATTGAAAATGTAATGGAGTCACTTACAGCATCATGACATTAAAACTGACATGAAACATAATATTAAAGAACTAAATATGCAGGATAAAATCTAATTCAAAACATGAATAAGTTCCTTATTACTGTTATGGTCTGTAAAATATGCATTTTACATATTTTATTATTTATATTATTTTAAAATATGTATTTTAATTCTTAGTATTAGATGTGGTATCAACAAAGCTGTGGCACTTCAACAATATTATCTTACCTTTGATCTACTGTAAAAACACTGTTTGTTTTTGCCATATTCATAGTCCCTTGTATTAATTATTGCCCAAAAGGCCTTGCCATACAGGTTTATTCCTCTGCATTTAGTTAGGTCCGTAGTTTTGTTTTTTTTTTTTGCATTTTGTTCGTCATGCATTTCTGTTTAGTTTCCTTTGATTAGTATTATCCTTTCTTGGTTTAGTTACAGTGCCTTGTGAAAGTATTCGTCCCCCTTGAACGTTTCAACCTTTTGCCGCTTTTCAGGCTTCAAACATAAAGATCTAAAATGTTTATTATTTTGTGAAGAATCTACAACAAGTGGGACACAATCGTGAGGTGAAACGAAATTTATTGGATATTTAAAACTTTTTTAACAAATAAAAAACTGCTCTTTCCACAGATTCAGGGAGCGCATTAATGGGGAAAAACAGACTGACCTGTTACAACGAAAAATGTTCTGATGCACTGATAAGTAAAATCTAAAAGTACCGTTGCATACTGGACCACTTATAGCACTGGTGTTGACTCTGTAAAATGAAAGCTATCGTGGTCACCCATGGAAGGATGTCTTTATCTAAGTAAGAATAAGAAAGTATCCCGGGCGTGCCGTGGTGGCGTAGGGGTTAGCGCGACCCGTATTTGGAGGCCTCGAGTCCTCGACGCGGCCATCGTGGGTTTGACTCCCGAACTCGACGACATTTGCCGCATGTCTTCCCCCCTTTCCTTCCCCGTTTCCTGTCAGCCTACTATCATATAAGGGACACTAGAGCCCACAAAAAGACCCCCTGGAGGGGTAAAAAAAATAAAATAAAATAGAATAAGAAAGTATCCCAAAATGTGAGTGAATCAAAGTTTTTCATTCAGACAAAGGTAACAGAGGACTCTATAGATGTTAATAATAAATGGACAGACATAAAAAATACAGAATAACAGTGGTATCAAAGAGGACGAGCAGTACTTGAGGCACCTGCAGGAACTTTAACCTCTGCTGGATCTTCTTTTGGAGAATGTCTTTTTGGCAAGACCACCACAGTTGTAGAGAGAAAGTGGGGCCCTGGAAATGTGAAATAATTCACAGCATATGCCCTATTACGTACTTGAAAATGGTAAAATCCTGAAAGGGCTATTTTCAGGTGGTTGTCACTACTCCAGCAGACCAGCTGATCCACCTTCTGTCTGTACACAGACTCATAATTGTCCTGAATCAGAGCGGTGACGGCAATATGATCTCCCTGTCCTGATGGAGAAGAGAAGCAGGGAGAGAGAGCACTTTTCTTTGGAGTGTTTGTGCTGATGGATTTTGTGCTGAAGATTATGCTGCCCAGACTGTCCTATTGCTGCCGATCACTCAAGTAGTTGGTATTCTATTATTTATTTATTTACTTCACTTCCTTTTTAAAAAAAGGAACTCACAGTTTTTCAAACATTTCACAGATCTTGAGAAAATTTCTCAGGATCTTGAGAAAGTAAGTTGCGATTGCTTGTTTTTCTTTCTCCATATCCCCATAAGATTTAGTATCTGTAAAGATTTAGTATCTGTATTAAGCAAAATTTCTGGAGCATGGTTAAAAAGACAGAATGAAGGAAGACTGTAGGAAATATTTACCAATGAACTCTTATATAGATGTACTGCTGTCCAGAAAAATTGAATATAGTTACAGGACTAAAATAAATGAATAAATGTACACTTATGTATTTTTCATTTGTGACAGAAATCTTAAAGTTAATGTTCCTTAAAGCTGTAGAACTGTAAATTCTTCTACACGTTTGATAGAATAATTTAAAGTTCTGTTCATGTATAAAGATCAAGGTGCATCTGGGGAAAACCCAATTACACATCTCCCTCTAAATATTCTGAATTGAACGCCACCCCATAGGTCATGCTTCAGAGCATCATAACCAGATAACGAAGCTTATATCTTCAGAGATTTGGACTAACTCTGACAATTTTCCTGTCCAGAAAAATTTCTTGCAAAATGACAGCTCTGAAGATACTTATAAAAATTCTTAGTTAGAAATATGGAAATTGGTCCTAATTTGTTCAAAAGATTTAAGAGTCGGAGTCTGTCCCGCAGATGATTTGATAGTCCCTTAGATGACCATTCAGATAAACCAATGTTTCTAATGCGGCCTGGCAAATCTGGGTTAAAGTTAATGTCGACAAAGAAGAGAAGGTTCATATATTTTCACTTCTTGACTCATGGGTATTTGTTATTCCAAATAAAGCGAGATAAACGAGAGTTCACTGATTTGCAGAGTCCAGGAGATAGGTAGCAGGGAAGATTTTGAAATAAGTAGTTGAGTCGTGGAAGAATGTTCATTTTGATGGTATTGATTTTTTCTAAGAAAATAGTTTGTAGAGTAGCCCATTTTGTTAAATCATTTTTAGTCTTCTGATTTAAAGGTGAGTAGTTGGTTTCAGAGAGATTATTCATATCAGATGTAGCAAAGATTTAAAGCCCCTCAGACATTAGAAAGGGAGGTTGTGGGGCGTTCCGTGGTGGCATAGGCCGGGGATAGCACGACCCATGTTTGGAGGCCTTGAGTCCTCGACGCGGCCGTCGCGGGTTCGAATCCCGGACCCGACGATATTTGCCGCGTGTCTTCCCCCCTCCCCCTTTCCTGTCAGCCTGCTTTCATATAAGGGACACTAGAGCCCATAAAAGACCCCCTGGAGGGGTACAAAAAAAGAAAAAGAAAGGGAGATTGTATTAAAAGGGGTGGCAGACTTCCCTATTCTGATTTTGTATCCTGACAAAGCACTGTGGACATTCTCATAGATTCCAAGATGGCTGGAATCGATTTCTCAAGTTTGCGCATATACAAAAGCATATCATAAGCAAATAGTGAAATAACGTGACCCATCTATATTAATTCCACATACATCAGCAGTAGTCCTGTTAATCCCGACCAGAGGCTCAATAAGCAATGGAAACAATAAGGGTGAAAGGGTTCCCACAAGGAATGTCTCTGACACATGAAATTCAATTGCTTTTCAACTCTGTCAACAGCCTTCGCTGCATCAATGGGGGCAATTAATACTGGCTCTTTGTTAGTATCAAGATACTGAACAACATTAAGAACATGTCATATATTGTTTTTGCCATATATTGATTTTATAAATCCTGCCTTATTTGGGTCTATTATTTTAGGGAGGATGTTTTCCAATCTCCAGGACAGTACTTTTGCCATAATTTTGTACATTAAGCAAACTAACAGATCTAAAGGAAGAACAGTCCATAGGACTTTCACCATTTTTTCAAAGCAGACTAATGGAGGCGTATCTCCATGAGGGGGGATGCCGTTTTTCAAAATGTTAACAGCAGGCATAAATATTGATTGAATAGTTGGCCAAAATGACTTAGAAATTCCAGTGGAAACCTACTGGGGCCAGGCCATTTTCCATTTAGCATTCATTTTAATTGCTGCCCAGACCTCCTCCAAAGTAATAACACCATCTGAGACGGAGCAATACTCTGCAATAGTAGGTAGAGATATACTGCTCAGATAAGAGGAGATATCTGCTGAGTCAGTCATATTTGTATTGTATAGAAATATATAATATTGTGGAGAGTTCCGTTGATAATCATTGGGTCACATATGGTATTTTCGTTCTACATTCTTATTATATTAATTAAATGGCTATTATCTTGATTTTTCAAAAGGTCGGAAAGCATACTAGATTTATTGCCAAATTCACATTGTTTCTGTTTTGTGCACAAGTAGTATTTTCTGAACATGACGGCTGTATACTACATTAAGCTTAGACTTAACAGCCATCAGTGTCTGTTCATTTGTTCACACCAATAAGTTAGTTCTGGAAAAAAAGAACTGAAGAAGGGAGATGTGGACAAAAATGTTCGTAGTCTGGAGCAGAGGTTGTGCTAAATTTTATTCGTTGACCATCAAATGGTAAAAATGACATTTAATTGCATTTTATTTCCATTTTGTTTAATTAATATTCAGCAAGCTGAACAGATAACCCACATTGTGTCATCAAGCTGAATACCTTTAACTTTTTCTCTGCAGTGAGAACGTTTTTGAAATCAAGTAACATTTCACCATTAGAAGTGATCAGAAGTCGGCAAGACTCTGAACGCAACTGATCCTGCACACGCTCCCCTCAGCGGGAGAATAATCCCGGAGAAGCAGGGTTATTGGCACTCAAGGTCACCTTGCATAATTTAAATATTAAGACAATAAAAGTGAAGCACAGCTCTGCTCTCCATAGAAACAAGATGGGCAGGGCAAACAATGAGATGAATAGAAGAGGAGGATCTGAGGGTATGGGCGGGTGTAGCAATGTGAAGGAGGTTCAAAAGATAAGGAGGGGTGAGGTTGTAAACAACTTTGAAAGTAAAAGAATAAGTATTTTGTAGTTGATGGGGATGGGAAGTCAATGGAGCTGTGGTACAATAGGTGTGATGTGATTGAGAGGGTTGGATATGATGCGGGCAGCTGAATTTTGGACCAATTGTAGTTTATGGAGGGTTTTCTGTGCTTGGCCAAAAAGAAGCGAATTGAAGTAATCTAAACGAGAGGTGATCAGACTATGAGACAATTTATATTTCCAAGATGGAAGTAGGGGGGGACGCTGACACAGTAAACTGGGGAAGATTCCAGTGGAGGATGTGTAGGTTGATGTTGCTGAAGGCCAAGTTGACGGTCACAAATGGATTTACAACACAAGTTCCTGGATAGCTGAGTTTGTGCAGGATGTAGTGTACTCCCATCTTTGTTGCTTCATCTACCAATCATGTTTCCTGATAAGCCATCTTCAGAGGGGGCTGCATGACACAATCATAGCTTACTTACTTGGGTTGCAGTTTGCTAGTGAAAGGGGCTGGAGATGGGTGAAGGTGCTAACATTATTGCTTGGATTTGAATCAGTATTTTTTGCAACCAATGAAAGCAAGGTTGTAACAAATACATTGGCCAATATAATTTTCACAGTTGTGGCCTTGGAATAAAGTCCAGAGTCCTCAACATCCGAGACGAAGACAAGACAGAATACAAATGAGTCAGAGACCATCAAAAAGTGGTCTTGGTCTCAAGTACTAGAACACTGGTACTTGTATCAATCACACTGACATTGTTTACATATTTGTTATGTTTTTGGTTTTTAGGATCTTATTATGTTAATTGTTTTTGTTTTTTTTGCAGTAGAATCACACAAAGTGAGTAAAATTAGAACAGAATTTGTATGTTAGGAAGTGTTAAAACTTCCAGCCATGTTTGGAAATTTCTGAGGTTTAGAATGAACAGCATAGTAAAAACCTAAGATGGAAGAGATGTTGGCAAACAACCACAGGTTAAGCCAGTTGATGCTGCAAACAGCCTACATTTTAAGTTGCAGCTCATTTTATTGCTTTAAGTCTTAAAGCAGCACTACTATGTATTTTTCATCACATAGTGCCATTGTATAGCCCAATTAAGTTACTGTTACCTTCAGCTATTAAAATTGTGTATATACCATACGTAACTTAAAGGAAATTTATGAAGCTCCTGCTCTTTCTGACAGTCCACCTTCACCATGTCATCACAATAGTAACTGTCTTGGATACCAGTCATATGTAGAAATGGAATGCCTTCTGCTGAAAATATTAGTCATGAACGAGGAGGCGAGAGCAAGCGATGCGTGTGTGGAAGCAGATCTCTATTTAGCTTGTGCAAATCTATATTCCTCTTGTGTGGATGTTGTTTTTACACACAAGATTTTGGCTTGATTATGCCACCATACAACAGATCCTGGATATTAAATCAGCTACAGGTTAAATAATGGAGGCCCACCGCAGGTACATTGTTTGAGCCAGCAGCTAGAGCTAATAAAGCAGGCAGCAATGTTGTCAAGCCTGTCGGATCCCTGCCTCTGTGTCTGCACTGCCGTGCTTCCGACACAGGGGGATGGACAGTGGCAGTTTCTGTTAAGGGCAACCGCCCAGGACGGCATCTTGTGGGGAGCGCCGTGAGTGCCCCTGCCCCAAAGGTGCCCATTAACCCATAGTGTTTTTCCACCAGCCTGCCTCTGGTCCCGGTCCGCTCCGGCCAGATTCGTTTTCCACTAGCAAATCCAATGTGGCTCAGCCCGGATGTTCGCAGATTGTCATTCCTTCTTCAGGGGTACAAATAGAAGCACCAAGCAGGGTACGGCACTGAAACCATTTGATTAACAGCTGAATGCATTCATTGATTGTGGACAACAGACATGCTGTCTGCTATCAGAGAGCTGCTCATACAGAGGATTAATAA